>NW_020954569.1:80422125-80597538 GCF_900497805.2 Vombatus ursinus | reverse complement strand
GATAGATAGATAGATAGATAGATAGATAGATAGATAGATAGATAGATCTTAAGCATAGATGTATAACCATGTGACTCCTCTACTCAAACAACTCCAGAGGCTTCCTCTTGCCTCTAGAATAACATAGAGACTCCTCTTTGGAGCTTTTAAAGTACTATATGAACATGGCTCCAAGCTATCTTTGGGGCAGTTAGGTGGTGCAGTGGATAGAGCGATGGGCCTGGAGTAGTAAGGAAGACCTGAGTTCAAATCCAGCCTCAGAAATTTACTAAGCTATGTGACCCTGTACAAGTAACTTAACCCTGTCTGCCTTAGTTTCCTCATCTGTAAAATGAGCTGGAGAAGGAAATGGCAAACCACTCCAGTATCTTTGCCAAGGAAACCCCAAATGGGGTCATGAAGAGTTGGACGTGATGGAAAGGACTGAACAAATGTATTTGTGTTTATGTTGACTGTATTCATATATGTCCCTTGTTAGCATGTAGGCTCCTTGTCAGTAGGTTCATTTCTTTCTTTGTGTTTGTATCCCTGGTGCCTAGCTCACTGCCTGGCACATAGAAGGTGCTTAATAAATACTTATTTATGTAATGCCAGGCTAGTCCCAGGAGAAAGGCCTATGGGGAAAAACTAGAGCAATAATGAAACTTTCATTTATACTTTATCCTCTCTTTTGCCTACCCGTGGATTTTAACTAACAGTCAACAACCTTATTGAATAGGGAAAGTTGAAATTTCCCTACACATCCCCACACAGCTTTGTCAGTGGCCTGCCTGTTGCAATTAATCACTGTCACAGAGGCTGTATTTGTGAACGGGAGGGCAGCGATCGTGTTCTGAATTCTCTATACAGATTTCTATGTACACCCCCTTAAGGCTGCTTCATTAGCCAATACCCTAATTTGCAACAATCTGCAGATCAAAATCTGATCTTCCAGAACTTCTATTATAATTTTCTTTAGGGCATTCATATCAATACCCATGTATAAAATGGTAATTGTTCCCTGGAGTGGTGGGCCTGGGCCAGACCGCATTCTTTGTCCATTCCAGTGGTACAAATGGAAGTTATACAAGCACAGGCAGCCAAGTACAGTAAACACAAGATTTAATAACTCGAGACACGATGACAGAGAGGTGGCCTTCTGTCTAAGGTTTGGAATTATGATTTTTATTAAGCAGCCAAACATTTAATTTTTGAGTCTCCTCAAGTCTTTTTGGTCTGTGGTTTGGGGGATTCTAAGGAATAGCTCAGTGGTTTGTTATTAAGATTAGATTTGACTTGCTTTTTAAGTTATGATTATTCTCTCAGGTGTTTTTTTTTAAAATACATTTTATTCATATTTTGGGGGGGTAACTGGGGTTAAGTGAGTTGCCCATGGTCATACAGCTAGTGTCAAATGTTTGGTCTGAGGCCAGATTTGAACTCAGGTCCTCCTGACTTCAGGGCCAGTGCTCTATCTACTTCGCCACCTAGCTGCCCCAATACCTTTTGCTTTTAACATCACAGTCTTCAAAAATATTGTATACAGTGAGGGCATCTGACAATGTATATGCTATCCTATCCTAATAGTACCAAATTGTTGCCCTGAAAGAGGAAGTCTGCGTCACTATCTATTCTCTGGTATTATAATTCCTTTTTGAAAATTACTCAGTTTGTCTTCTTTGTAGTGATCTTGCCTTTTATTTTGTTGCAGACATTGTTTAAGTTCTCTTGATTTTGCTTATTTTATTCTGCATTAGTTCATACAAACTTTACACTTCTTTGAATTTCTCATTTAAGTTATTTCTTCCTATAGAGTTTCATTATATTAATATATTAGAGTTTTTTCTGCTGTTTCCCTATGATAGATACCCACTTTGTTTCCAATTCTTTGTTACCATAATGAGTACTACTATGATAATTTTGTTTGTGTACTGGACCTTAGTTTATGTCTTTGATGACCTTGGGTTAGGTCTCCAGTAGTATGATTCAGTTTTGTTTTTTTTAATAAGGTCCCATCCATTCATATTTAATGGTCTGCAACCTGTCCTCACCCTCATTTACATCAGCATCAAGTTAAAAATGGAGTAACTCTGCAGACTAACTAGCCTAATTATGTTGAGATATTTCCCCTTACAGAAAACAAAACTCTGATTGTCTGTGAAGATTCTTTGGTCTTTGTCTTTTGTGCTTATAAGACTTTATACCATTCCTTTCATCTCTTGTTCTCCTATAGCCCCCTTTCTTTTTCCAGAATTGGAGAAATCTAGTTTCTATAAATGACCTGAGCTGGCATTTTCTTAACCTTCAAAACATCTTAGTAATGAGATAGATGCTAAGTGCTGAGCATTAGAGTGGGTAAGCTGCCACTCCTCTTTCCCTATGCCATCACCCTTTTTCCACCCTTCCCTTTTCCTCCTTTTTCTCTTTCATTTTTCTTCTTGGCCATAAATAGCTAAGTTCTACCTCCTTCTGGAGGTTGTGAACTTTGGATTGGCAGGGGATAGAGCTCCTGAAATGGAATGAGTCTGGGAAAGATCCTCTAGACAGTTGGCATTCCTCTTTACTGCCTCCTGGTCCCTCATGCCCAGCCTGGAATTAGATACTTCTGTTGGGATGAAGGGGCCTTCCAAGTACAAGGCCCAGAGCCATTTCTGGATCCTTGGTATTGTTTGGATCATTGGACTCTTTCCTCCCTGCTTTTTCCTCTTTTGACAAATTTAGGCTTCTGGTATGTTGACAATTCTGACACATTCTAAAAATCTTGCCATTCCATGAAAGGGTGGAGATTTTAGAGATGCAAGGTCTCATGGGTCTGCTAAAGATGACTGAGGAGTCAGAGTGGGAGTTTAGTACACACACACAACCTACCGATGCTTGTTGCTGGAGGTAGACAGTAGTGATAGGCTGTGGATTTTACTGAGCTCCATAAACAAAGCATTGGCCACAGAACATCAAAAAGCCTTGGAATGAAATTGGTGCTTGGAAGACTTGCAGCCTAGATTATAGTAAGAGCTGAGAGAGTTATTGAAGAAACCATTATTAGAAATTAGACAGCAGTCCTTCTAAGCACAAGTTTTGACCTCTTTGAGGTTGTTGGGCAGAGGTAAGCAGCTGAGATTATAGATTTTACAAGTGAAGATACTTCTAATAGCAGAAAAGTGTTGTTTGTGAGATCTGATACAGGACCAATTCTCTTGCCCTGTTGGTTTTCTCAGTACAATTGCTCATTGTTGTTTGAAAGCAATGGAGCCAATTTTCCATCTGTCCCTGAAAGCAAGGTATAACTATGATATAAAGACCTGCTAATTAGGGAAAAATTAGGGATTGCCTTAGGTAGGAATGGAGAAGATTATACATATCTGTGTCCATATTCAGAAAATCCTACCCCAAATTAAAACAACTTTGAGATATCATTTCATACCTATCAGATTGGCTAAAAGGTACAAGGGGGAAAAGATAAATGTTGGAGGGGATGTGGCAAAACTGGGACATTAATACACTGTTAGTGGGACTATGAACTGATCCAACCATTTTGGAGAGCAATCTGGAATTATGTCCAAAGAGTTATAAAACTGTGTATACCCTGTGACCCAGTAATACCACTATTAGTTCTGTTTTCCAAGGTGACCAAGAAAAGAAGAAAAGAACCTCTATGCTCTAAAACATTTATAGCAACTTGCTTTGTGGTGGCAAAGAACTGGAAATTGAGGGGATGCCCATCAATTGTGGAATAGCTGCGCAAGTTGTGGTATATGATTGTGATGAAATACTGCTATGCTATAAAAATGATGAGCAGGTTGATTTTAGAAACACATGGAAAGACTTGCAGAAAATAATGAAAAGTGAAATGAGTAGAACCAATAGAATATTGTATACAGTAACAGCAATATTGTTCAAAGAATAACTGAACAACTGAGTTATTCTGATAATTAAAAATACTCAAATCAACTACAAAGGACCTATGAAGTAAGATGCTCTCTACCTCCAGAGAAAGAACTGTTAAATAGAAGTATGCACAGTATGGTTTTATGCACACACACACACACACACACACACCCCTACACACACCTGTGTCAAATGGTGGCCTTCTCTAGTGTGGGGTGGGAGGGAGGGAAGGAGACAGAAACTTAAAATGTAGCAAAAAATAATTAAATTAGATTAAAAAAAACCCTAGAAAAGAAATTTCTATCCCAGAAGTCAGCTTGAAATGGGTCCTCAATTTCAATCATTGTCTTAATAGGATAAAGTATTTTTTTCCTCAAGAAAAAATAAATAGGATCACATGGGATTAAAAGCCATTGAAAGTTGTAGTCCATATTGGTAGAGAAAGTATCCACAAATAAAATCACAGATCCCTTCAAGTTTGGAGCAATAGATGAACTCTTCTATTTGGGACCCTAGGAAGTTTGAAAAGAAGCATTGACTGAAGGGCAACTCAATCCATTTTTCATCAAATGTTAAACACCTTCTGTTGTCTAGGCACTGTGCATACGACAGAGAATACAAAGATGAAAAACCACAGAATTAAGAGCGTAATAGAATAAAACATGTACACCAATAAATGTGGGCTACTTCATATAGTGATAAGGGTAAAGCAACAGACCATACGAAGTCTAATAAATAGAATTATGAGTCAGTAGAGACCTTATTCAGCTAGGAGCAGGCTCATCTGAGGAGATGACACCTGAGATGGGCCATGGTAGAAGAGAAGGATTTTAACACATAGATCTGAGGACGGAGTATGTTTCTTCTGGCTAGAGGGATGGCTTACAACTCCCCTCCCCTTACCCCAAGATAGATTCTAGACTGAGATTGGGTAACAGTCCATTTTGACTGGAGGCCAATGTTGTGGGATAGTAAAATCAGGATAGAAGGAGATGGAGTCACGTGACAAAGCACCTTAAATAATAGGCTAAGGAGTTGGTGATTAATTCTGTAGGCAGTGGGGAACAACTGAACCTTTTGTACATAGGGATAACCTGTGCATTATTTGGAAGGTTACTTGTGCAGATGTGTGAAGGATGTACTAGAGAAGGGAAACCCTAGAGGAAAAGAGACCAGTTGAATTATTCCAGTGGGGGCAGGGAATATGTGTAGGGGAGAAGGAAGGGACATGACTTGATTAGGTAGGTAGGAGTATGAGTGGAGTAGATACAAAGAAAAGAAAGATTGCCAAGACAGAATGATCAGGACTTGACAAGTGGTCAGGCATAGTGAAGGAAAAGGAAGAATCAAAGATGATGCTGAATTTTGACTCTGGGTCTCTGGGAAGATGGTGGTGACATCAGCAGAAAAAAAGAAATTTGGAAGAGGCAGCTATTGATAATAGAAGTGATCAGTGGTGCAGTGAAGTCAGGAGGACCTGAGTTCAAATCTGGCCTCAGTTCAAACACTTGACACTTACTAGCTGTGGGACCCTGGGCAAGTCACTTAACCCCAATTGCCTTAAAAAAAAAGAAAAGATAATAGAAGTGCTCACTAAAGCCATGAAAGGCACCATGATGTAATGGATGGGGGAATGGACTTGGAGGTAGGGAGATCTGGTTTTAGATCCTCCCTTAGGTACTTACTGTTTAGTGACCCTGGGTCAGTAACTAACCCCTCTGGGCCTCATTTTCCTTATCCCTAAAATGAGGAGATTAGGCTTGGTGACTTCTAAGTTCCCTTCCAGCTCTAAGCCTTTGATCCAGTGATCCAATGATCTTTGGGCCTATGAAATAGATGTGATCACCAAGAGAGGGATTATTGAGAGACAAGAAAAAGGAAAGGAAGGGAATAAGCATTTCAATAATGTTTACTATGTTCTAGGCACTGTGCTAAGCACTTTTACAAAAAGTGTCTCATTTGATCTTCACAACAACCCTGTAAGATAGATGCAATGATTGTCCCCATTTTACATCTGAGGAAACTGAGGCAAACAGATGTTAAGTGACTTGCCCTGAGTCACGCAGCTAGTTAGTGGCTCAGGCCAGATTTGAACTCAGGTTGTCCTGATTCCAAGTCCAGTGTTCTATCCACTGCACCAAAACAGCCAAGAATAGAGATTTTGAGAGATCCATTTTTATGGGAAAGAGGGAATATGACCTAGTGAAAGGATAATCAGAGAAGTAGAAGAAGAAACAGAAGAGACCATTGTCGTGAAAGTCATTCAGTCAGTAAGCATTCATTAAATGCTTATTACGTGCCAGGCATCGTGCTATAAGTGATGGTGATACAAAGAATGGCAAAAACTCTGTCACTACCTTCAAAGGAACTCATATTCTAATTAGGGAGGCAACATTCAAACAACTCTATACATCCAATGAGGGGATAGTCATGGTATCAAAGGATGCAAACAGGCTCAGGAGTAGAACTGAGAAAATTTCACTGGCTTTGGTAATTGGGAGTTAGCACTAAGTGACCTTGGTTTGAAAGTGACTGGAACAGAAACTAGATAGCAAAGTGTTGAGAAATAAACATAAAGAAGTGAGTATAGTTCAATCTTTCTAAAAATTTAGTAGTGAAGAGGAGAAGAAATGTAGAACATTTGCTTGTGTGGAGGAGTAGCAAAATCAGGGATAGATTTTTATTTCCTTGGTTTTGTTTTTGTTTGTTTTTGTTTTTACAATAGGGAAGACCAAACAGTTGATACAGAAGAATCTTTTTTTTTTTAAGCATTGAAAATGGAAAGAGCCAAACACTGCAAATGTTTCCTATTTGTGTACTCCCCAACATCAAACTGTGATAACCTTATTTTGCATTCCTAGTTTCTAGACCCTAGTTGATTTTGAGTAGTGAGAATGGAGGAGATAGTGTTTGAGAATGCTTTTCCTAATTGGGATAGGTAGTGTGACTGCTGAGAACTCTGACCTGCGATTAATATAGAAACAGGGTAATGTCTTGGTTTTATTGCCCATTTTTGGGATTGTATTGGACAAATTAGTAGAACCATCATTTTCTGTTTTCTTTTTTAAAGAACTAGAAGTTGAATAGTGTAATATGCCAAATAACTCCTTGTTGTAGAGTTTGTTAAGCCCAGTCTTTAATCTGTTTTTCAGAACTTTTCTCAATCTGATTCAAACCTACCATTCTAGTTCACTTTTCAAACCAATATTTTCAAATAAATTTATATCTATATGCATATATATACATTTATATTAAAATGTATACTTCTATATAATATCTGTATTCATATATGTACATAAATATACATGTGTGCATATTTATATGTTTATATATGTAATTTCTAAGATAAATGTGTAATATATATATATCTCCTCTCTTCAGAATTTCAACCGAGCATTCACCAACCAACA
Organism: Vombatus ursinus; assembly: GCF_900497805.2. Lineage (NCBI taxonomy): Eukaryota > Metazoa > Chordata > Mammalia > Diprotodontia > Vombatidae > Vombatus > Vombatus ursinus. Next base: position 80,590,264 of record NW_020954569.1, on the reverse strand, counting down.
TATATACATACACACACATATGTATATATATTTATATCACATTTGGTCTGATCACCCTAAATGAGGTAACCTGAGGGAGTGAAATAAGGCATTAACTTTTTATATAATTAGCAGCATGAATTAATCAGTTCAGAGCACCAGGAAATAATCCAATAGATTTTTAGCCATTCACTATTAAACATCAAAGCTTGACTAGCCATGGCAAAGGAATCAAGTATGAAAACAAGAAGATAGAATATAGGGCAAGACACCAAACAGTTCAAAGTTGGTCTCAGAGACATTGGCTGGATCTCAGTCATCTAGGTTGGTTATATCCCCTGGATTCTCCTTCATATAGCCCATAAATTCTAGCAAAATAGATGTACTCTTTGTTCTAGTTAGAACGTAATTGCTATTTTCTCACCTGTATGCTTTTGTCACAGTATTCTCTATAGGGAATCCCTCTTCCCCTCGTCAGAATCCTATCTATTTAAAGCCTAGTTCAAATCCCCTCTCCTTCATGTAACCTTTCCAATAGCACCCAACTGGAAATGATCTCTCCTTCCTCTGAACTCAACAAGAACACAGAAATACTCAGAAAGGACTTCTGAGAGAGGAGGAGAGGTCCTGTAGATTTGCCCTACAGCAGCCACTCATTCTCTGAGACTGAGTTTGATCTTCTATCCTCCAAAAGGGGGCGGGGAGGGCCCAGCAGTAGTAATCATAATGTGACATCTCTTTCCCTCTCTCCTAACCCTTTGTGAATTACCTTGTTTATTTTTTAAACTGATTTATGTATTTGTGCCAGAATTCTCCCTTGCTTCTCTTAATATACTAAAGTTGCCAGTTAGTGAGCAGTTTGTAAGGCCACCCAGCTACATTAAGTTTGACTTATAATACTGAAAAATTGTTAGCAACAAGTATTTACATTTGGGCCATGCTTTTTTTCCCCCTCTCCAAGCAATTGATTAATTTACTGCAAGAACCAATAAATCCTTGGACAGATGAGAAACAGATTTGGAAGGGCAGTGGTTTTCCTTTCAGACCATTTTCTCTTAAAATTTTTTTTAACATTTGGCTGCTGGAGAATCATGCCTTTTTATTCTGTTAAAATTGCTAGATTATAATTTTCTGTTGTGTTCCAAGATAACTACGGAGAAAGATCTTGTAGACAAGCAAAGTAATCTGTTGTCCTGTGTTCTCTGCTTTCTTTAGCCTCAATCAGTGCTGAACTTTTAGAAGGTGGAATTGTTCATGTGTTGAAGATTTTAAGTTTGAAAGTATATGATCTAACACTCTATCAAGCCCCTTTTATGAGAAAAACATCATCCTAATGCTTGGACTAGGGAAGAATAAAGCAAAGAAAAAGAACTCCAGACCAATATCATTGATAAATATTGATTCCAAATTTTAACAGAAAATTCTAGCAAAAGTCTACAACAATAAATGTAAAAAACAATTCATTGTGATGAAGTTGAATTAATACCAGAGATGTAAGGATATTTCAACATTAAGAAACAATTAATACAAGGAATTATATTAAAAAACAAAAACATCCCAAACCACATGATTATATCAATACATGTTCAAAATGCCTTTAATACAATACAGTTATGCTAAAAGCCCTATAAAACATAGACATGGGACTTTTTAGAAGATATTTTAAAAGTACGTGCCTAAACCCAAAAGTTAACATTATTATCTATTGAAGAAATACTAGAAGCTCTCCCAATAGGGCCAAGAGTAAAGCAAGGATACCGCTTTCCCTGTGGGTATTTGACATAGTTTTATAAATGATAGCAATAGCAGTAAGACCAAAGGAAGAAATTAAAATGGGGACAAAGGAAGCAAAATTATCCCCATTTGCTAGTGACATGATGGTCTATTCAGAAATTCCTAAAGAATCAGCGCAGAAACTAATTGGTACAGTTAACAGCTTTAATAAATTAGCAAGATACAAAGCAAACCCATAAAAGTCAACTCTATATATTCTAATTGGTGAGACAACATGCAAACAACTATATATATCCAATGAGGGGATAGTCATGGTGTCAAAGGATACAGAAAGGCCCAGGAGTAGAAGAACTGGTAAGATTTTACTGGTTTTGGTAATTGGGAGGTCACTAGAGACCTTAGTTTTAAAGTGGCTGGAACTAGGTATCAAAGTGTTGAGGAGTAAATAGATAAAGAAACACACACACACACACGCACACACACACACAACTCACATACTCCAAAATTCTAGAGGGAATAGTAGAAAAGAATGTACCATTTAAAAACTACAAAGTACACACAGTATCTGGGAGTTAATCTGCAAAAACACGCATGCACACACACACACACATTCATACTCAAGATCTATATAGGCACAATTACAAAATGCTCTTGAAAGAAATGAAGAATTGTTTATAGAAGGGGAGAGATATTTAACGATCATGTTTGGGGCAAGCCAGTGTCATAAAAAATGATCATACTATCCAAATTAATTTACAAATTTAATGTTATACCAGCTATCAGAGCTAGACAAATGATAAAATTCATTTGAAGGAACAGAAGATCTAGAATCTCAAAGAAAATAATGAAAAAGGTAAAAATGAAGGGGTAAAAGCACACCCAGGCCTCAAATTATATTCTCTATTTGTAATTATCATAACTATTTAGGACTGGTATAAAAATTAAAAAGTACATAAATAGAATAGACATAGGACTTTTTAGAAAATATAGATAAGGAAGATAAAAGATATCTTATTTATAGTATAGATAAGGAAGAATCAGAAGCAATTGAACTCAATATCTTGGTGTTTAATAAACTGGAGATCAAAAATTACCCAAGAAAGAACTCTCTGACAAGAATATCTGGGAAAACTGGGAAGCAGTTGGATAAATTAGGGTTAGACAAACTCACATACTATATACCACAGAAAGTTTAAAATGGATATGTGACCTGAATAATAAAGTTCATACCATAAAAAATATAAAAGAACCAGATCAGCTACCTTTACAGTTCCATGTAGAGGGCAAATTCTTAAGCATACAAAAGATTGAGATAATCACAAAAGAAGAAATAGATGATTTTGATTACAGAAATTAAAAATTTTTGCAAAACAAAATTAATGGAATAAGAATAAAGAAAGCAAGTGATCTATTGGGGGAAAATATTTGCATCAAATATTTTTGACAGGGGTCTGAGTAAAGATATATAGGGAAATAACATCAATATATAAGACCAAAAACAATTCTTCAATGTTTAAGTAGTCAAAAGATAAGGACAAACAGGTGTCAAAAGACTTGCAAACTATTAACAACTATATGAGAAATTTCACCAGATCATTAATAATGAGAGAAGTACAAATCAAAATGACTCTGAGTTTTATCTCACACCCAGCCAATGACAAAGATGACAGAATATGGAAATAGTGTTGGAGTGGTTGTGAAAAGACAAGCACACTGCTACACCCTTAGTAGAGCTGTGAATTAGTTCAACCATTCTGAAAAGCTATTTGGTATTATACTAAGAAACTGACTAAAATGCCCTTACCTTTTGACTTAGATCATATTGCTAGGCATGTTTTTTCTCAAGGAGATTAAGAATATAAAGACTTTTCTCTTTTATACCCAAATATTTATAGTAGCTCTTTTTGTAATAGTGATGATCTAGAAAACAAAGTAGATGTCAGTCAATTGGGGAGTGTCTAAATAAAGTGTGGTACTTAAATGTAAGAATATTGCTATGACAGTATAAACCCTAGACTACATGAAGGTGTAGCAGTATGGAAGCACTACTGGTTCTGGGATCAGAAGACATGAGTTTAAATTCTCACTTAAAATTATTAGCGGTTATGTGTCTGTTTCTTTATAAAATGAAAAGTAAGACTGAATGGTAACAGATCCACGAGAAAAACCTGACTTCGAAAAGTCCTCCCATACTCCCGGCCAAGCTGTGAGGATGGGCTTGACCAAGAGCATCCTGGCCACCCCGGCCTGCCCCGCGCCATGCAACAGGCATCTGGTGCATGTAACAGACCCTCATTCTCCTAGCGCAGGCATTCTCCACACCCCCATCCAGGTGGAGAGTTCACTACAACTAAGTCCCTCTGCCATGGAACAGCAGCAGGAAGTGGGGACCAACAGATCCTCGCTGTTCTGCATTTGGCATTATCTGAACACCCATGAAAACCAGCACAGTAGACCCTCCAAACCAGCTGGTAAAGCAACTTGGTGAGACCTTTGGGGCTGAAGCCTCTAAGCTAGAGCATTCCAGTGAGCTGGCCCTACCTGTGAAGGTTTCATCACAGCCTGAGCCAGATTTGTCTCTGGATACTCCACTATCCCTGGAGCACCAGAAACTACCAGCCTCCCTGAGCCAAACCGAGGTTTCCCAAAAACAGGCAAACACTACGGAAGTAACAGAACAGCCTCTAGCACTTTGGATGACCAGCCAGGACCCTGACAAATTCTTGAGAAGTTCTGAGATTCCTTGTTCCTCAGGTTCTAGGTCCCCTAGAAGGAAACCTGCTGGCAAGATCCTCCGAAGATCACCCCTCACCACCCCGCAGGATGATAATTCCCTTGGTCCCCTGATGTCTTGGCAGAGTAAATGATCCACAGTGCTGAGTGAAAATGTGGGAGAAGGGAAAGAAGAAGCTATTCTGGGAACTGGACACCCTCTGAAGATCACTGGACAGGCCTGGGATCAGGGTCGTAACAAAGAGAACCAGCATTGTCCCTTGGTTGAGAACTAGAACTTAATTCTCTCTGCTCTTGCACTTTGCTGCTTCATTTTATCTTTTCCCTTAATAACCCAGAGATGTATCCATTCATTCATCTTCCCTCCCCACAAAACTGAGATAATCCACTCTGAAGAAGAAAACACGTATTGTCAACCATTATCTCCCTGCTCCCCTTATCTCTGAGTTCCAGATAATTCCCTCCTCCCCACTTGTATGGTGTGTATTTGATGTATGTATGATTTCTTTTATATTAAAGAAAATGTTTAAAAACTTAAAAAAATAAAAAGTAAAAAATACTTGTAGCAGGACTTTCCGTGGTCTCTATGGATTGAGGAAAGGAAGAACAAATTGTAGCTTATGAATGTAATGGAATAATGTTTTTGAAAGAAAGCATATGAGGAATTCAGAGAAACCTGAGAAGACTTGTGTGAACTGATGCAGAAGCAAGAAAAAAAACATAAAACAGTAATGTAAACTAAAACCATCTCCAATACCAAAAAACAGATAATCAAACATACCTTCTTCCCCTCATTTGAAAAGTGAGGGGTTATGGATGAAAGACATTGCATATTCTCTCAGACACAGTTGTGATATCAATTGGTTTTGCTTAAATGTTTTTTTTTCTCTTATTGCAACAGAGGATTCAATTGGAATGGCATCTATGGAAATGATTGGTATAAAACAAAAAAGCATAAATAAAACTTTAAAAAAATAAAATGAAGGCAGTAGTGTTTGTTTGGTACCTGCTCTTTCTCCCTGATAGAATGTAATCTCCTTAAAGGGCAGGACTGTTGAGATTCTGTTTTTGTATCCCCAGCACGTAGCACAATGGCTGGCACTGTTCAGGCTTATTGAATTGAATTCCTTATCTCACAAAGCTGTTGTGAAGAAAGTTTTTTGTAAACCCCAGAGCATCATATAAATTTAAGTGTAGAATTGAACAGGATGAGAAGGTGTGAAGGATCTGCTTTCTGCCCTCCTGAAGGGAGAGTATGGACCTATGTGGATGTATGGATGCAGTCACCCACCTGTTGGAATATGATTATCTTCATCATTGTCATGATTAGTAGTTGGCCTTGACCAGAACACAGGGCTACAGACTTTCAGTCCTTATTGAATAACTGCTTATTATATTATATGAAGCTCCATCTTAAATAAAGCCACTTAAATGTCACAGCTTAGATGTTAATTAAAAGAAACACTTAGGGGCAGACCCTGAACCATAAAGAAAAGGTTTGTTTAACATCTGGATTCCGTGTTGCAGGCATTAAGTGTCCCCTGGTGTATTTAATTATCTCCCTTAAAAATCAAATGAGGCTTGAGGGGAAGAAGGGCCTGCTGGGACACCCCTTCAACCCCCGCCTTTTCATTTAGTGAGGAGGTACTCCTGGCCTAAAGGAAATGAAACAGACAGAGCTTCTCTGGCTCCTCTGCCCTCCTGGGTGATAGCTGGGGAGAGGAAGAGGAAGAGAGAAGGAAACCAAGGTTCCTAGCCTTGGTAGCTAGGGATAAATCAAGACTCTGAGACAAATGGCACCAATCAGGAGAGTCCTAGTTCTTATCAGAACTGTTGGCAGTCACGGTCCCATCTCCCTCATTGTTATAGCCAAGAAGGCTGGAGAACAATTAACTCCAGCTCCACTTCCCATTTCTCTTGAGCTTTTGCTAATTTATTTCTCAATCTTTAGTTATCAGTCTATTATTTCATTTTGTTCCCTTTTGGAATACTTCTCTTGAGGAATATTTCTTAGTTCTGGAAGAAGTCTTTTTTTTTATTGTTGTTGCGTATGAAAATGTCAAAGGTTCTTCAGAGTCCTTTAACTTTTCCAGGTCCTGGCAGTTTGCCTTGCCTATTGAGGAAATGAGATGCGGATGGAGGTGTAAGGCCAAGAATGAGTCTGGAGTTCTTAAAGCCAAAGTGTGTCAAAATAGTTTACATGTGACATGTAGCTATGCATGTATATTGTGCTGACCCTACCAAAAAAAATACAAATGGTCACACTGCTATTTGTTTTCGCAACCATTTTCCCTCCACAATGCTTTTCAAATGAAAGTTCATTTAAATTAATTTTGTTTCAAGAAGTAGAGAATTTCAGTTCAATGAAACATACCAATGAATCTTCCAAATCTGATATTATATACAGTGTTCCACACCCATAGTCTCTCACCTCTGCAAGGAAGGAAGGGGCAGTAATGTTTGCCTATCGCTTCAGGGTCAAGCTTCAGCTATGATTTCATTGACATACGGAATTCCTATGTGAGGACACTCCCTCTACCAATGCAGGTCAGGACCCACTCTGCAACTTACAGTCTTAGAAAGTTGCTTAGAGAGGCATTAAGAGTTCAGGTGACTTGCCCAGGCTCACATAGTCAGTGTGTGTTAGAAGTGAGATTGGAACTCAGTTCTTCCTGGCTCTAAGGCCAGCTCTCTATCCACTACAACATGCAGCTTCAAAGTGCCAAAGCTTAATAGTTGTAATCACACAATCTATGTTGGCATAACTTTGGCAAAGTGTTAAAATTTTAAAACCATATTCAGACATTATTCCAAGGATATATATCCTCTTCTGACATAGGGTCAGTTGTCTAATTAGCCAGCTACCCGTAACTGATCAATCAATAAATAAATATTTATTAAGTGCCTACTGCTAAGTAGGCTGGGAATGCAAAAAGAGGCAAAAGACAACCCCTGCCCTCAAGGAGCTCACAGTCTAATTGCTAGCATGTGTTCATCTGTAGTATCCTCTTCAGAGACATCCAATGGAACCAGCTAGATCAAATCCCAGGAAGTCCAAAGCCAACAAAGTTGCCCTCTAGTGCTGAAGTCCCTACAGAAAGTTAATTTTCATTTTTGTTTCTAGTAGTAACGTATATTACCCAGATAGGCAGTTGAGTGTATTAGGGAGAATACTGGATTTAGGGTCAGAGGACCTGGGTTCCAATCCTGACTTTACTACTTAACATACATGTAAGATGTTGGGCTAAGCACTTAACCTCTCTCTATGAGTTTCTTTCCTCCTCTAAAAATGAGGAAAAGGCCTGACAACTTCTAAGGGTTTTTATGGCTAAGCTGCTCTAGGGTTCTTGTTCTTGACTCTGCTCTGTCCCCATCAGAGTGAGGAGATCAGGAAGCACCTAAAATGGGGGGAGTCTTCTCACAGAACAATTTCTAGGGTCTTGACTTGGGATTTTAAAGTTTAGACTTGAAAACTCCCTACAGAGAAAATAATAATTGATGAGTTTTGTCCAGAAGGATTTTTCTCCTTCTTCATTTATTTATTTGTTTTTGGCAGGGTGATGTCATCCTGAAGGGAACTTGATGTTTGGTTTGGCTCTGGCTAGAGATTGTGTAAAACTCAAGAATGTGGGTTATAGGTGCTAGTGGGTTATAGGTAGACATTGCAGTGGAGCAAATTGAAAATGGGAAATTCTCTAAGGACTCTTACTTGCTTAATATCCCTCGCTTCCATTGAAAGTCAGTTTGAAGGGCAGCCAGGTGGCACAAGAGCACTGGCCCTGGAGTCAGGAGGACCTGAGTTTAAATCTGGTCTTAGACACCAACTGTGTGACCCTGGTTAAGTCACTTAATACCAATTGCCTCCCCCCCCCAAGAGTTCTAAAGTCAGTTTGAAGTTGTGGCTGCTGATAAGGATCTCAGTTTTCCTGTCTCCAAAAGGAGGGGATTGGATTTGCTCAACCTCCACAATCCCCTTCTGGTCTAAATTGATGATCCAGTAATCCCCCCAGCACCTTGGGCTAAGAAGCCACGACTGGTGCAGTTATATATATGGTCATTTAAAGCTTCTGAGGAAGACCAGGTAGAACTAATCACCTGGTAATGAGAATAGTATACCCCTGATGTTCCTCAGTGAATGTAAGCAGTTCCCTTAAATGACTTGTTGGCTGGAAGAACCATCCCTAGACTGAAATAATGTACACTGAGAGCTCCCTGGACTTGGGTGAAATCAGCATGCTTGCCTTGAGTGTTGTATTGGTGCTATATGTATAGTAAATTAAGTTCGTGAGTTTGACATAGGTCAAAGTAATGGTCTTAACTTCCTAGTAAAAAAATTGTGACGCTTTGGAAATTTTTTTCTTTTATCTTCCCTCCTTTTCTCCTCCACCAACTCTGTTCATGCTAAATACTTTCTGGCTGCATCTGTGTTACACCGGGCTGGGTTAGGAGCCAGCATGAGGTAGCATGATTGCTGGGGCAATCTGAAAGCAATAATTCTTTCCTCCTGTCTTCGGGGTGGGGTGGGGATATGGAGGAGACAGCGCTGAGCCTGACTTCATCTCAACCTGGTCTTTAGCATGGTCTGAAAGTCTGGTTTGGAGGAAGCTAGTGGAATCTGCAAGTGTCCTTACAATTGCCTAGCCTTTCCCTGAGCGACCCTTTGACTCCCCCCAGAAGGCGGGAATGGCCAGCTAGCCTTAAAGGGAGAACTTTAAGGCTTTAAGTAAACAAAAAGACTTTCAAGACATCATTACCTCATTAAACCCCAGGTCAGTTTACTTGGCTGGCTGCCCAAACCTTCCTCCCTCCACTCCTTCTTTCTCCAGCCAAGCCATTTTTAGCTCATTCAGGACTTTTCTTTGTTGAGATTTGTTGGTGACAGTCTTATTTAACTAAGTCAGGGGCAGAAGTTTAAATTCCATTTAGATTCTCAAGGGAAAATTTTCAGCTCATCCCCCAGCTTTCCTCACTGAGAAAATAAAAATATCTCCTTCAAGAAGATGCCTCTTCTTTCCTGGGTCTTTTTTTCTCATCTATTTCCTCCCCTCTACTCCCACCTTAAAACTCTTTTATTTGTGGCTCTAGTAATGAGTACTAAAGCTAGGAAAGGCTTTTTGTTTGTTTAACCTTGTTAATTTCCCATAGCAGAGAGTAAATGAATGCTGGCTCCTTGTCCTCGCCCATTCTCATCTACACTTCCCAGAAGGCTGTATTTTGCTGCTGCCACCTCCTCCACCTAGTCCTTCACACTTGATCATGGCGACACATAAAGAGATAAAGGCATTGACTGACACTAACTGGTAGGACCAGAGCATCTGTTGATAAGAGAAGCTGTAACCAAAGGGAATTTTGTCTGAGAGGCAATGGTGTAGTGGAAAAATATGAATCGATTAGTATTTATTAAGCATCTGCTATGTCCCAGCCACCATGCTAGGCACTGGGAACATAAGTTCTAAGACTGAAACAGTCCTTGCTTGCAAGCGGCTTACATTCTAATAGGGGAAACAAAGTACATATAAAAAAACATAATGTTATGGAAACAATGAACATAAACTTGGACAGACTTTGGAAGATAGTCGAGGGTAGAAAGGTCTGGTGTGCTATGGTGTCCATGGGGTCATGAAGAGCTGGATATGACTCAACAACAAATAAATATAAAATATATGCAAAATGGTTAAATACAGAGTAGTTTAGAAGATGGGAGGATCAGGAAAAGTTTCATGCAGAGGAAAGAACACTGGCATGGGAATCAGATGCCCTGGAGTCAAATTCTGCCTCTGTTGATACCTGTGTGACCTTGGGCAAATCTCTTGACTTCTCTGGGATTTAGTTTTCCTCATCTGAAAAATGAGAAGGCTGGACTAGATAATTTTTGAAGTCAGTCAATAAACATTTATAAAGCACCTACTATATGCCAGGCCTTGTGCTAAGCACTGGGAATACAAAGAAAGGTAAATGACAGCCCTTGCTCTCAAGGACCTCTCAATCAAATGGGAGAGATATTATGTAAATAACTATATGCAAACAAGCTATATACCGGGTAAATTGGGGGAAAATCAGCAGAAGGAAGACACAAGAATTAAGAGGGATTGGGAAAGGTTTCCTGTAGAATGTGAGAATTTAACTGAGACTTAAAGGAAGCCAGGGAAGCTACAAGATTGAGATGAGGAAGGAGATTATTCCACACGCACAGGGGACAGCCACTGAAAATGCCTGGAATTTGGAGATGAAATGTCTTCCTTAAGGAACAGCAAGGGTTCCAGTGTCACTATATGGCAGAGTATCTGTGTGCTTGGGGTAGCGAGTGAGGGGAAGGGGTATAAGGTGTAAGAAGACTGGAAAGGTAGGGAGGGGCAGGTTATGAAGAGCTTTGAAGGCCAAAAAGGGGATAGGAGGCCACTAGAGTTTACTGCTTAGAAGAGTGAGGTGGTCAGACTCGAACTTTAGGAAGATCGCTGACAACTGAGTGGAGGAAGTACTTGACTGGAGTGAGACTTGTAGCAGTCAGAACAACCAGTAAGCTATTGCAATAGTTCAGTTATAAGATGAGAGGACCTGCACCAGGGTGGTGGTTGTGTCAGGGGAGTGGGGAGCATATGAAGCCATGTTATAAAGATCAAATTGATAGACCTTGGCAATAGATTGGATTTGGAGGGCTGGGTGAGAGATGTCAAGGGTGACACCTAGGTTGTGAACTTGGGGGAATGGAAGGATGGTGATACCCTCGACAATGTAGGGAAGTTTGGAAGGGGAGGAAGCTGAGGGAGAAAGAAAATTAGTTCAGTTTTGAATATGTTGAGTTTAAGATGTCTATGGGACTTCTAGTTTGAGATATCTAAAAGGCAGTTGGATATGTGAGGCCAAAGCTTAGCAGAAATGTTAGAACTGGATAGATTTGAGAATCATCAGGTTAGAGATGAGAATAAATTCATGGGAGCTGATAAAGTCAAGTGAAATAGTATAGAGGGAGAAAAGGAGAGCGCCTTTGACAAAGTTTTGGGGGCTACCTATAGTTAGTGGGCATAACTTGGATGAAGTTCCAGCAAAGGAGCCTGAGAAGAAGCAAACAAGTAAAAGAGAACCAGGATAGAGTAGTGTCCCAAAAACCTAGAAAGAAGAGAATATGAAAGAGAAGAGGGTTATTGATAGTGTCAGAGACTCCAGAGAGGTCAAGGAGGATGAGGGCTGAAAAAAGTCTGTTGGATCTGTCAATGAAGAGATCATTGGTAACTCTGGAAGGAATAGTTTCAGTGGAATGATGAGGTCAGAAGCCAGACTGCCAAGAGTTAGGAAGAGAGTGAGAGGAAAGGAAGTGGTGGTATCTATTGTAGATAGCCTTCTCAAGGAGTTAAACCACAAAAAGCAGGAGGGGTAGGGGGTGATATTTATCAGGAATATATGGATCAAGTGAGGGTTTTTTGAGGATGGGGGAGAGATGGACATGTTTGCAGACAGTAGGGAACCAGCCAGTAGACAAGGAGAGACTGAAGATAAATGAGAGAGTGGAGATGAGATGATGGAAGGAGCAATCTGCTAGAAGAAACAGGATGGATAGACAACAATCACTTGGGCATAAAGAGGATTTGCCTTGGAAAGGAGAAGGGACATATCTTCATGTGAGTCAGGAGTGGAGGATATAGTGGCAGAAGGCATCTGGGTGATGTGAAATGAGGAGAAAAGAAGGAAGTCTTGATGACTAACCTAATTTTTTTTCCAGTAAAACATGAGACCTGAGTTCAAATTTGGCCTCAGACACATAACACTTACTATCTGTGTGACTCTGGGTAAGTCACTTAACCCCATTGCCTAACCGCCCCCCCCCCCCCCCAAAAAAAGACATGAGGCAAGATTCTCAGCTGAGAGGGTGAGGAGAGCAGGAGCTATGGAATGTTTGAAGTGGGATGAAAAAAGTTGCTTCGATGAGTGGGATAGTGAGATAGGGAGGCTTTAAAAAGTTGCCTTGTAGTGATGGAGTCCCATTAAGGTTATGGAACAAATATGTAGTGCTGCCAGTCAATGCATTTTCATGATTTTCTCCACCTTTGTTCAGCAACATATATGTAGGGGCAAAGGCAGCAGGTGGTATGAGTGATCTGAGGCTGAGGCCTGGCAGGGCAAGATTGGTGGTGAAGGGGCAAGGGACTGAGGAGAAAAGGACAGTATATAGTTGAAATGTTTTACTAAGGGGTCAAGATGGGGGAAGGAGGAGAGTATAGCTAGTGTAGGACTGATGGCCTGGGAGAGAACTGAGGGGTAGAGGTAATCGTGTGGTGGGAGAACAGGGTTTGAGGTTGCAAGGCAAAGGGCTAGGTGGAATGACAATAGATTGTGATCAGATAATGGAAATTCAGAGTTTATAAACATAGAAGTGATGCATTTGTAGATAATGGCAAGATCAGAGGTATGACCATCTATGTGGCTGAGGTGCATTGGAGGACAAGGTCATGTGAAATGAGTAAGCTGAAGAACTACAGTGTTCGAGGGAATATCACTATATATGTTGAAGTCTCCTAGCATGAGGTCAGGAGTTGGGGAGAAGAGAAATACTGTGAGCCAGGTACTGAACTCCTAGACAGTACCTGGAAAGGAAAGGAAGAGTCCTGGAGGTCAGAAGATAACAGCTACCTGAATTTTGATTAAGTGATAGATCCTGAATGAGTGAACCTTAAAGGTGGATAGGTCACTGTGAGTGATGGGATAGAAGGAGAATCTGAAAGTGGCACTGAGGAGAAAGGAGTATTCCAACCCCCCCACCTTGATCAGTGATTGGGGGTATGGGGGGGATATGTAAAAGTGCAGCAAGGGCTCGAAAGAGCAGCCTGGGAAGTTGTACCATCAGAAGGGAGCCAGGTCTCAGGCTGGCCAGAAAAGTACCCTCCAGCTTTCAATGTATGATCCCTGGGATCGTCCATCTCCTCTTTGGTCACTCCTTTCTGTCTGCTCCTCACTGCCAGTGACCCAAGACCACTGGTGGGAAGCTTTTACTCTTAGTTCTGGAAGTGCCTGACAGTTTCCCCCATCCTTTCCTTCCCATCACATGTGATAGGGAGTACTGGATTAAAGTTATCCTTCCCCAAGAACAAGTTTCTATTTTAATAAGGATTCATCGAATAATAGGAAGAGATTAAGCTAGACTACGTTTGGGAAGCTGTGTTGCATTTTCGGGTATCCAAAGCTGCATGTTGGCACAGTGGTTCATCTTTTTAACACCAGTGTTCTTTTGGTGAGGTTTGTATAATTGCCAGTCACTGAATATGCAATTTCTGAAAAATCATAATTGTGGGTGACTCAGTGGGCAATGAGGAGAGATTTGGTAGGCATCAATAGACAGCAGCACATTGTCAGTCATGACTTATGTATGAAATTATATGAAAGGTATTAATCAGGAAATGTCTGATCATAAGAGAAGGTGAGCCAACCACTTAGCAAGAGGAAAGGATTGAATATGGTTGGTCCAAGTGCTGCGAGGATATCTATTGAATATAAGAAGACCTGAATCAGGATTCTTTTTTTTTTTTTTAATTTCAGTGTGAAAAAAATCTAGTTTCTCTTTCTCTCTCTCCCTCCCCATTGGAAAAAGGAAAATAAAAATAAATCCCTTATAATGAATACATAGTCAAGCAAAACAAATTCCCACATTGTTCATGTCCAAGAAGCATATGTCAATTCAGCTTAAGTCCATCACTTCTCTGTTAGGAGGTGGGTAGCGTGCTTCATCCTTGGTCCTCTGAAATTGTGGTTTGTCATGGTGTTGATTAGAGTTCCTAAGTCTTTCAAGGTTGTTGGTCTTTATACAATGTTATTATATAGATTATTCTCCTGTTCTGCTCACTTCACTCTGACTCAGTTCATACAAGTCTTCCCAGGTTTCTCTGGAAAACATCCCTTTCATCACTTCTTATGGCACAATAGTATTCCCTTATATTTATGCACCATAATTTGTTTGGCCATCCCTTTTGTCATTTCTTATGGCACAATAGTATTCCATTATATTTATATGACATAATTTGTTCAGTCATTACCCAAAGAATGAAAGTTGCTACAAATAGTTTTGTAGATTTGGATCTTTTCCCTTGATCTCTTTGGGGGTATTGGTCTAGTAGTGGTATCATTGGTTCAAAGGGTTCACAGTTGGTTCACAGTTTAGTAATGTGGGGGTCATAATTCCAAACCCTAGATCAGTAGTTAACCTTGTTTGTGTCATGGTCCCCTTTGATATTTTAGTGAAGCCTCTGGATACCTTCTCAGAGTGTCTTACTATCTACATTCATATTTGAAGGAAATTCTAAATTTCAGTGATAGATGAGTGAAAATAAAGCTGTATTCCACCCCATCCAAGATTACAGATCCCATAGTATAGACAGGGCATCAATTTTCCCATCACTGTAAAATCAGGATTTAAAAAAAATGCCCATACCTATGCCTTCACAGATTATGAAATAACATCAAATGTGGAAAACTCTTGCTTTCCCCTAAGTCAAGGGTTCTTAATTTAAGGATCTTTAAATCCCCAAGAGGTCCATGGATATTTCAGAGTGTCTGTGAACTTGAATGAGAATGAAATTGCATCATTATTATTATTAACCTCTAACTGAAATCTACTATTTCCTTTAATTATGAATGTAGGAAACAAATACTGTTCTGAGAAAGGTGCAGAGGTTTCACCAGACTTATAAAGGGATCAATGATGAAAAAAATTGCTTTAGTAGGAACCCCTAGGCTAAATGGAATAACTGGAGATACTGAGGCTTTGGAGGTGGAGAAGGGAGGAGAAGCAGTGGAGAATTATAGTGCCCCCTCTGAAGCTGGCCTGAAGAACAAAGAGTGGGATTGGTTTGGCTAAATGTAGGTCTGGTTATGTTTGAAAAAAAAAAAAAGCCCTGCCCACTTTTACTGTTCTCTTGTAAACACTGCTGAATGAGGTCTGAGGTTTTAGGAGCTGGCTGCAGAAACTGTCTCAGAAGGTTGCTCTGTGAGTGGTCTGCATTTCCTTTTGATGCTCCAGCCCCCTGGATTACTCATAAGCTTTGGGCCCAGGACTTCTCAGAAAACCCTATGCTTCTGTTAAGATTGAATTATGCTTCTCTCCTCATCTGGGGGAGAGATTTCACACACATGGTGGCCCCTGGAACCTGTTGAGCGAATTCTTTCCAGACCAAGCTTGCTTCTGGCTCTGCATGATGTTTCTTTCAAAGTGTGGGAACTTCCTTAGTAAGTCACCCAGAACAACCATTACTGATGTTCCTGTGGCTAGTTAAGACTCCTCTTTTGTCAAAAGAGAAAATTTTGTGGGATGTCCACTGTAGGTGTGTCATGTGGTCAGTATCATGGAGTATTGTGTTCTAGACTTTCCAGACCATTCACTCATGATCCATTCAGAGGAGGGTTGAGGCCTGGACTGGACATTTGACTCCTTAGTGAAGGGCCTATGAGAAGAATGTGACTCCCACCTACCTTTTCAATCTTATTTTAATTATGATTTCCCTCTATGCATTCTCAGTTCTGGTCAAATTAGCCTTCTTGTTTCTATGACCTGACATTCCATCTCTCATCTCTGTGCTTCTGATCAGTCTGTCTCCCGTGCTGGTAATGCAATCCCTTTCCATTTCCACCTCTTTGAATCCCTGTCTTCCTTTAAAACAGGAGTTTTCCACCTTTTTGTAGACCCCCTGGGCCCCTTTGGCAGTCTGGGGAAACCTGGGGATCCCTTCTCTGAATCATGTTTTCAGATGGCTAAAATAGATTCTAAAGAAACTAATTATATTGCAGTGCAGCTATGAAAATACTTGACAAATTCAGGGACCCCAGGTTGAGAATTCCTGCTTCAAAGGAATAGCACGAAAAATAAATAAATAAATAAACAAAAAAACAAAGGAATGGCATGCTTGTACCACCTGCTACCAGAGGTCCTTCAAACACACACACACACACACACACACACACACACACCCTCAATATCTATAACTTGCAGAGTAAGTGCCCACACACACACACACACACACACACACACACACACACACACACATATCTTCTATGACTATAACTTGCAAAGTGCCCATCCAATTTGTGATCTGACTTGTGATTGCATTGGTGTAGAGGAGGAATTCCAAGTGAGGAAATCCTGTTTACCAAAGAAGATTGATTGGCAAACTGCTCTTTAGTAAGTATTTAGTGTTTATGTGTCTGTGTTATGTTGTAAATACTTACTGTTTATGTCAGTGTTCTGTGATAAATACTTTGTGTCTATGTATCTGTGTTATAAATACTTTGGGTTTATGTAGTTGTGTTATATTGTATTTCTCTTCCACCCCATGTCAGCTACTTGAGGGAAAGCATTTTCATGTCTGCATCCTGCCTGAGTGCCTGGTATATAGTAGGCAATAAATACTTTTTGAATTGTATTGAATTCTTGAACTCACTAAAAGCCCTTGAGCCTGTTCCTTTTGCCCACTAGGTCTAGCTCTAACTGGCTGGGGAAGAGGTACCACTGGTACTGTGGCAGTTAGCTTTGTAGTTGGCACACACATGGCACTCAGAAAATACTGGTCGGTTGGTTGGTAGACTTTTATTCAATATAGTAATTGATAACAAATAGCAGTTGCTCATTTTTACACGGTGCTTTCCAGCTTGCAGAGCATTGTCCTCCCAACATGTAGGTCTCTCAATTTTACAAACGAGAGGGGAAAAATAAGGGGCCAAGCCCAGTCACAGAACCAGGCTTTCTGACTTGGCAAGTTTAGGCCCTTTCACTTTGCCAGGTCATCATTACGAAGTTAATTTCTGCTACTTATAAATGAAATTCCAGGGCACTTGCTGAGTAGAAACAGATTAAGCCCCTTAAGTTGAGTAAGCAGACTGTGTAGCCAAAGAACTGACTTGAGCTGAGCAGGTGGGATGGAGTAGGAGGCTTCATTGTCAGCCCTCTCTGGACTGGGTCTGACCTGAGAAAACGCATGGGCTCAAAGAAGCAGCAGCTGTCCAGGGAGGCTGGCTGGATACTATCTGGATGACTGGCTCGCTAGCTAGCCTAGAAACCTCTCACTCCTCATTATTCTTGTTACTTCTTGTCTGCCTGCCTTCCCTGGGGGCAAGCCAGTCTTGGCAGAAAGGAAATGATGAGAATGGAGGTTGTAATGAGGTGTCTTCAGGTATAAAGTGCTCCCCAGTTATTTATTAGGGAAATAGAAGGAAGTGTGATCATGGGGAAGGCCTGGAAACTGGTGCTCTTCTTCTTTTCTGGCTCTCATCTCAGGGGACAGCTTTATTTCTTTATTCTTTTGTTTTCTCATCAGCAAGATGGCCATACTCAAACCTTCCACCCTTCCATCCAGCTGAATAGAGGGTCATGGGGACTTAATGATGTCAATGAAGGCTGGCTTTCAGGGTCAAAATGAAACAACTAACCCAGATACTAGAAGGCTTTATAGCTACCCATTCTCTAATAAAGATCTACCCACTGGCCCTCCACAACCCTGTTAGATGGAGGAGGAGGGAGGCAGAAACCTAGGGCTCTTATAAAAGAATAATGTGAACTTTTCTTCTAGTCCTACCCAATTATCATCATGTAGTCAGAAATGAGCATTTAAGTATATGTGCCACACATGCTGAGATAACGTTGGGCTTTGAGTAATCAAAGTTACAGTTGAGAATCCTTCAGGCTATTTAAAAAAGATGAGACTGTGGTCCACTGCTTCACTTGGACTCCCTTCAACCAATTTTCTGTGACTTATGTTGATTATAAATACACATGAGCCTTAATTTAAAAGTATACATAAATATACTTCCCATTGCATAGAGGGAAGCAGTGTGGTGTAGTGGGTACATGAGCTCAGGAACACCTGGGTTCAAATCCTAGCTCAGACACTTACTAGCTATGTGACCCTGGGCAAGTAAGTCACTTAATTTCCTTGAGCCTTTGTTTTCTCTCCTGTCAAAAGGGGTTAGCAATAGTTATAGTACTTACCTCTAAGGGTTCTTATGAGGCTCAGATGAAATAAATGTTCACAATGAATATAAGGAAACTTACACTCCTAAAGGACTGATTTCTCTCTCTCTCTCTCTCTCTCTCTCTCTCTCTCTCTCTCTCTCTCCCTCTCTCCCTCTCTCCCTCTCTCCCTCTCTCCCTCTCTCCCTCTCTCCCTCTCTCCCTCTCTCCCTCTCTCCCTCTCTCCCTCTCTCCCTCTCTCCCTCTCTCCCTCTCTCCCCCCTTTCTCCCCCTTTCTCCCTCTCCCCCCTTCCTTCTCTCTCTCTCTGCCCTCCTTTTTTCCTTTCTCCCTTTCTCCCTCTCTTCCTGCCCCCCCCCACTTTGTCTCTGGTGTGGAGAGAGGAGGTCTGTAATTTCGTGAATATCTGCTCTTCTAGAATAACTAATTCCAAAATAATTCCATCGTCCAAGATGGATGAAGACCTAATCACTAAAGTCAAATTTCATTAATATGGAATAAGGGTAGTGAAAAAAGCATTCTGAACTAGTAAACTAGTTTATGATTATAAAACTGTAAAGTGTTTTTAAGGCAATATATTTAAAATACTATGTATGTTATAAAGTACTTGAAAGTCCAAATCAAGTTGAAAAAAAAAGCATTGATTCAAAAGAGGTCTATAATAAATGGTGGCCTATTGTTATCAGGCCTATTTCCATGAGTTTTTCAGGTTTACAAAGTGATTTCTTGCAAAAATCATTTGAGGTAGGTAGTGAAAGAAATATCACCGGTTTACAATGGAAGAAATGGAGGCTCCCAGAGAGAGCCCATGGTCACTTAACCAGTGCCTGAGACAGGATTTGAACCTCACTCCTTTTTCACTTTTTTCAGTATGCTACTCAACTCAAGAAAGAAAACAAAACAATTCAGAATTGTGCCAGTATTCTAAACTTAATTGTTGAGAACCATGGGCAAAATGGAACCAGTTAGTCAACAAGCATTTACTAAATGTTTACTTCTATGCCAGACTCTGTGCTAAAGGTTCTGGATATAAAGAAAAGCAAAAACAATCCTTCCCCTCAAGGTTCCCACATTCTAGTGATTTTTCCATAAATTCCAAATTGATGGGAATCTCAGTTAACTATTTAACATTTTAAAATCCAAGAAGAATCAGGCTAATCCTAGAGGCAGCTAGGTGACCAGTGTGGGACTTGGAGTAAGGGAAGACCTGAGTTCAAATTCAACCTAAGGGACTTCCTAGCTCTGTGATGCTGAACAAGTCACTTAACTTATTAGCCTATTTCCTTTTCTGTAAAATAGAGATAATAACAGCACCTTTGTCATGGGGTTGTTGTGAGGATCAAATGAGTTACCATATGTAAAAGCACTTTACAAACCTTAAAGTACTATATAAATGCTAGATAACAAGGATGATGACAAGGATGAGGATTTGTTGTTGTTCAGTTGTGTCGGACTCTATGTGACCCCATGGACTTTGCCATGGACCCCATGGCAAAGATACTGGAGTGGTTTGCCATTTCCTTCTCCAGTCGGTCCCCATTTTACCGATGAGGAACTGAGATAAATAGGGGTTAAATGACTTGTCCAGGGTCACAATGCTAGTAAGTGTCTGAGGCAGATTTGAATTTAGATCTTCCGGACTCCAGGCTAGGTGCTCGTTCCACTGCACCGCCTGGTTGTTTCTAGATGAGGATAAACAATATCAATTCCACAAATGTTTACTGGGTGCCTAGATTATATTGGGCACTGTATGTAGTGGGTGCCAAGCTGCATAAGATATGGCTCTTGCCCTCTAGGAGGTTATAAAATCATAGGAGAAATAAAGTCTGTAATGTAAGGTTTGTGATAAGTGTCACAAAAGATGTACACACACAGTATTGTGTTGCATTGAGGGATTCACCAATGATGGAGGTTAGAATTATGGTTTGGAAGACAACCAGATGATGTTGGAAGTGTGTTGTCTGTTTTTCTGAGTCACCTGTGAAATTGTGCAACTGAGATGTCCTTGATCTAATTGAGTAAGCTGGGGTTTTGATTAGTGTTTCTCTCTTTTTTTGCCCAATGTGTAAAGAATTACAAAGCAGAATTGGCTTCTGCGACTCTGCAGGTGTCCTCGTTTATGCTTGAGTTCTGCATCCTCCTCCCTCTTTCCCCATCCCCCTTCCCTTAGGTGTGCTGGGTTTGCTTTTCTACCTCTAGCTTAATTAAGCCAATTAATGAAATCTCCCTCTTTGTTCTTGGCCCATACTTTTACTCTTCAGGGCCAGGTTTAGCCTGCCATGGGAAGTTGTCGGCATTTTTCAACACAGCATATCCCTAGTTAAAATGACATTGAACCTGATCCCATGCTGGCTCTCTGGGTATTCATCTCTTTTGCAAAAGTGCCTCTTCTTAAAAATGGAGCTGCTGTCTTCCAGCTGTGAGATTCCTGGGCCCATGGTGAATGAATGCCTTTACTTAAATACTAGTTGCCTTCTGATGACATGGGCTTTGTGCAAGGCTGAAGGAAGAGCAGTTCAGCAAATGGGTATGTGCTCAGAGCATTAGTAGCCAGAGTCCAGGGCTAAAGCTGCTGTGGTGAGCCCTAATGCACAGTACAGGCCTCATTGATAAAGCTGGCAGGCATTGTGGAAAATGTAAAATAGACGTTCTTGTTTTGGAACATTTATTCCCTGAATCCTAATTCTATATTTTTATCCTACAACGAATTTGGAGAATTTTCTGCTGTGTGTTTTGGTTTTTAAGGTTTGTTTTCTGCCAGGTACAAACTTAAAGTCAGTTGACTTGTGCCCATAGAAATTACTTCATGCTGCTAGTGATTGAATTGTCCTGGTTTTGACCATTTGATGGGAAGCCCTGAGTTGAATTCAAATCCTAGGATCATAAATCTGGAGCTGGAAGGGACCAAAAGACCATCCAGTCTAGCACTTCTTAAACTGTGGGTTGCGACTCCGTATGGGGTCATGAAAAATTTGGCAACAGTAAAAGGTTTCTGAATGTGCCATGACCAAAAATTAATTAAAAATCAAATTTGTAATGACTCTGAGGTGTTTCTGGCAGCATTTGCCCATGTTGCATCCTCAGCTTCACTGCAGCCTTGGTTCTGAACACAAAGCATTCGCACTTTGCACTACACACGCCCTCAGGCCACATGATGCCAACAACTGGAAAAAGGGTCCTGAATGGAACAAGTTTAAGAAGCCTTGAAGTCAAACTCCTTTATTTTAAAGATAAAGAAACTGAGACCTAGAGAAGTTAAGTGACCTGCCCAGAGTCATACAGCTAGGAATAGGAATTTGAACCCAGGTCCTCTGACTCTGGAGTCATCCTTCTTCTTTCTACTGTCCCTGCCCCTGGCACATGCTAAACTGTAAGATTTTGGGTAAGTTACTTAGTCTCTCAGTGGCTCAGATACCTCCATAAGACTTTACATTATAGACCAAGTGCTGTTCTACATTATCGAATGAAGTTTGTATACAAGGAGTTCCCTACATGGATGAAATCACAAATCTGAAAACTCCCCCCAACACACACACACACACACACGGCAGAATCTTCTCTGGAAGGGACGTTCAGTTTTGTCTCTTTTCATTAGATTGTCAGTCTGATATCCATCTTCAGTCTATTGATGTAGAAAGTCAAGAAAGTTAGGAAGATTTGAATTCAAATCCTACCTAAAACATTTCCTAGCAGTATGACCCTAAGCAAGTCACTTAACCTCTGTCTGCCTTGGTTTTCTCATCTGTAAAATGGAGATAATAACAGCACCTACTTCTCAAGGTCATTGTCAGGGATAAAAATGGGATAATGTTTGTAAAGGACTGTGTAAACCTTAAAGCAACATATAAATGTTAGCTACTATTATTATTAATGTAGGCTTTTCCTCTGTCGATGTTGTAGACGACTAACCATCCATTCCTTGTAATCCTGTGAGACTGTTGTTCATGCCATCCCATAAATCCTGCCCCAGAAGTCCAACAAGAAAAAGCAATGTTTTCGCTGAGTGCCTATCTGTTTGAGGCCATGCTAGATTAATGCCATATGACAGAATCACCAAGAATCTTTATTTTAATGCAAAGACCACACAAGAACAGTGTGGTACAGTGAAATAAACACTTGACTTCTCAACCATGCTAGATGGATGTGTGGCCTTGAGCTAGTCACTTAATCTCTTTGGGCCTGAATTTTCTCATCTGCAAAATGAGGGGAGTGGGATTACATGACTTCCAAGGCTCTTCCTACCTCTGGCTCTCTGGTTCTCTCTTCATAGGAGGTATTTTATTCAAATCAATGTTTCTCTCTCTTAGCAATTTAGCTACAGAGGTTTTCTTGCCCTTGAAAATGGTCACACCTTCCTTCCCCTTATTGTTCAGAACCTATGCTTTATCACTTAGGGAAGCTGCCAAGATTCCTGAATGATGGATATACTACCTTCAAAAGCAAAATTTGTACTTCCCTGTGTCTCACTCTCTCTGTTAATCCGTTTATTTTCAGTGAAGCATAGAAGAAAGAATGCAGACCAGAAATTATCATGACCTTCATGTTTAACTTTCCATCCTTCATGGATGCAGAGATCTTGTTGGTCTTAGTGCAATTTTATCATTTTGTGTGTTTAGCTCATTCCCCCAAAAGTGACATTAAAATGAATCCATTATGCCCTTCCCTCGCCTACTTTAGAGAAAATGCACTTTTTTTCTGTCAAAAGACAGCTTGTCATAATGGATAGAGAACCTCTCAATCTTAGAGTCAGAAAGAATTAGGCGTGGGTCCTGCCTCTGCTGCATGTTGGCTTTGTGATCCTGGATAAGTCATAGCCTTTCGGTGTCCCAGGCATCTTTGTAGGACAGTTTAGTTGATCTGGATTGGCACAGAGCATTTTCTCACCTGGGAGCCCCTTACACAGCTGAAATCACAGGTCTGGGCAGAAAGAAATTATTTTGAGGAAAAACGTCATCTAATCATCTGTATTTCATTCTATGTATTTGATAAAATATAGTTTGGCTCATTACTGTTGAGAAACTTGAAGACAAAGAGAGAAGACAAAATGAGGTCATAGAAGTAGTGATTAAAGGTGACGGGAACATATGGTCTTAAAAAAAATCTCTTGATGTCTGAATGAATTCTGCATACTGATTAAAGGTGGGCTGTGGACATCACTATCTATTATGGTGTCTTTTTGAGCCTGTGAATCAAATCACTTGCTTGATATTTGAAATTAGACAAAATGGAACAAACATTCTTTTTAGAGGCCACAGAGCGCTCAGCAGCCTCTCTGAGCTGGGGAAGGATAGGGCTTGGAAGCTGGAAGATGCTTGATAATATGGTAGCAAATGCTCCCAGGACTTGCAGTAATCAGGAGGTTTTTTCTCCTCAGGCTCTCTTGAAGGCTTCCATTATCTTCTTTAGTTGTTACTGACCCTTCCCATCTCTTCTTCCCTGTCTCCCCCCCTCCCCCAGAAAAAAAGAAAAGAGAAGACACTGTAATCACATATACAAAAAAAATAGTCCCCCAAAGTGGTGGCAAGATGTGTGCTTCAATGACAGTTGTTGTTGTTCAGTCGTTTCAGTCATGGCCAACTCTTCTTGACCCCATTTGGGGCTTTCAGGGCAAAGATACTGGAGTTATTTCCCATTTGCTTCTCCAGCTTATTTTTACAGATGAAGAAACTGAGTCAAACAGGGTTAAGTGACTTACCTAAGACCACACAGCTAGTTAGTGTCTGAGGCCAGATTTGAACTCAGGAAGATGAGTCTTTCTGACTCCAGGCCCAGCACTCGCTTCATCACCTAGTTCTCATAGCTGAATTCAGTCACTAATGATTGGCTGTATTTATTGAAGGTCATGAGCTTTCACAGTTGGCATTCTGGGAAAATTCCTCACCTCCCAGTATCATGTGTTATAGTTCTATTATGTTAAGATGAGTTACTTCAGGTGAAAAAAATTACTGGTTAGGCTCCACTTAGCTGTGTCCAACCCCAACTAAAACACTCTTTACAGCAATATGTATATTTAATATGGTCTTGTTTTTCTTGAAGGTTAAATTTCATTTTAATGAAGGGAACTGTGCTGTGAGTCCAGAGTTCTGGGTTTGAGTCTGTATTATAGGTTGCTGATTGAACCATTGAACCCCTCTTCTTCTCCTGTAAGATGGAGCTTATACTACCCTCCCCTTAGTTATAAGCATATTGAAGCCAAATGTTATATGTGTATAAAGATCTGGAACATCTGAAGAATTTCTATTTTACCTCATCTTCTTAACTTCACTTAGATTTTCAATTATCATTGGGTTATGATCATCAAATTGTTCTATGGCCATATTACTGCAGTTGGTTTTGGGCTGTGGGCTATTTTCCTTCTTATTTTTCACTCATACAGATGCTTTTTTTTCCATCAGGAACGTAGGTAGGTCAAAGATTGGGTCTCTTAAAATGAAGAGCACTAAATTTAGGCGGTCCTTTAGTTTAGCTTTGTTTTGTTTCTTCCTCTTCTTCTCCAGCATGGTCTTAATTTTCATCCTGTGCATCACTGGAGTTAAAGTTGTCTGGCATATTATAAAATTTGCCTTTCTTCGGTCACTTTGAACTCTTGGCTTTTCCATTTGCCTTACAATGTGTGTGTTTATTTTCCAACAGAGATTCATTCAGGAGCAATAGGCAGACAAATAATTTTTGGTTTTGCTTAGATTATTACACTAGCCTCCCACTCCTGAGAGCCCGAACTTAAACCAGATCCAGATGGCCTTTATTACATTTCAGTGACATAAGCTTTAATGACTATAGCTCATGGGTGGATATCAGTTCAACCACAGAGTGCCTTGATCAGTGCTTCTCCAAGGCCACATGACCCTGCAGCTGAAATCCTTGGAAAATTCATGGTTAGAAGTGGCGAAACCCCAAGAATCTGCAAAACATAGAAAACTCAGTGGTTTTTTTTTTTATCATCATGAATTTACTACGCTGTTTTTCCAAATTTATGCAGACTTAGCTCCTACCATAGGTATCTCATTTGGGAAAGACAATTTTATTTTTACACTGTATAAGTTGAGGGGTAACTTTGAAACTTTGTCAGCATTAGGTAAATTAAAAAGAAACTATTCAGACCAGTGTGGTGGTGATCATAATTAATTTTCCCCAATTCAACTCTTGCCTATCTCCAAGTCAGTGGTGGGAAGGGGGCAGGGAGAATGTCTGGTGTTGTTCTGCTTCAGACACAGGACGGCTGATCTGCTATTAGCACAAGACCTCTCCCCCTTCCCCCTCCCCACACACCCTCCAGGGATCACTGACCAGACCTCCCAGACCAGAGGGATCCTACAATAGGACCCTGTTCTCCAAGTAGCATGGACAAGAGAAGCTTGTCCAGAACCAGTGACCAAAGCCCCTGACCCTGGGCAGGGCACATGGAACTTACACAACAAGGAAAGAGAGGGTGATTCCTCCTCAACTGTAGGGCAGATGATCCTCTGGGAACTACAGTCCCGCTAGAGTGACAGTCCGGTCTCAGGGCCAGTAGATAGGCTAATTGTGCTAACACACTCAAGAAAATATGATACATCCCCACACCAAATGTAAATTAGAAGTAGCATGGTAGATAGGGAATCAGGAGATTCAAGTTCGAATTATGGCTCTGACATTAAACTATGGGATTATGAGCAAATCACTTCCCTTCTCTGGGCCTCAGTTTCCTCAGCAACTAAATAAAGGAGACACATCTAATGATTTCTAAATTCCCTATCTTCAACACCCTGCAGGATCTACAATTCAATAATTTAATCCAGTCCTTACTCTTCTCCAATATTATATATAATCATCTTGTCTGGTGCTTGGGGAGGAGCTGAGCAGCTGAAGGTCAGGATTTTGATGAGTGATTTAATAACAGCTTGTTCTTTAAGTGTCAGAATTCTTTTTAGTTAGTGTTTAATTGAGACTGAGGCAGTATAGAGATCCTGACCCTCTGAAGCCTTTTAGTCCCTTCCCCATCCAGAGTTGCCATGGAAAGTCAATGGAGCAAAACATGAATTGAGTCTAGGAGTTTCAGTAATTCTGGTATTCTCCTGTATAGGAGGCATGAAATATTTACAGTAAGCCTTGTGGGCATTGGAATGCACAAAGTTGGAGTTTAGTGGAATGTAGGACAGGGAGAGAAAAATAATGTATCTAGCTGAAACTCACTCAAGGACAAGCAAGTAAGGGCACAGAGATAAATTCACTTCTCTTTCCGAAGTGTCTGGCATGCAGTTTTAAGTGTCTACCTGGTTAGACGATTACTTGCTTTCTTAGAAAGTTCTGTGAGTAGAAACTCAGATCACCAACCAAGATGTATTAAGTGCCTCCTGGGTGGCCATTGCTACCCCAGCTGTCCTGGGAGAATGCACAGATGTAGTGTGAAGGACTCATTCCTTACCTTCAAGGAGCCTACTCTCTAGTTCGAGTAACAACTACTTCATTATGCTCAGACCAGAACCCAACAATGATAAAGAAAAAGTGTGGATAGGATGAACCCAAAATGGCCCCATGCCTTTCATAATCTTTCTCTCATTCTCATTTATGATGACGTGTGCACAGTAATATGACAACTGGCTGAGATTGGAGTTCTGTTTTATAGGCATGAACTAAAGCAAGGGTTTTTCATTTTTTTTCTTATGTCATGGACCCCTTTGGCCATTTTTTTTTTTGGTGATGTCCATGGACCTCCTTCTCAGAATAATATTTTTAAAAGCATAAAATAAAATATATGGGATTACAAGGAAATCAATTATATTGAAGTATAATTTTTTTAAAAAATCACAAAACCTAGGTTAAGAACTCCTGGACTAAACACATGCAAAATTGAACTTAAACCCTTGGCTTCCTTGGTATTGTGTTTTTAATCATCTGAGTTAACCAGCCACAGTGTATTTTGCACGCTTTGTATTGCCCACATTACTGGTTACTGGGAAGTTAGTGAGAGTTGAGTAGGCATCTTCTACTCCAGAAGTGCCTCGGTATCTCCTGGCTCCTCCCTTCATGAGTGAGTTGCCCCTCTGTTTTATGGTAGGTCATGTGAGCCTGGAGACATACTTGGCTTGTACTTTACTCTCCACAGAAGGGCTTTGCTCTTCCTCTGATCAGAAGGGCATTTCTAGCCTTGGGCTGGAAAGCACTGAGCAGACTAATGAGCAGACAACTTGGACCAGGCAAGAAACTGGAATGGTTCAGAGACTTCGGGACTGAAAATGTGAGAGTATTTGACTTAGATGTTTAAATTTTCCAAGCTTCATTCTGCTGAGACACAAATCTTGTTCGCCTTAGACATTTTGGGGAGAAAAATAGATTTAAGAAACCAGTCTGCAGACAGGTTAATGAACCCTTGGCCTCTCCTATCTCCACACAGTCCTGCTTCCCTTCTGTCAGCCTGGCAAACTTTCCTTCCTGTGCTCCCTCAGATCAGGCCTTTGTTTAGGAACTTTTGGTTTTGAGTCTTTTGTTTTCCAGGGGACTTTATTGGTGGTCCCTTTGGCAGAGAGCAAAACAACATTTGAAAGTGGGAAGAGGGGTTAGGTCGGGGTTGGGATTTGTATGTGGGTTTGTGTGTGTTGTTTTATTGGTCACAAATGCTTGTCAAGTCTGATGGTTGAATCTGTGGAGGCAGACAACTGCTTTTTAATTGATGCTGGAAAGAAAATTGCAAGAGCTTTTTCCCATTTATTTTCTGGTGTTCCCTAGGCATTTTCCAGATGGAGAGCCTGCACTTACAAAGGGCAAAGACCTTACAATGTCTGCTAGGGGGGATGCGGGAGAGGAGTGGAGAGGGGCAGAGGAGATTGTCATTAGCAAGGTAATTGGGGTAGCACTCTGCTTGGGCTGTGGTCTTGGTGCCTGGTACTAAAGATCACAGAATCGTAGACATAGAGCTGGAATACTGGGGTGGGAGTGTGGGTGTTGAACATCTAGTCTCTCCTATTTATTTTACAGATGAGAAAACTGAGACTCAGAGAGGTTAGGTGACTTGCCCATGGTCACACAACTAATAAGTGTTAAAAGTTGGAGTTGAGCTCAGATCTTCCTGACTCCAAGTTCCACTATTCCATGCTGCCTTTACGAACATTATTATATCTAAAATTTATGTTATCTGGATGGAGGAGATAAGATGTTTGGTTCAGTACTACCTTTGGGGTTAGAGGAGTCACACTGTTGTAGCCCCTAGAGAGGGAGGGTGGGAGGGAGAAGTGGGGGGAGCAGAGAGAGGGAAGAGAAAGAAAGGAGAGGAGAGTAGGAAGAGAGAGGAAAGGGAGGAGAAAGGGACAGAGAGAGGGAAAAAGGGAGACAGATAAACTGAGAGAGAGACAGACAGGCATGTAGAGAGAGCACTCACATCTATATACTCTCTCTTCTCACTAGTTACGATTGGCATTAGTCCTAAAACTTCCTCTGCTCACCTGAATCATGCTGAGCAGTAGGTCAGCGTCTGCAGCTGTACATTCTACACCTCCATAGATCACCCATTATTCCAACCCAGCAAGCATGGCCTCTGTGCCATGTTATTGTGAGATTACACCATCTGTTACCTTTCACTATATTTTCTAGGCCTCCCCCATTCTGAACGTCACTTTTGCAATACTATGCTCAGTCAGCCAGACTTTATCTTCTACCAGAGCCACTGGGGATTCACAATCTCTCACTCCTTGGCACAAGAGCCCAAGCCTAAGAGCAAATGTAGAAAACATTAGTTAGAATAAAAGCCCAGAGGGCACAGGTGAGAGAAAATCTTCCTAAATAGTCAGAAACAAATTGCAGGTCCAGATACCATTGAGGGTGGCATGGAGGAGAGATGCGAGGGGAGTATTGAGCAGGTGGGGTTGAGGATAAATCAGTTTCCTTGAACATGAAGTATATCATTGAGGACTGAGGTGTCCATCAAGATCAGTATTAACTGATGTCTGTGAGTGTGTGGTATCTTACTAGGTATTATTAGGGTTAGAAATGGGGGCGGGGAACCTTTGGCCTCAAGGCCACCCACATGTGGTCTTCTAGATCCTCAAGTGGGGCCTTTTGAATCCAAATTTCACAGAACAGATCCTCTTAATAAAAGGATTTGTTCTGTGAAATTTGGATTCAGTCAAAGGCCCCACTTGAGGATCTAGAGGGCCACATGTGGCCTCGAGGCCGAAGGTTTCCTTACTCCTGTTAAAATATTAGACCTTAGATATACAGCTAATTTCATTTTAAGGAAAGGAAGACAGGGAGAGCAGAGAAAGCAGTAAGCATTTATTTAGTTCCTACTATGTGCCAGAAACTATTCTAAGCACTTTTTACAGCTATTATTTCATTTGATCCTTAGAACAACCCTGCAAGGTAGGTGCTATATTGTAGTTAGAGAAATGAAGCAGATAGAGGTTAAGAGTTTTTGCCAGGGTCTGACAGCTTATAAGTGTCTGAGATCAGATTTGAACTCCGGACTTCCTGACTCCAGCCTCAATATTTTATCCAATGACCTACTAGCAGCTTGGCAGTATTTAGGATGATAGCAGATAAGCATGCCAGTGACATAAAACGCTACCTGTACACATTTTCTGCAAAACATTTAATAATTATGAGTACTTATAATGTACATTTATTAAGTGCCTACTGTATGCAGAGCATTCTGCTAGGTGCTGGGAGAGCGCCAAAATTTAGTTAACTATTTCTTTCCTTATATAGTTTATAGCCTAGGGAAAGGATACATACAACCAAGCATAGATATCATGAGAAATTGTGGAGTATTGTTGAATTAATGAATAAAAGATTTATTGAGCACTTAATATATGCAAAGCACTGTGCTAAATGCTGGGTCTACAAGCAGGAAACTAAGAGTTCTATCTTAATCTTCTTAATCTATGTTAAGTTCTTATCTTATAGATAACTCTAAGGAGCTCACATTCTAATGGGGGAGAAAGCACAATGTTGAGGGCTTTGAAGAGTTATAAAGCAAAGTGCTAGTGAGGTTTGAGGAGGAAGATGTTTCCTGACCAGGGCAATCAAAAAAGACTTCCTGGAGGAGGTGAGATGACTCCAGCATTTAATCACAAGGTCAAGGTCAGTAGGACACTCCTTTGCCCCAGTTATGGGACTCTCCTTTCAGACTTGCTGCCAGAGAGTGAGAGAAGTTGCCAAGGTCATCTCAAGCTTTTGGCATAAGACGATGGCAAGGCTGTCAGGTGACAATGAGCTTTGGTCTGTTTAGAGGTACAGCGGTGACTTTAGTGAAGAAGATGAAGAATTCCATTTTGAATTGGGTGAGTTTTGAGGTAGTAAGAACCCAGGTAGATATGTAAAACAGGCAGCAGGAGATATGAGAATAGACTTTGAGGGATGGATTTTATTGTTTAGTTGTTTCAGTAGTGTCCAACTCTCCATGCCTCCATTTTGGAGTTTTCTTGGCAGAGATACTAGAGTGATTTTTCATTTCCTTCACCAGCTCATTTTACAGATGAGGAAACTGAGACAAACAGCATTAAATGACTTGCCCAGGGTCATGCAAGCTAGTAAGGGTCTGAGGCCAGATTTGAATTCAGGAAGATGTCTTCCTGATTCCTAGCCCAGTGGAGGTCATCTGTTTAGAGAAGTGAAGTTAACCTATAGGAATGAATGATATCACTAAGGGAGAGAGTTTAGAGCATTAGTTCATAACCTGGAGTCAAGGACCCTAAGGCATCCATGGATAGATTTCAAGGGAATCTCTAAACTTGCATGGGAAAAAATTACATATTGATTTTCACTAACCTCTAATGGAAATTTAGCATTTCCCTCAGTCATTTAAGAACCTTATTCCAGGGGCAGCTAGGTGTCGCAGTGAATAGAGCACTGGGCCCAGGAGTCAGGAGGAGCTGAGTTCAAATCCAGCCTCAGACACTTGACACCTACTAGCTGTGTTAAGTGTCACAGCCACTTAACTAGGCAAGTCACTTAACTCCAATTGCCTAGCAAAAGAAAAAAAGAAAAAAAAAAACCTTATTCCACAAAAGGATTGCTTTACCAGAGGGCCAAAGGCATCCATGACACCAAAAAAGTTAAGAATCCCTGATTTAGAGGGAAAGGCCAGGACAGATTCTTAGGGGACACTCATGCTTATGAGTGTACTTATCAGGCCAGAAAGAGGACAGTGAACTACCCAGGGAGACCAAGAAGGAGTCATTGGATGAGTAGGAATTTGTACCTGATTTTCATCATCTTAAAAATAGGATCAAATGATACCTGACTGCTCCTGATCTTGTAGGATATTTCGCAAGATAAATAATGGAGGGGGGAAAGGGGGGAATCAAGCTCCTGTGAAGGCAGAGAATGATTCCCTTCTGCATGGTGGCAGGCAGCTGAGAGAGATAGCAGGCTATTTGCTAAATGGCTTATCTGCCCCTGACTACATTTGTTGACCATGCCGTGACTTCCTCAGAAGTGAAAACAGCCCTCCATCAGAATGGGAACGATTTCAATGAGACTGCATGTCGTGCTTAGCTCTTCAGTGTAAATGCAGTCAGCAGTGGCTGGCCTGGCTGGGAGCCCTGCTGGGAAATGGACTATGCTGACGTTGGAGTTCCTTTTGACACACTATGGCCCGTTGAACATTTTGTTTTGTGTTCCTGGCCTCCCCTTTGTCGTTTTCAGTTAAGCCTGCAGAATTTGGGAACCAGAAAAACCACTGAGGACTTGGCTATTGGTTTTCACTGAGATAATGGAAGCTGGACAGCAAAGAGTAAAATTTAAAGGTGGGAAATAAAGCATTCTCTGAGAGCAAGAAGTAGGAGGGAGAGAGGTCAGTTTGCAGAAATTAATATTTGTTATTGGAATCTGAGACTGACCTAGAACATGGCAACCAGTAGCTTTCTCAGCAATCCTTTAATAATGATATATGTTTTGCCCTCCAGGAGTGCACTTGGCCTTGTGCATCTTATTCGTCCTACAAACAGAGCTGTACCTGGCAATCTTGGGCATCTGGGCAGACAGCACAATGCATACCCTCAAATCATCTTTGCAACACAAAGGGACACCTTGAGGTAGCTGTTGGGACAGGAGAAGTGGAACTCTTCAGTGGTGGAGGGGGAAAGGAAATACATCTGTTTGCTCCCTGTTTTAACTGGTTATTTGCTCACTGTGTGCCAGCATCAGTTTGCTTT
Organism: Vombatus ursinus; assembly: GCF_900497805.2. Lineage (NCBI taxonomy): Eukaryota > Metazoa > Chordata > Mammalia > Diprotodontia > Vombatidae > Vombatus > Vombatus ursinus. Next base: position 80,557,746 of record NW_020954569.1, on the reverse strand, counting down.
TTTTCTGTGCTGCTTAAGGAGCAGAAGTGTCATCAGTGCCCCCTAATTTGGGTGCACTGGGACAAAGTCTTGATTGCTTCACCCTGGTTATGGCTTTGTCTGCTGCTGCTACTATTACTCTCACCACCACCAGCAGCTGTATACTTAATATGTTGGCTTCTATTTTATTTGTTGCATGGATTTCCTTACGCAAGTACTTATTCCTAGTTTATGTGGTGTTCAGCTTTAGCTCTCCAAATAATCACACCTCCTCAGTTCTGAGGATTTCAATGACTGAGGTTTTTCCCTATCCTTCAGTGGCTTTTTTTCTTGGTCCTTGAGTTTCTCCTGCCCTGTACGACACCACTCAGCATTACAGCCTTTCTTTTGTTGACATCTAGCTGAGCATGTTCTTATATCTGTGTTTTTATGATATTTCAGATAATATTAGAGCCCTGGAAGTCACCATTTGTTCACGTCCGTGGGAAACCTCTCCCCAGTTATTAAGAGAAATTCTTCTTGTGGGAAAAGGGAGAAAACAAATAACTAATTGTTTTGTGGTTCATAGAAAGAGACTTCCACGTAGGATACGACTTCCTTTGTGGTGCTGTTGAATACTTGGTTTGCATGACCAGAGTTCCTCCTGCAGCAGAGCCTTATCTGATTCTAAGTGAAGCTTCTCAATGGCAAAGATGAGAGATACCTCAAAAGGACAAAATCCTGCACCCACTTATGTTACTGGCTGTCATTTGATTGCCCCTTTTCCTCTATTCTTTCCATCTTTTCTCAGTTAAATCAGAAAAAAAAAAGACGCTCTTTAATCACACTGGACCATTAGCAGGTTATGAGGTAGAAGGAAGGGAAGGAGGCCCATTCTTAAGTACTGAAGTTACAGATGGGGCACAGGATTTTTGGTGCCAAATGCTAATACTAGAACTGAGCAGTGTCACTAGCTGCCTAAAGTGTAGGTAGGGAAAAAGTGGGGGAAAGGAGGCAGGGAGAGGAGGGTGGTGAGGAGAAGGACATGGAGGCAGAAAGAGGTGGGGTCTTAATTTAGTGAGGAATATGGGATGCCACAGATTGCTTTCATTTGGAAGGAGACTGTGTAAGAGTTATTTATTAGTTCAGAGTACTCTGACCAAACAAACTATCTTCACATCATATTGTAGGTTATTTCTTTTTTGGGGGGGAGAGGGAGATAATTGGGGTTAAATGACTTGCCCAGGGTCACACAAATCAGGTTTGTCTAACTCCCGGGCCAGGGCTCTATCCACTGTACCACCTAGCTGCCCCTTGTAGCTTATTTCTGGAAATGCAGTGTGGTGTAGTAGATAGTGGCAACATGAGCAATGGCCATACCCCAGTAAAAGCAAAACGGGCTAAACCAGGTTGAGGGTAACTGACAGGCCTCAAATCCATGGCTGAGTTAGGGAGATGTCCGTCTGAAGCATGTGAAGACTTCTCCCCGAGGAATGGACCAATGAGAACAATTTGTTGCAATGGCCATGAAGGTGGCTGAAGGAGGTGCTTCAAAGCCCTTAGATCTTGGTTAGACATCCACAGCACCCGGGCCATCACGAGTCATCTGACTTCTGCTCTGCCACTGGACTATCTCTGGTGTCTCTGGAAGAGACAGTGAGGCTTGAAGACTTCGTGCAACTCTGCCTCACTTAAATCTAATTCACACACAAGTCAAGTTGCCCACGATGTCATTGGTCCTCTTCGAGAATGAAGGATGAATAACAACCACCAGACTTGGAATGAGGGAGACCTGGTTTCAAACCTCACCTACTTACTACCAGTGGCCAATCACTTAACTCCTTTCAGAATCTGCTTCCTCATATGTAAAATGGGTATAATAACAGGTGGCATTTCACAGGGGTTATGAGAGAAGCAGTATATAAAGCATTTTTGAAAACCTTACAGTGCTATATAATTGTAAGTTTTTATCATTAACTCAGAAAGTTGTTCACCAGTCTTTTTTGCATATCACAGAATCTCAGATGCACCAAATAACAGCCAAGTCAGTGAGACCTGTCTCTAAGCTTGACTGCCCCTCTCACCATCCCTGACATACAACCTTCTTCTCCACTGATAAGTGATTCACTAACTCCTGTGGCAGATAAATTCCATTTGGGGGCAGCTCAATTAGTTATTGTTTCCTTACATTTAGCTTAAAACCACTTCTGGAACTTCCCCCTCTTTGTTCCTCCTTCTCCATTCTGGGACTAATCAGAACAAATGGGATCTCTTTCCTATGTGTAGTTATTATGTCCTCCCCCACTTTCATCTTCTCTTCTCCATGCTAAACATCCCTCATTTCTTTAACCACTTTTCATGAGGCTTGGCTTTAAGTCCCTTTACCCCCTTGGTCATCTTCCCTGGAATGAAGAATCAGTCTCTGAGTTCAGAATCACGTCGGAAGAAATCTACTCCAACTCCTAGCTGAACAGGAAAGGATTAGACTATATATGAGGATCTTCATCTATTCTTGTCTCTTTTGATTGAAATAAGATAGAAATGTTCCTGGGGCAAGTTCCTATCCCGCTTTTCTTCCTTTGTGTTTAGTGTTCTGTTGAGTATTGAAAAGGTAGATAAGATAAACTGTTCCTTGTAAATAAATAAATGTGTTAAGATACATTTTTTTTTTCTGTAGGCTCACTGAAAACATGTTCAGGAAAACTCTAATAGACCGGGAGATAGGAATGACGTGGATCATGTCCTGTTCACATGTGGTTTTGCTCTCATCCTCTGTCGTCGGTGGTGTTTTTTAGTTGAGTCTGACTCTTCATGACCCCACATGGGGTTTTCTTGGCAAAGATAATGGAGTGGTTTGCCATCCCCTTCTCCAGCCCATTAAGCTGAGGCAAACAGGGTGAAATGACTTGCCCAGGGTCACACACTAGTAACTGTCTGAGGTCAGATTTGAACTCAGAAATGAGTCTTCCTGACTCCAGGCCTGGCACTCTATCCAGTGTGCCAACTAGTTGTCTTTTCACCCTCTGTATTTTATGTGTGTGTGTGTGTGTGTGTGCGTGCGTGCATACACATATATATGTATGTATGTACACATTTTGAAAGCTTTTTATTCCATATAGCTTGGGGGTTATGAGCATTTCATATGGTAATGTCTGTTAAAAACATTATTCTTAAAATTTTATGGAACAATGTTATGTGTAGCTGATTGTGGGCAATAGTTCTGTCTGTGATAGGGCTCTGAGGCCAGTCTAGTTTATTTGTTGAATTCTCAAGGATGTTATCAGCTCTCTTTTTTGTACTATGGGGATTTGTCTTCGGTTGGTTTATAAAGGGAGCAACCTTCTGATGTATAATTCTAACCACCAGGTTGTGTCTTGCTAGGTACCTGGCAGGTCCTAATTTTTGCAGGTAACAGTAATGTTCACCATTTCCTTGAATAATCTACATTGATCTCTAAGTCAGAGCTTTTAAAGAATAACCCTTCTGTAATGTACTATTATTGTTGTTAGCTAATATTTACATAGCACTTTAAAGTTTGCACAACAGTAGATACCATCTAGCTTGTCAAAGTCCTTAATAAAAATGTGGCACCCAGAACTGAAGATAATATTCCAGGTGTGGTCTAGGTGGGAGACAAAACAAGCAGAGGCATCCCTTCCCATTTCTAACACTACACTTGTATTAGAGCAGCCTAAGATCACATTTACTTTTTGGGATACTGGTCACATAGCTGACTTGTGTTTAGCTTGGAGTCCAGTGATATGTATAGGTCTGAATTTTTATAGCCTGATAAAGCAGAGTGCTGGTGTTAAGTGTCGACATATTCCACATTTTTCCCTTTGGCAAGGGTCTGGGTTTCTGTTTTTGTTTCACACCTACTTTAAATTTTCTAACTCCCAGGCTCACCCTAATTTGCTGAGTGGTGCACTGTCCCAAGCTGAGATAACTCCAGACTGGGATTGTCTTAGAACTCTGCCTCAATTTTTCTAAAGCTAATAGCTCAAATCCAGACCTGCCTTCTCTCTAATAGCCTTCAGTAACTAAGCATGTCCAGCTAGAATTTATGTCATAGGTATTGAAGGAAAATGATCTCATTGGGGAAAGTGTTTCTAAGATTGAATGAATGAATGAATGCATGAACATTTATTAAGTGCTTACTGAGGGTGGTGGGCAGTGTTAAATGCTGGCTGGCCAGGTGTTGTCACTATGAGGTAATTTGAACTATAAATTCTTTTTCACGTTTTACCAAATACTAGTTGTAGCTCTTTTATTTAAAAACAACACCCCAAAAAAAAAGAGAGAAAAGAAAAACAAAGATTTTGTGGGACTTCTCTCCCCCTTGTTATTGTTGAGTCATTTCAGTCACGTCTGACTCTTTGTGACACCATTTGGGATTTTCTTGACAGAGATACTGGAGTGGTTTGTCATTTCCTTCTGTAGCTCATTTTACAGATGAGGAAACTGAGGCAAACGGGGTTAAATGACTTGCCCAGGATCACACACCTAGTAAGTGTCTTGGAGCTAGACTTGAACTCAGGTCTTCTTGATTCCAGGCCTAGCACTTTATCCACTGAACCACCTAGTTTCTTTTTCTCTCCCTTAGTTAAACTTTATAGGGTCATAGGATTTAGCATTGGAAAAGACCTTACGAGTTCCTTCACCCACCCCCAACCTATTTTTTCAAAAGACAGAACCAAGGCCCGCTGTGAAAGCTACATGCCCAAGGCCACACCAGGTCCACGATTTGAACTTATGTCTTCTGGCTCCAAATCCAGTGCTCTTTCTTCTGCCCCACCTTCCCTCTCAGGGGAATGATTAATTTGGCTGACTTCTATTTGGATTGGGCGGTACAAAATCATCTGACTAGAGCAGAAAAGATTCCACCATCCAAAGTTTGTGTGACAGCAACCACCATGTTGAGCTGGCTGGTCACATCTCCCGGATGCCAAAGGGGCCATGACTGGTCAGTCAAATCACAGTTGTCTCCAATTCCTTCTCAGAAGATGTCACTTTTTAAACTGTCAGCCATGCTGTGTGCAGAGAAGGGAGTCCTTTGGTTATGAGAAACATCAAAGCCCCAAGGACTTCCTTCAAAGTTGAAATCAAGTTCTCTTTCTTTTGTGCAGCCTTCCCTGACTATCACCAGCCAACAGCAATCTTTCTCTCCTCTGGCTTGCTATATCATACTTGCCTCTAGTTTTGTTTTAACAGGTCTCATTGACTAATTGGTGGTGGCAGTGATTTTTTTCAGGTCTTATCTTCCCAACTAGATCATAATTTTCTTGACTGCTAGGTGGCACAGTGGATAGAGCCCTGAACCTGGAGTCAAGAAGACCTGAGTTCAAATATTACCTCACACACTAGCTGTGTGGCCTTGGGTAAGTCATTTAACCTATGTCAGGCTCAGTTTTCTCATCTGCAAAATGGGGATAATAGTACCTACCTTTCAGGATTGGTTGAAGATCAAATGAGTTAGAAAGCACCTTGAAAACCTTGAAGTGTTATATAACTGCTAACTATCATTATTATATTGTTGTTGTTACTACTGTTGTTATTATTATAAGAAAAGGGGCCACATCTTATGCTACCTTGTATAATAATAATAATAAACATTTATATAATACTTTAAGGGCAGCTAGATGGTAAAGTGGATAGCATGACAGGTATGGAGGCAGGAAGACTCATCTTGCAAATTTGGCATCAGACACTTACTAGCTGTGTGACCCTGGGCAAGTCACTTAACCCCGTCTACCTCAGTTTCCTCATCTGTAAAATGAGCTGGAGATGGAAATGGCAAACTATTCCAATATCTTTGCCACTAAAACCCCAGATGGGGTCATGAAAAGTCAGACACAGCTGAAACAACTCAGCAACATAATGCTTTACAAAAGACCTTCCTCTTTTTTTGAGCTAAGAAGGGCAAACATTATCATTACCATTTTACAAATGCGGAAACTGAAGGCAGTGTCATATAGTGGAAGGACCACTGGCTTTTGAGTGAGGAGACCTGAGTTCAGATCCCACCTCTGACACTTACAACTTGTAAGATCTAGGATAAGTCACTCAACCTCTCTGAGGCTCAATTTTCCCAGGCATAAAATGGGAATAATAATATTAACACCTACTTTACAAGGGCATTGCAAGAATCAAATTTTTAGAAACCTTAAAGTGCAAGATTTGTGCCAGTTATTATTACTACTATTACTATTGCTGCTGCTGCTGCTGCTGCTACTACTACTGCTGCTGCTACTACTACTACTACTACTACTACCACCACCACCATCACTATTACTACTACTACTATTGCTGCTGCTGCTACTACTACTATTACTACTACTACTACCACCACCACCATCACTACTACTACTGCTGCTGCTACTACAACACTAAGAACTGGTCGATTGATTTTTAGTTTTGACAAGATGCTAGTACTTTGGACACGGATTCAGTCCAGTAAAATCATTGACTATTTCCTATGTGCAAGATACTGGATGTAATGACAAATAGGATATAATTTGTGATCTCAAGGAATTTTCATTTCAGTAGTAGGGAGTCAGTTACGGAAGTGACTAGAATATAAGATAACAGGGTAGATGATATAAGGAAGGCACTGAGGTTTAGAGGAAAGAGAAGTCACATTCAGTTGGGTGAATCATGAACAGTTTTGTTGAAGAAGGAGACACTTTATGATGGGCCTGGGAAGAATGGGCAGGATTTCAGCAGTGTCAGATGGAATAGGGTGGAGAGTGTTCTCAGCAGAGGAAGGGCAGGAGGCGTGTCCCGAGAATAACAAGATTCCCAGTTTGGCTGGAGTATTGGTCTTCCAATCTCTAGAGACTCTTGTGCTATATTCATGACTTCTTGAATGAATGAATGAATGAATGAATGAATGAATGAAGCATTTATTAAGTGTTTACTAGGTGCAAAGCATTGTACTGAGGGCTAGAAACACAAAAATGTGAGACAGTCCCTGCCCTCAGGGAGCTCACATTCTAATGGAAGAGACAACATATGGAAGCTTTCAGCTGCAAGTTTGAAGGATTCCCATGATCCTTAGGGTATAACTGCAAAGCAGATGGTAATGCTTCTTCTTTAATGCCATTTACACTGGTAAAATCCTATCAGTTTCTGATGTTGAACCATTCGACAGTGTCAAGGACTTTGATGCCAAGAACTTTTTTTTCTAGGTCTTCAGCAACTGTGGCAGTAGTGCTTGCAGGAGTCTAGACTGAATCAATAATTGATCGATCGCTCAATAGATCAGCAAGCATTTATTAAGCACCTGTATCCTAGGCAGTGAGGATGCAAATACAAAAAATGAAGCAACACCCACTTTCTTATGTGTGTGTGTGGGGGCAATTGGGGTTAAATGACTTGCCCAGGGTCACACAGCTAGTAAGTGTCAAGTGTCTGAGGTTGGATTTGAACTCAGGTCCTGACTCCAAGGCTCTATCCACTGTGCCACCTAACTGCCCTAGCAATCCCTACTTTCAAGGAGCTTATTAAGTTTGCTATTGGCTCTGAGAGAAATAATTTCTTATGTGGCATCCTCAGGGAGACTGATGCTGAAGATGATGATTGATCACTGAGGAGGGGATCCTTCACCCTGCTCGTTTGTCTATATTAACAGAATAACTTGATGATCAGAGCAGGGACAACAGAGAGCCTTCATGGAAATGGCCACTTGTCTATCTGCCCAAGGCAAATGCATTTTACATGGGAGGCAAACTATTGTAGAAGGAGGAATTGATTGTTTCTAATTAACCCTCCCCCAAATGTTAACCGGGCTGATGATTTAGTAAATTGCTTGTCAAATTTTGCAACCTCGAAGTAATTTTTGACTCATTCCTCTCTCAAGTCCCATCTTCCAGTCATAAGCTGAGTGAGTCCACTTTTAGATCTGTCCCTTTTTTCCTCTACTCACCTGGCCACCTTTATCCCTTCTCTCCTGAATTGTTGCAGTGTTCTCCTAATTCTTCCTGACTGTAGTCTCTCCTCTAATTCATTGTTGGTAAAGTTGTCATATTGATATTAGTAAAGCACAGATCTGACCATTTAACTCCCTTTTTCAAGGAGATGTGCTGGTTCCCTCTCAATTTCAGGATTAAATACAATGCTGCCTGATATTTAAAAGAACTAGGTTCTCTTTCTCATCATCTTTGTGGTAATATTCATGTCCTCAGTGGAAATGATGTTAAAGAAGGTCTTGACGGGGTTTTTTAACCTCAGGTCTGTGAATAAGTTTAAATATGTGTATATGCCATTTTTTTAAATAGATTTTTTTAAATCTTTTTTTATGTCACTAAAACTTCCGTAGTATCCTACATTCTTTCCCTCTCCCAGAAAGCCATCCAATATGACCAAGAATATTTTTGAAAAAATTTAAAAAAGATGAGAAAAAAATTTTATTTTTAGCAAAACTGATCAATAGATTGAAAAGGTCAAAAAATATATGCGATATGCCACATGTGTGGACCTATGTGTGGACCTCTCATCTCTGCAAATGGATCAAAATAGAAGTGTCTTTTCTCTTTCAAATTAAATTTTAAAAATCAACAGAAATCTATTTTCTCTCCTTCTTACTCCCCACCCCACTGGAGAAAAAACAAATTTCTTGCAACATATGCATAGTCAAGCAAAACAAATTCCCTCACTGGTTGTGTCCAAAACGTACAAATGTCATTCTACATTCTGAGTCTATTGCTACTTTGCCAGGAGGTGGATAGCATGCTTCATCATGGGTCCTTTGGAATTATGGATTTCATTAATATAATTGTAATATAATTGGTTTCCTTTGTAATACTGTAAATTGTATTTTATTCATTTAAATTTTTAAATTTTTTACTTTATGCCACTAGGTGGCGTAGTGGATAGAGTTCAAATCCAGCCTCAGGTGTTGGCTATATAACCCTGGGCAAGTCATTTAAATGCTCTCATCCTCAGTTTTCTCATCTGTAAAATGGGGATCATAATAGCACCTAGCTCCTAAGGTTGTGGTGAAGATAATGAGATAACATTTGAAAAGCTATCTGCAAACCTTAATGTACGGTATAAATGCTAGCTAGTACCATTCTGTGGCTTTGCCACTTGGCCCCATGACCTCTTCACCTCAAGAAGCTTAAGAATCCCTGTCCTAGAGTGCTGAAGCGTGTTGTGTGGAATCAGGATTACAGCCAAGCGTTCCTAATTCCTGTTCTAATCTCTATGTTGATTTATGAACTGAATTTAGTAACTCAATTTTAGGGAGCATTGTGATTCAGTGGAAAGCATGTTGCTTTGTGGTTGGAGGATCTGAATTTGAATTCTGACCTCAACACTTATGTGACCTCTGAGCAAGTCACTTAAACCCCTCTAAGTTGTTTGTTGTTCAGTTGTTTCAGTAGTATCCAACTCTTTGTGACCCCATTTGGAGTTTTCTTGGCAAAGATACTGGAGTGGTTTGTCATTTCCTTCTCATTTTATAGATGAGGAAATTGAGGCAGATAGAGTTAAGTGACTTGCCCAGTGTCACCCAGCTAGTAAGTGTCAGAGGCCAAATTTGAACTCAGGCAGATGAGTCTTCCTGACTCTAGGCCCAGCGCTCTGTCCACTGTACCACCCAGCTGTATGGTTTCCTTATCTGTAAAATGAGGGAATTTAGACTATATGGTCTCCAAGATTCCTACCTGTCTTGAATCTATGAATGTTTTTTTTTTAACATTGCCTTGAGATGATTTTATGATTTTATTATTTCATTATCATTTCTCCAAGTTTTATCCACCTTCCTTCATTGTGACCCTGTTGCCTAGTTCTAGTCTCAACTGAGTTTAAGGCAGCAAATGGAGCTTTATTTTCAGGAAGTCAGTGTTGCTGGAGAGGGCCAGGGGCCATGAGCTTGTGGCTAGAAGCTCTCTTCCCTGACCCTCCCTGTGGTTTCATGCATTGCTCTGTCCCTGCTTATGCTTCCAGCTCCTTCAGCTCTGACATCTAGAGAAAACCATTTTTCCACATCTGACTGTCTGACCTAAGTCATTCTCATATTCCTGCTATACCGCACAATTGGCCTTGCCAGGCTGTTGGTGTTTAGAGCTGATCAGATACAGTTAGTTGCCTTGGTCTCTAAGCTGAACATTGGCAGATGGGGAGGGACACTGTGATAATTTCCCTTCATCCATGAGCAGCAGTGGGGCTGAGCCAGGAGGGCTGAAAAAGCAAGAATCCGGTGGCTATGGAGAGGATAGACAGAGCTCTGATTGGCACTAATGTGACCCCTGCCAGCTGTGTCAGAGTGATTTTTGTAATCTCAGCCTGAGATTTTAATCATACTTCAGTGTCTCCCACTGGGTAACGGGACCAGGGCAGGTAAAGAAACAGAAATTAGGATGACATTCTCAATTCCCATCAAGAGTATTTCTTCCTATATTACTGTAGAAAGACCCTGTCAGTCTAGTGTAACTCTGAGAAGTCCTTCCTTTAAAGCTGGCATTGTTTCGACTATGAACCTTGTGATGGGTGATATGTTTCTGCTCAGGGGACCAGACAAGCAAAGTTCATATTGGTTCATGAACAAGAAGTAGAAAGCTACTACATGGCACAGTGTATAGACGGCTGGCCTTGGAGTCAGGAAAAACCTGAGTTCAAATCTAGCTTCAGATACTTGATAGGTGACCCTAGGCAAGTCACTTAACCTGTCTGCCTCAGTTTCCTCATCTATAAAGAAGGGGTAATAGTAGGCCCTACCTCCCAGGGTTGTTGAACATAAAATAAGATAACATAAGTAAAGGGCTTCCCAAACCTTAAAGCTCTATGTAAATACTAATTGTTATTATTATAATTATTTAAAAAGTTGACCAAAGGACAATAAATTTTGAGTTAGAATGGTTCTTAAAGGTCATCTAGTCCAATCCCTTCATTTTGGAGATGAAGAAACTGAGCCCTAGAGATGTTATTTGACTTTCCAAGATCATACAGGTAGCAAATGATGGCATGTTCACTGTCTCTGTATTTCTTTCTTTTTCTCTCTCTGAGTGTATGTTTCTCTCTCTGTCTTTCTGTATGTCTGTCTCTCATCTTATTTGGCAAAACTAATGGTCCAGCAATTCATTAATGGAAAAGTGAGAATTTTATCTTTCAAGTTTTCTAATGAGGAGAGTGGAGTACTTGCTGTATTTATGGGGTAGAAGTACCCCACCATGAAGATGTGGAAATAGCTAAGAAATAGATCCAGAGGGTTTGATGTTAGCCTCACATCCATTGTGTTCTAGATGCCTTCTGTAGCATATATAAACATTTATGAACCCTGCCCTCAGGAAGTTTTCCTTCAACAATGGTGCTAGACAAATTTGGAACTATGCCCAAAGGCTATTAAACTGTGTATACTCTTTGACCCAATGATATTTAGGTCTATATCCCAATGAGATCAAAGGAAAAGGACTATAGGTACACAAATATTTATATCAGCTCTTTTCATGGTGGCAAAGAATTGGAAATTGAGAGGTTACCCATCAATTGGGGAATGGCTAAACAAGTTATGGTATATGAGAGTGATGGAATACAATAGTAAGTTCAATAAGAAATGATGAAGGGGATGGTTTCAAAAAAACCTGGGAAGACTTGTATGAACTGATAAAGAGTGAAACAGAACCAGGAGAACAATTTATACAAAAACAACAGTGCCATAAAAAAACAAACAACTTTGAAAGTCCGAGGAACTCTGATCAACACAATGGAACCAACCATAGTACCAGAGGACCTATAATGAGACACGCTACCCACCTCCAGATAGAGAGGTGATAGACTTAAGGACTTACAAAGTGCAGACTGAAGCATTCCCTTTTTTGGTTAGGAGGGAAAGGGAGATGGCTAATGTGGATATGGCTAATTTGTTTTGCTTGACTGTACGTATTTGTAATGGGTTTTGTTTTTCTTGCTTTCTCACTAGGTGGGAGAAGGGGAGGTGGGAAGGAGAGGATTTGGAACTGATGATAACATAAAATTGCATTTTTAAAAATGGTGCTAAAGTCCAGGCCCAAGGACTGGCAGAGCTTGCCTTGAAATTACTCATAGGATTTAGAACCAGCAGAATCCACAAGCCCTTAGTGAGAAACCATTATCAAATTGGGTTACATTTGTAAATGATTAAGTCAAACACATTTTCTGCTTCCCCATTTCTAATACCAGGGGGCAATAGGCAGCAGGGAAGAAGACATGAGCATGCTCAGTTTGAATAGGAATACTTTCCCTGTCTAAACCTGCTGGCTCCCTTTGCCCACAGCATCTCTTTTGTGCATTTGTTATTTTTTGAAACATTCCTAGAAGAATGGGCAGCTGCTTAAGCTACAAAACATCCTTCTTTGTTTATCTGGGTCTGAATTTCTTGTAAGTCTTCTTTCTTAGTGCTGCTATTTGGGAGTTTCTCTTGGATGGCTAATCATTTGCTGTTCTCAGTCTGGTTCTGTACCACCCATTCTCCTTGGGCCTTTTCCACTGGAATTTTCTGGAACCTGCCCTTGGGTTTCTGGGCTTGGAGAGGTGAGCTTTTGTGTCATCTTGCCAAGAACCAGGACTTCTATGTCACTTTCTAGCCACTTCTAAACCATGTTACAGCCCATGACCCCCTCTTCCTCTCAATAGTTCCTCATTCTATGTTGTCTTCCCCTATTAGGATGTAAATTTTTTGAGGGCCCCAAAACTTAGCACAGTGCCTGGCCCATAGAAAATACTTAATAAAGACTTTATCATTCATTCATGCTCATACCCTCTTCAGCCAGTTGGATATGAGGTCTTAAAGCCTGGTATCTAGAGATCATATCATTTTATGTCCCATAGCAGGATTCCCAACAGTAAATTCACTTGCTAATGGGGCCTGGATTAGTTAGAAAAATGAAGCTCATGCATGCCTACAAAAAGTGAACAATACCCAGAATAGGACCGTGGTAAGGGGGCTCTAAGTGGGGACATGGAGCTTTTCTCCCAACTAAGAGAGTTGGCAGTCTGTCCTTAGACTGTGCCAGCTAGAAGTGTGCCATAGGCTCATAATAGGGATGGGAATTTCAGTGAGGGCTGGGGTCTTTCCAGTGTTCTCCCAAAGAATGTGCCGAGGTGTGCAGTTCTGTAATATAAATAACTGAGACTTCCTGTTCCCCCCAAGTTAGAATTCCCTCTTCCTGAGATAATCAGCTCTGTGATTGAGTTTGTTTTTCCAAGTGTACCTAGGAAAAAAAAAAGAAATATTGCTTTTATAAGCATGCTAACTCAAGTCTCAAATGAAATAGGGTTCAGCCCTTATATCCTGCTCGACTTCAGCATCCTCTGCCATTCTGTAGGAACATTCCTTAACTATTCATTGGATAGCTTTAAGCCGAACAACTTCAGGTTCAGGGGCTGGAGGATGGGGAAGTTGGATATTAATTGACAGGACGGTGCATACCACTTGCCACTTTCTCAGATCCTCAACGTTGCTTCTCTAAAAATAATCCTGGATGGGACTTGTGATTTCTTCAATGTAGGAAACTTCCTCTTCTGACATAGAAGGACCCTTGCTGTACAACTTGTGGTCTTAGAGAGGTCCCTCAGATCCTGGGAAGGTAAGCAACTTTCCTAGGGTCACCCAGCCAGTGTGTACCAAAGAGAAGACTGCCTGTGACCAGGCCAGTTCTCTATCCATTATGAAAGTGGCTTCTTATTAGTGGAAAATTGAGTAGCATGAGTCTTGGCTGTAAGGTAAGACATGAAGTTGAGCAGTTCGAGCTCAAGAGACATGGCACTGGCCTAGAGGAGGGGCTAAGTAAGAAAGGAAGACCTTGGGGCAGCTAGGTGGTGTAATGGATAGAGCACCGGCCCTGATGTCAGGAGGACCTGAGTTCAAACCCGACTTCAGACCAAACACTTGACACTTACTAGCTGTGTGACCCTGGGCAAGTCACTTAACCCCAATTGCCTAAAAATTAAAAAAAAAAATCAAGAAAGGAAGACCTTGTGTGTCTTCATCATACCCGCAGTAGCTAAAGCCAAAGAAGACGCTTAAATAGATTGCGGAAGGAAGAAAATGGAAGCCAGGAAAGGTCTTGGAGCTGGGGGATGGATGGGGTGAAGGGGAGGAGACAGAGAATACTCCTAGTCAGTAGAAGGAATTCTAAGGAGGGACCTTTCAAAAGAGAAACTAAAAGAACAGGAAGTGGGTTGGGTACAAAGCTAGAAGGCAGTGTAATGGGGATCACCAAGTGATCCCTATTACAACTGCACCAGAAAAACCTGGGTGCTTTGAAAAGGTGCATTGTGCTGTCAATTAGGTTTTCCCTATTCATTCAACAAATATTTCTTGAGCATAACCTGTATACTCTGATGGCCCTAGATGAAGAGGTCTTTACAAAGAAAGAGCCCCCATTCTCTCGGAGCTGACCCTCTTCTTGGGAAGCTTAGATATGCTCCTATAAAACAGTTAAGTAACGTTTTTGAGGCAGTTCTTGATTAAATGACCAAATGAGGGGTCAGGGCAAGAGGCACTGTCAGAGTTTAGAGAAGAGGGATAGAGCATTGTGGGCCAGGATGGTCAAGAAAGTCTTTCAAATGAAGCCCTTTCAGGTGGGCTGGGACCTACCAATTGAGATTGATGCTGCAGAAAGAGAGACAGAAAATTGTGGATTTGGAGGGATCGAGGTGCTTTTTCAACTTGTTCTTTCTCAAGGGCGTTTATCACATCTGTGTCTATGTGTAGATGGCAGGACTTGGAAGGGAGCCCCATCTCCTAATTTGCAGTCCTAAGCTCTCCCTGCTTGCACAAGCCCAAAGGGTGTTTCCCTTTTCCTTGCCTATCATCATCTTCCATCATCAAATCTGGGAACAAACTGAGCACCTTGTTTGCTTTTCAAAAATTTTGTGAGTTGTTTTTGGCCATTTGCTAACTGTGGGTGGTAGGGATCAGGGGAGGGAGCATGAAACTTTAGTCCTTTCTCCTGAGGCTCCCAAGTAACTTTGTGAATGTTATCCCATGGCAAGCAGCCTTCTCTCCATTTTGTGGCTAGAAAATGGGAAGTTAAGAGACATGCTGCCTGGCTGGTTGACTGATTTACCTTAGGTTCAAGAACATGGGTCTGAGGCAAAGCTGGGAAGAAAACTCAGGCTCCTTTTGCTCTCAGGACTGAGCTTTCTTACCTTGGCTTACGATTGCTCACCTGTTGCTCCAGGAAGTCTTTGTCATACTTTGGATGCTGTTTTTGCCATTCCTGCGTCTTTGCTCACAGAGTAGTCATCATTGTATCTGACTTCTCGCGTGAGGCGCCAGATCACTACTGGTGACTAGAATTTGGGAGCTGAAAAAGAGAAAAATAATCAGCTTGGGGCAGTGTTGTTCATCGCCTATGCTACCTCTCATCCTGCCCAGTACTTTAAATACATAATGTTGAGATTATTGGCTCCCTATTACACATTGAAATACTATATTAAAATCATGGAAATTTGAGCTGAAAGTCACGTCAGAGATCGATCGTTCAGTCTAACCATTCTATTTCTTTCGGACTTGCCCTTGCTCTGGGCTAGATGGAGGCAGGACTTTTAATCCCAATAACTGAAAGGGATTCAAAGAGCAATGATCACCAGAGTTTTTTTTTTTTTATCATTGGCAATCACAGCATATATTTCTTTCTCATTCTAGAAATTTTTTGAGAGTTTATACATTTTGATCTCACATTATATATTTATGATAGATCTGGAAGTGGAAGGAACCTCAAAGGTCACTTGGTCGAGTCCGCTCATTCCATAAGAATGAGCCAAAGGTGTTAATGATTTGCCAAAGGTCATCACACAGGGAATAGTGGAGTTGAGATTTGAACCTGGGGCATCTTGACTTCAGATGTACTTCTCTTTTTGCTAAAGCAAAATCTTTTATCTTAAAAAATAGAAGTGGGGCTATTGTGTAAATGCATAGACTGGTAAAGGGGAAAGAACATTGGATATGGAGATGTAGGACCCATGTATGTATCCTGACTCTGCAGTTTTCTATTCTTGTGGCCTGGCAGGCAAGTCACTTAAATTCTTTCAACTGAAGCTTCTTCATCTATAAAATGAGATTGTTGAGTGAGACCATCCCTAAGAGCTCTTTCACTCCTAGGATACTATGTTTCTGTGAGTATAGCACATGTTGCTTCTGAGGAGATCCCTGGTTTTAAAACTCCTATGATTTTGAAATAGGAGAAATGAGTTCAAACTCTGATTCTATCACTTATTATCTGTGTGAATTAAGCACTTGAGGAGGTGACTTAACATCTCTGGGTCGCAATCTTTTCATCTATAAAATGAGTGTTGGACTAAATGACCTTTAAGTTTGCTTCCAGATCTAAATTTATGATTCTATGAAGCAAGGCCTTGGTCATTACCCAGCTGATGAGAGAACTGGAGCAAAGAGGTGAAATAATTTTTGTAAAGTCACGCAATCAATTCATGACAGAATACCTTAGTAAGCTAACATTGGAGGGAATGTTCTTAAAATAAACTAACCTTGATTAGGACACTAGTTTGGCCAAGACCTACAATCCCCCTTCCTTTTCAATATTTTTTAACAGAATCAGTTTCTTTCTACCTAGTTCTAAATGCTAGCAGAGGTCAAGTTCTAGGTTTGAGGAACAGAATTGTTCTAGGGGAGGCATCATAATGATGTATGTCTAGGTCCAGAGAAAATGTGGGTTAGTCTGTTGAACTGAATGCTAGGTTTAGGAACAATATTTAGCATTATCTTTGTTCTCTCTTTCAGCTCATCAGAAAAAAGAAAAGGCTTAGATACCAGTAATTTTTTCTATCGCAATTGCTTAATGTATAAAAAGGAGGTTACTTGTGTTCTCCTTTGGGGATAATGTAGGAAATTGTTGTGATTCCTGAAAAGCTGGTTGAGGTCCCTGGAAAACAAGCGATGCTAAGCATGAAAAAAATGTTTTAAAAAATGTTTTATTGGTTCTTTAAATATATATAAATATATCACTGTCATGTACCCTAATTTACCCTTTCTCTTCTGCACCATAGAATTCTTCTTTGTAACAAGTATAGCCAAACAAAACAAATCAACACACTGATTGGTCAGGTCCAAAAGTGTGCACTTCATTCAGCACCTCTAGTCCACCACCTCTCTCCTGAAAATTGGGAGGCATGCTTAGCATCATTCTTCTGAAGTCATGATTGGTCATTGCTTTGATTAGAGTTTTGAAATCTTTCAGTGGTGTTTGCTTCTACAATATTGTGCTTATCCTGTAAATAGCTTTCCCTGTTCTCATTTTACACTGCATCAGTTCATGCAAGTCTTATGAGGATTTGAATGAAGTGATACAAATTTCTCTCAATTCTTCACACTCATAATTTCTTGCAGCTCAATCATATTCCATTATGTTCATGCACCGCATTTTTTTAGTCATCCTCCCCTCCCCCAATCAATGGGCAAACTTATTCTTTCCAGTAGAAAGGTTCTGCCTTTTGATCCATATTTCTGTGCACGTGGGACCTTGCCCTCTTTGAGGTATCTGCTTAATAGGACTAAGTAGCTTTATTGAGTTACTTGAGTTCTCCTCTTGGATGAGCAAGGTGGTTGCCTGGTACACATGAATCCCACATCCGTTGAGGTTTCAGAGAAATGGATAGCAACTAGATTAACCTGGGCAAGTGGAAACGGGGCTAAAAGAAGAAAACAACTCATAATTTATTCAGTCTATTTGTTCTACATTTTTGGTGGGTGTGAAAATCTGTGGAATTTCCTCTTCATGAGACATTCCAAGCCCTCTGGTGAAGTGGATTCAACTTGCTTCAGAGAGTGCTAATAAATAAGGTCCATTGAAAGTCTTGTCTCATGTCCACCAAATAAAAAGAGAAATTTTAAAAGGATAACACCCCAATGGATAGTTTGGAATCAGAATGTTTCAGTGAGATTCATAGGTGTATTGCAAAGACTATGAAATAGATATGGGAAACTGGATAGGTTTGTGTGGTTTAAAAACATTTTTTTGACATTAATGATTGAATAGGCCCTCTTCTGGTCGTCGTGGAAACAGGGCCTAAATGAGGATGTGGAGGAACATGGGTCTTTTGTTCCCAATATGCACACTTGCTAATGGGATTTGTCAATCCTGTGTAAACCAGTCTTCCCTCTGATTTTGCTCTGTGCTCTACTTATGTAAGCACTAGAAAAGATCCATAGGTTTTGAAAGCACAGGTCCCTGAGTGAGCATGAAAAGCCCCCTTTGGATTTCTGTTTGTGCTATTTTTACTTTCATTCAGGCTTAAATGGAAGCAGGATAATGACGATGATGATGTGTGTGTATGTATATATGTGTGTGTTTGTGTTGGTTTCTGGAAGCCTATTTTTTTTTTTAATATACTATTCCTTGGTCACTAATGGTTCTCAAGGGTCAAGTTGCATCATCTTTGTGACTGCTGACATTTGAGCAGGGTGTGAAACTCCTTGAAAAAACTGCTTGTCTTTGCCCATTCTGGTCGGTGGTAGGAAGTATGGACTTAGGGCTGAAGAAGAGGCAACATGGACTAGTGGAAAGAGCTCTGCCATTGAAATTGGAAGACACCCAAAGAGATGACTTTGAGAGGTCTCAGTTTTTTCATCTTTAAAATTAGGAGGTTAGACTAGATGATTCCTGCTAACATTCTGTGAGTATCTGAAAAGTTTGGATTCGGGGATGCCTTTGTTAATGAAGCGACACACTGTAGTGGATGTAGTAGACAAAAGATTTGGAAGCAGAAACCTGGGTCTGAGTCCTAGGTGTAGTCATCTAACTGAACAAATCAATTCATCTCTTTAGGTTTCGGTATCCTTAATTGAAAAATGAGGGCTGTTTTTTAAAATGAGATTACCTCTAAGGTATCTTCAGCTCCAAATCCTATGAATCCATAGTTTTTGTTAAAAAGATGAGAATTGATTCTGTTCTTTGGTTTCTATGCTAGTTGGTTGTATGAAAAATAACCCACCTTGGCCATTTAACTCTTTCTATGATTTCCTGGTTATGAATATTTTGTAATCCAGCATGATCTCATTTCATTACAAGGGGTCCAATAAAGAAACTTTCCATCTGATAATGTATCCTTCTGTATTCACATTTTTGCTTCCTGCATGTGCTGGGCCAAATGTCTTCAGACTCAATCGATGGATGACAATGAGAACTGTCCAAATGGAGAAGGGGCTACTTTGGAATGTAATGGTCATCAGTTAGAAACCAGACGGCCAGTTGTCATTGGTGGTATAGAAAGGATTCTCAGTGGGGTACAGGTTAGACTTGATGGCTTTTGAGGTGCTTTCCAACTCTGAGATTCTCTGATTGTTTTATCAAAGGGTATGAGTCACTAGGGAGTATGAGATGCTAGAAAATCCTGGAACTTGGAGTCAGAAAAACTACTTTTGAGCCCCTGGATCTGCTATTTGCTAATTGCATGATTTTGGCCACCTGTCTGAACCTCTGTTTCCTCATCTGTAAAATGGGAATAATACTTGAGTGGTATGATGCCCAGAGTTTCTGTGAGGCTCAGATGAGATAAAGTGTGTGAAGTCACGTTGTAACTTAAATCATGGTGCTGGTCTAAGTAAGCATGGTCCCAACTGAATGCTTTTGGCTTGACTGCAAAGGTGGGAGTCCTTTGCAGATGGAATCGCTGCAGCATACTTGCTGAGGGAAAAAAAGATGGGTTCCTCCTACCAGGATGTACTTTTCCCCCCCTGCACTCCCTGTGAATTAGAGCAATTATTAGCAGCGTGGTTCCAAGAAGCTGGCTGAGCCAAGGCTGGCTAATTCTCTTACTGAATACAGTTTAGCTGGAAGCAGTCATAAATGAAAAATGATCTGAGTGCTGTGGGTGGGGCTCCTGAGTACAGGAGGTGAAGGAGGAGGGTGGAAGGAGGGAGAGGCTGCCTGGCAAAGAATCTTTCCTTGTGTTCACTAGAAGCATGGATAGCTGACAGGAAGTCCGGAGTAGCTCACTTGCATGGTTCACATTTTTCTTGATAGTAAGTAACCCTGGAGTTTAAATTTGCTGAAGGGAAAGGGAGAAGAAGAAAAATAAACTTCGGGGCCTGTTCTTCTCAAGTGGTGGCTCATGGGACGCAGAGGACACCCACCTGTCAGACTCAGGCAGCAGGTAGGGTGTGTGTGTGTGTGTGTGTGTTGGGGGAGTCAGAGGAGAGAGTATATAGAAGGTGAAGGGTCGTCAGGTGTGTGTGTGTGTGTGTGTGTGTGTGTGTGTGTGTGTGTAGGGAGGAGTACCCGGGGGAATATGGGAAATGTAGGATGCATTAGCTACATGGAACACACAGCTTCAAGTTGAATTGTGCCAGCACACGCCTTTACAAAGATAGAGATAAGGAGGAATCTAAGGCCAGTTATTCATTCACAAGCCAAAATGACAAGTTGGTTTTTCTTTTCCCTATTCCTTTTTTCTTAAACATGTATGTAGTATATGAGTTAAGATTTACAGCAAGTTGGCAAATGCTAAATGAAGTGCAGACACTGTCGGGCTGTGGATTAACTCTGCTGTGGATCAGCTGGGAGCTGGGAAAGTCAGGCAGGGACCTTGCTAGCTATGCATTTCAGAACCAACCAGGTACAACTAGTTTTGTGTCAAGTCCTGGAAGAGAGGAGGTGATTGTGCCAGGGCTGGAAAATGGCCGGAGAATGACTGGGACCCAGGGTATAGGCTGAAGGCACTTAGACTTTCTGCTTTAAAGCACAATCTTGCCTCTGTGCTGGGAAATTAGGGATGTCCAATGTTTCACTACGGCAACTTGGGAAATTGGGGGGGGGGGGTATGGCCCTGCCTTTTAGAGGTAGGGGACAAAGAAGCTCGTCAGGATGGACACCACTGTTTGCCCTGAAGCTCAGGTCACTTAAGGACTCAACAATGATTTTGTTGGCTATCTGTGCTTCTTCTCAGAAGCATCCTTTTCATTGTTCAGGTTTAGGATCCACAATAAGAATGTTGAGAGGCTTCTGGGTCATTTCCATTGTCACAGTCCTGAAGGATAGATCTGCCTTGGAGGAAGCAGTGTGGTACAGGGGAGAGATGCATGCCTGTGACATCAAAGGACCTGGCTTCCAGTTCTACTTTTGACACTACCTCTGTGCTCTTGGACAAGTCAATCTCTCTTTGGTCTCAGTTTTTTTTTTTGTCTGTAAAATGGGGAAATGAGGGGTGGGGAGAGGGATAGGGATGGACTAAATGGTGTTGCATTCAGCTCTGTGATGTCTGATCTACAATCTGACCCTTTGCTTGGAAGTGGCAAGCTTTCAGGAAGAGGGGTTGGGGTGTTTGTGAAATTCATCAGCAATGGTGCAAGTCAAAAAAAATCATCTATTTTCAGGGTGTGCTCAGTGCTAAATGTAATTAGAAAACTGGGTTTCGGGAATAGAATTTCCCAGCTGCATGTTGTGGGCCAAGGCTGTTATTCATGTGAGCAGGTGTGGTCCCTTGGAGCTGTCCTCAGCTTGGCAGTGGCTGTTAATGACTCTGACGGTCTGGCCTCAAGGATTAGATGGTGGCTTTGCTCAAAAAGATCAACCCTACATATCATTTCAAAGTTTCTCTACCCCTGGGCTTTCTTTTATTGTTTTTTTAAAATTGATAATATTTTATTTTTATATCGCCTTCATTCCCCTGTATATCCCACCTACTCCCCTGCCTGAAGAACCATCCTCATAATAAAAAACAAAAAAGAGGAAAAAAGCCATTTCAGCAAAACTAACACACCAATAAAGTTCAATACTATCGCTAGTATTTCACACTGATAGTTTCCCCACCTCTGCAAAAAAGGAGGAGTTGCATTCTCTTCTTCAGGCCAAATTTGGTCATTTTGACTTTTTTTTCACCTTCCTTTTACATTGATGTAGTTATTATGTGTTGTTTTCCTAGTTCTACTTATTTCACTTTGTGACCATTTGTACAAATTTTCCCATGTTCTTTCTATATTCTTCATATTTGTCGTTATGGCTCAGTTATATTCCATTACATCCATATACCATAACTTGTTTAACTATTTCTTCAATTGATCTACTTTGTTTCCAGTTTTTTCCACCTCAAAAAATGCTACCATAAGTATTTTGACATATATTGGACCTTTCTATGTGCGTTTGACTTCATTGGGCCATATGCTTAGCAGCGGTTTGTCCTTTGTTCTTGAAGAGGACTATGACATCAGGAAGGTGATGACATGATTTACAAATGAATTAGATTTAAGTGAGGGAGGGCTGTGCAAAGTCACTAGCCTCACTTTATGCTTAACAGTAGAAGCTCTGGGTCAAAGGGTGTGGGTTTTTTAAAAGTTTCTTTATTCCACTGGATTTGCTTGATGGTCTCAAGTTAGGCTGCAATGCTTGAGCTTGGTCCTTCACTGTGCCCTTATGTCCGTTTCTGCTTTTTTCTGCTATCAACACTTGTCTTGTGTGGATCTTATCGTCATCCATCCAGCCCAGTTTTTGTTTGCAACAAGTGGCTGGATTGGCTGCATTCCAGTACCTGGTTGTGGTGATCCTGACCTGACATTCAGTGCTGCTGTCTGAGTCACCATCTTTATTATTGCTAATGATGACAATCTAAGTGTGGTAAATGGTGACACTTAGGTTAGCTCCAGAAACTTGAAGGCACACTAATGCAGGAGCTGATCTCTGCTGTTGTGCTGTTTGGCCTCCTAATATTAACTCATATCTCTTAGATCTGCCAAAGATACTTAGAAAATGAGAGTTTACTCTACTTTCAGTCAGAAAGAATAAAATGGAGTTATCCATTTGAATAAGATTGATTTCACCCCAAGACCTTATTTCCTGTCATAAGAAGTTCCATGCTGTTACAACTAAATGTGTATGTTGAAAAGGTCTATGTTTTACCTGCAGCAATCAGCAGGTAAATAGGTCCCAATACACTGCTCATTTGTCAAATAGTTTGGGAACTGGTTAGAAATTGTTTGCCATTTTGTGCTCTCTTTATAGGAGCGTAGATTTAGAGCTAGAAAGTACTTTGCAGGGATTGTACTACATGATGTCTTTTTTTTTTTTTAATGATGAGGATTTAATGTTTGGTTTTTTTTTTAAGATGAAGAACTGGGGCCCAGGGAGATGCCATGATTTGCCCAAGTATTAAGTGGCAGAGCCATCATTTGAACCTAAGACAATGGTTACAACAAGTGCTTTTTGGGTACATTTGATTCCAAATTCTGTGTTCTTTCCATGGAACCATGGTTTCTTATCCTCCTTTTCCCTGCCCACTGTTTGAATGATGACCAACCTTAGGTAAGGTGAGGACATTGGATTTGCCAGTCTGAAACAAGATGTTTCTATAAAATATCAAAAAGAACAAAACTTTGAATGAATGTCAAATTTAAGACAACCTATTTAATCATTTTCCACGGTGCTTTTCATTTTACTTTAGGATTCTGGGCTGAGATTTGAAAAGATGTATAAATATTATCTAATCCAGGGGTGGGGAACCTGCGGCCTGGAGGCCACATGTGGCCTTCTAGGTCCTCAAGTGCAGCCTTTTGACTGAGTCCAAGTTTTACAGAACAAATCCTTTTATTAAGGAGATTTGTTCTGTGAAGTTTGGATTCAGTCAAAGGGCTGCACTTGAGGACCTAGAGGGCCACATGTGGCCTTGAGGCCGCAGGATTTCCACCCCTGATCTAGTCTGACTTCATTTATTTTATAGATGAGGAATGGGGAGGGGGGGCGGTTTCAGAAAAGTGAAGGAATTTGCCCAAGATCATATAGATCATAAGCCAGGAGTTGAATTCCTAGCCTCTGATTCCTAATAGAGTGTCCTTTCCACCAGTCTGTGCTGATGGCTTCCTATGTGCATGTCTCCCAAGCACAATATCTTTCTCACTGTTCTATTTTGAATAGCAGGAGGGAAAACACAGACACACACACACAAAACTGGTGATGTCAATCATGTTTAACTTTAGTCTTCTTAACTTAACTGTGGAAGCACAGTTGCTTTTGTATTAAACTGAAATGTGGTCCGTAGCTGCAGTGGCTTTGTTGCTGACTGAATTGCTTTAACATGAGAATGGTTTATGTAAGGAGATGACAGCTGAAAGCCAGGAAGAAAAAAAGACTTGCATGAAATCAGTTTCTTTCCAGGTTCTTTGGACTGTGTGTCCTCCTGTTGTTCCAAAATTGGATATTGACCCTAAGGTCCATCCCTGAAGGAGGTTGAGGGTAGGACATAGTGTAGCAGCTAGAAACCACTGAGAAAGGATGAAAACATCAGGGGAGGGCCCCATGAGAGTCACAGCTGGGGAGAGCTCAGCAGAGAAGATGAGCCACCCTCCTCGACAAGTCACGTTGTCAGAGCTGGGAGGGGCAGGTCCAAGGGTTTAATTTGCCAGGTGAGCCGTGTGGGAGCTGGTGCCCTCTCC
This sequence comes from Vombatus ursinus, assembly GCF_900497805.2. Taxonomy (NCBI): domain Eukaryota; kingdom Metazoa; phylum Chordata; class Mammalia; order Diprotodontia; family Vombatidae; genus Vombatus; species Vombatus ursinus. The sequence continues at coordinate 80,533,424 of NW_020954569.1, read as the reverse complement.
CATATTTGGAACAGGGCTGGCTCCAAATTTAGAGATTAAGCAACCGGCTGTTCCTGTACGCTGTGCAGTTTCAAACACAGAAGCCTGATTTGCGTAACTTGTGCAGCTCACCTGGAGACCAACCTGGGACTGGAGACTTTACTCCCTGAATAGCAGCTGAGAATTCATAACATTCGAATGAGATTTATGAGCTTGCTCATAAATGGTGGTGATGTGGGATGTGGTCGCTACGGGAAAACTGAGTGGGCCCTAATGTGAAAGGGTGCTTTGGATTTCCAAGACTGTGACATAGGAGGAAGAGAAACCTCTTTTCTCTACTACCAAAAAGCCCTTATGACCATTGTTTTCTGTAGCTCATGATTCTATCTTGCTGGGAATAGGAGAAGGAAATCTCTCTCTCTTTCTCTGTCTCCCTCCTCCCCCTCTTCCTCTTCTTCCTCTCTCTCTCCCCCTCCAATTCTTTCTCTTTTTCTCTTTCACTCTTTCTTTCTCTCCCTCCCTTTCCCTTCTTCCCCCTCTCCTTACTTCTTCTCTTCCTCCTCCTCCTTCCCCCTCTCTTCATTCCTTTCTCTCTTCCTCTTCCTTTCTTTCTCTCCCTTCTCTCCCCTCTCCTCCTCCTCTTTCCCCCTCTCTTTATTTCTTTTTCTCTTCCTTTCTTTCTCTCCCTGTCTCTTCCCTTCTCTTTCTCTTCCTCCTTCTTTTCCCCTTCCCTTTCTCTCTCCTCTCTCTTCTCTCTCTCTACATGAGCTGTGTGACTGAACTGATGTAGTATACTGAAAAGGTTGCTGCATCTGGCATTAAGTGGCCTGATTTTCAATGTCAATCCTGACCCTTATCTTCTGGGTAACCTTTGGCAAGTTATCGAGCCTTTTTGAGGCTCAGCTTTCTTATCTGTAAAATGGTCACAATAGCTGCCCTGCTTGCCCCCCCCCCCAGAGTTGTTGTGAAGAAACCAGCTTGCAAATCTTGAGGGATTCCAGGAAACACAAATTGTTAATGAAGACGTGGAGATAAAAAAATCAATCTTCATAGAATAGCACCACTTCTCTATTGCCATGGCACCTCTATGAGATAGAGGAAGAGGAGATGAGGAGCAGGAGGAGATTGGGAACTGCTGCTTCATATATCTGAGTCCTTTCCTGTCCCCTTTCTGGAACACATGCCCCACTTTGTTTGGGGACTTCCCCAATTCAGGCCCATATAACTTTGTATCTGTATGGTGATGTCAAGGCACAGGTGACCACAGTAATGTGAGCCAAGTGTAACTTGGCACTTTTGCACCCACAGAGCCATATAAATATTTGTTTTAAATGATCCAGATAATTTGCATCTAACTTCAGAGGTGCCTCACTTTATGTAAAGTATGCCTATAAAATATGTAAATCAAATCATCCTTAAAGGCACTAAAGGTAGCTTTTTTTTGAGAGAGAGAGAGAGAGAGGGAGAGAGAGAGACTTGCTTTGGTGAATCTTTTTGTAAAATAAAGCATAACCCCAATAATTCATCTGTTTGCAAAAGTCTGTTTAAATTTCCTCGAAGTAGGACACACATTAATTTTCCAGAAACTACGCTAGCCTTTGATGGAGTGGATAGAGGCTTAAATGATTTAGAAACTGTTTTTCTTTATTCCAAATTAGAAGATGAAAACAAAGCTGGAAATTGGCACAATATGACCACTGACAGGTGGAGTCAGATGTTGACTGACTGGCAGAAATGTGTTCCTATTAGCACTTAGAGGAATTACTATGAAACATAAAAGTGAGCCTGCCCCCAGTGTGTATCTCCTCCTCCCCCCTCCAATCCCACACCCCCAATCGAAGTGCTGCTGGAATGCATTAGCTGAACAGGTTCCATCTGCTCACTGTGTGTTGGTGGCTTTGGGAAACAGTCATCACAAGAAAACTCAGTTGTTTCCCACATGCTCGACTTGATTTTAGATCCACTGGCTTCTCAAAGTGTCAATACAGTGGGTTGGATTGCAATCGGGGGCAAGTCTGAGACCACGGGCAATGAATGGGCCTCATCACATTTTGCCAAGAAAGATGGTGATCTTAGAAGTCAGAGCAAAGATAATCTTCTGATACAAGCTTTCTCTCTCCTCACCCCTAAACAAATGCTCATAGTTTAGAGCACTTTGCCAATATTAACCCATTGTGAAATCAAAAGCTAAGTTGTATTAATTCCTTTAATTCATTTAATGAAATTAATTAATTTAATTAAGTCGTATTAATTCCTTTTTCCTGATCTGTTTTAGTCTGATGGTCTGCTTCAGGCACCAGTCAGGATAGTGTTTAGGACCGTAGATCTGATAATGCTCTGGTCACTCGTCTGCTCAGAAATTTTCAATGACTCTCTATTGGCCATTGAGTTAAAGGCAAAGCTCTGATGCTTAATATTCAAAACTCTCTTCAACCTGACACCATCCTATCTTTCCAGCTCTGTCTTACGTTACTCTCCTCCACTCAGACTCAGGGACTTTAGTTCAGGAAATACTTTATCTCATGAACATGCCCTGAATTTTCCCACCTACGTGCCTTTTCTCATACTGCTTCCTGTCTCAGGAATGACTTCCACCACATCCCTCCGTCTGTGGAACAATCTTATCCTTCTTTAAAGCTGAACCCAAGCCACCTTCTCCAGGGAGCCTTCCCTTCCCTCATCATTTCGCCCGTGGGTAACAACCTGCTGCCTAAGATCTCATGTAATTCTTTATTTTATGCTAATGTACTTACCATGTAATACTTTTACTATTTTAAAGATTATACACCTAAAATGATGCTGTCACTTCTCAGTAAAGTCCCCCTCTACTCTCCTATGTAATATGTATTGTAGTAATGTTCTTGTGACCAGCACTCACTGTTGAATAAGTTCCATGAGAGCAAGAAGCTCATTTGATCTCTTACCTAAACTTTCTATCTCCCTTCTCAGCTAAGACAGCGCTCTGTGTGCAACGGGTTACTTCGTGGCATCGTAGGATTCTAGATTTAAAGCTGGAAGGGTCCTCAGAGGCCGTCGAGGCCAAACCACGCATTTTAGAGATGATGAGTACATGGCAGGAGGTTAAGTGATTAGCCCAAGGTGACACAGGTGGCAAAGCTGAGCCTCAAAACTGGATGCCCAGACTCCAAACCCAGCAAGTGCTCTTTCCCACTGGCCCACATTTAGCTAAATGAATGAATGATTTTTTCCTAAATATTTGTATTCTTAATTTAAAGACTGCTGGTCAAACCCTGCAAGTGGAGGACACTGACCAACTAATCAAGTAGATATAGTTTCCCCAAATCTGGTCCCATTTAGGCATGAGTGGCTTCACTCCAGGGTGTTGGGGGGGTGCAGGCTGGTGGAGAGAAGACGTCGGCACGCTCTCAGTTGAAGAGCACCATGATGTGGCTCATAGAATTTCTCACCAGGCCTTCAGTCTAATAGGCACTGGCAGCCTGGAGTAAATCCTGACCTCTTTTCCTCTTTTGGGGACGTGGTCTGCTCCTTGCCAAGATATCCTTTGGAAGTGAGGATCTGGCTGCCAAGAGGTAGGTCTAGTGTTGTACTCACCGTATTCCACGTTGGTATTGATCCTACTAAGAGGCAGCCAGGTAATTCCTTTAGACCTCCAGCAGTTGCTTGGGAGGGAAAGGGATTCGTTGTTGACAATAAGCCAATTGCTTTTTGAAAACAACACAGGCATTTGACTGTAATAGATGCAAGAAGGTTTTGGCAACCCAAGTAAAGAAGGCCTGTAGGGGAAGGCAGAAAGTTGCCTCTCGTTTTTGGGAAGGCTACAGGCTGGAGGGGTTTGGCGGTGGGGAAGAAGAGCCAAGGGGTTTTAGATTCTAAGTCTAAGTCCTCTGAGCAACCCCCGGGACAGGCCTGCACTTGTTGGACTTCAATTTATCCCTGAAGGTGGTAAAGAATGTGAAAAGAGGATGGAAATCCAAGGGCTGAGGGATGTATGCTGGTTTAATCTTGGATCATGATGATTTCCCTGGCACTTGGGCTTCCTAGGCTCTGAGGTGATGGAAAGCCTACTGTTTGTTTTTCGTCTTCTTGAATCCCTAATTAAACACTGTGAAATGAGCTTACTTATTGGGATAACTAAGTGTGGGGGCTGATGTGTGAGTGGATGGAGGCTCTTATGTAGGGGCCTGAGCAGCCTCTGTGGTCCAGGAACATTTTACTCGACTGAGTCTGTGGCCATTCACAGCTGATGGATACATGCTGGCCTTCATTCTGTGCTTTTACTTCAGAAGCAATCTCTGGGCTACTCAGAAACCCAGATGAGAATCATTTAGCCAACCTTGAATAGTCACTCTCCTCTAGGCTGAATAGCAGGGAGAATTGCAGGGATTTTGTGTGCAGGCCATCCCAAAAGTCTTAGTGTGGTTTTGGGCTTTTGGAACATTCGATGTTTTAGTCTGCAGATGTTCAGTCGTGTTGGGCCCTAGAGGCAGCATGGTATGATGGTTAGACAACTGGACTGGGAGTCAAGGAAACCTGGGTTTGAATTGTGCTTTCAACACCTTCTAGCCATATGATTGGGCAAATCTGTCTGAAAAATCAAGAGATTAGAGTTGATGACCTCTGGGGTCCTTTCTAACTCAAAATCTTCCATCATTTGATATACAGTTTATAGCTTATAATCATAGTTTATTATATAGCTTACATATCTTCTATTCCATTTACTTTTCTTCTTTCTTGAGTCTACTGTCTGCCTTTTGACTATTTCTTACAGCGTACGTACGTAAAACACACTTATTCCCACAACTTACCCTTCATGAATAAGTTTGGCTGTTGTGCCTGTTGGGGAGACTTGCAGCACTGAATTTGAAAAAGTGTGTTGGTGGCAAACTTCTAGTCCTTATTTACAAGGCTGACTTAGGCACTCATTCTGTACATGAGGCCGGATAAATGAACTTGGAGCTCTGGCATAGTAACGTCACCCAAAGGTCCAGCAAAATCTGGCCAGACTGAGACCAGAACAGGGAACCCTAGAAGACTACATGAGAGTTTTTGAGGTCACAGTATCTGGAAGTGGATTTGTTCCTATTATGTTGTGTCCTAAAGATGTGACATTGGGTTTTGGGTATCTACATTGACAGGAATCTCTATCAAGTTCACTCACTGTGAGACTTTGTGGTAGATGAAGTGTACTTTTCAGCTGCACTATTGAGTCACACTCATGGACTCTAGATTGGTAATAACATTTTATTTCCTGGGTTAAGCTCTTCCTTGGATAGATGTGCGCTCCCTCTTTCAGGTCACTGGCTATCAGTTTTGATAGTGATGTGCAGTTTCAGGTCAAGTCAGCAAACATTTATTAATGCTATTAGGTACCAGGCACTGTGCTAAGTGTCTTAGTTGAGCTGAGGCAAGAAAGGGGCAGCCAGGTGGCTCAATGGATAGAGCTCTGGCCTTCGAGTCTCCTGACACTTTTCACTTACTAGCTGTGTCACCCTGGGCAAGTCACTTAACCGTGATTGCCTCACCAAAAAGCAAAAAAACAAAACAAAACAAAAAGGGTACCTAACCCTGTCCTATTGTTGGCAGGCCACAGAGTGAGGAATGGAGCTCAGTCTTGAGGGCTATTAATCCGACCATTTGAATGAATCAAAAAACTTAGACCAACAAGAAATCTTTAATCCTTTTAGTGCAACTTTTATCAGTGTTTTCTCTCTCCTCTTCTTTGTGACTGATCAGAGCTGAAACTAGCTTGAGACAAATGGGGCTTTGCCCCAGGGAGTTGACACTGTAGGAGTAGGCCACACTTTTATGTAGTAACCTCTCTCATCATAGCTTCATTCCTTTTCCCTCTCTTAAATGGAACCACCATTTATTTCCAAGTTTTGTCACCAAGGCTTACTTCTCTGGTATCTACCATCCCTATAACACTCCTCCCAGCCTAGCTAGGGGCCAGATTTGCTGGAGGGCAGGCTGCTTCCCAGTTGTCCTTCGACTGAATTTGCCTCAAATTCCAATATGCCTCTTTTACAGCTCTGTGATCTTATATATGTACATTCTTGGTCTAGCACTTCCTCAATTTTTTTTCAAAAATACATTTTATTGATGCCTCATGTCTTTATGTAACAGTAATTTCCAGAAAAAAAGATGCTCCTTCTCTCATCCACCAATATTGAACCATCCTTTGTAACAAAGAAAAGCTATTCAGCAAAAGTACTCAATACTGTGATTGAATCTGATGACGTGTGCAACACTATTCACTAGCAGCCTTCCACCTTTCTGCTGTGAAGAGGGATATATGCTTCATTATCGATGTTCTCTGGGATCAGCATTGGTTTTTCAATTATTTGAATTTGGCTTTTGGGACCTCCTGGAATTTTAATAGTTAACAAAAATATTCACAACTGAGATTGACTGTGGACATCTATTTTTTCAAAACTTTTCCCAAAGGTAATCATTTCTATCATATAATCTCAGACTTGGAATGAGCAGTTTTTAATCAATAATCACTTGGTTGCATCTCTTTGCATTTCTTGAGCTGTGAACCTGGGGTCTGATTGCACATAAATGATGTGTTTTTTTCTTCCAGCAATGATCATTTGCTTTAGTGGCAGCTTTAAAAATCATTCGAGCCAAGTGACCAATTAATGGTCTTCTATTTCCCACCTCCCCCAAAGTATTTGAAACTTAACTTTTCCCAATACTGACAGCTTCATTATGCTTTCATTGAGTTTTGGTTAGTTTGTGGTAGAAGAATAATTCCTTGCAGAGAGGTACAAACAACTTGGGCTGTATAATTTTAATCATCAGAGACAAATTGATTCTGGCTTTTCCTGAAAACAGATCTTGTTTGGAGGTGCATAGTTGACATGGGAAATAATGCTTCATCTCAGCAAGAGAAATTATTCTGAAAAATTACTTATGCTCAGATTATAATAGGTGACATTTCTTTAGTGCTTTCTATACATGATCGAATTTGATCCTTAACAATAGCCCATAATTACTAGCCCCATTTCATAGATGAGCAAACTTAAGTTCACAGAGGTTGTGACTTCCTCTAGAAGCAAGACCGGAACCCAGGCTTCCTGGTACCTGACTTCAGTGTTCTTTTCAGTTACCCAGAGGCTACTTCCCCAAAGAGATAGCAGTTTAGCCCAAGTCTTTCTCAGACACTCTGAATGTTCTCAGAATTTGGCTTATGCACTTCTATTAAGTCCACATTTTTGGCTGTTACATAGGCAGTCTAAGAGGTGCCTGTGGTGTGATTTGAAGAGGGTACTGTAACACCTCATCTACCCCTAAACCCGCATAGGTTGATGAAATTTGAACATCCTCTGGGTCAGAGATTGTGTCTTCATTTCTTCCCTGCTCTCCATAGCAGAAACAGGAACCCAAGTACCTGCCTCATAGATCTTTTTTGTTTAAAATATTTATTGATATATTTTATTTTTTTACTTTGCTTTCATTTCCCATAATGGGAAGATGGAAGGAAAAACAAAAAAGCAGTCAGCAAAAGTAACCAATATGTTGGCTGAGTGTGATGGTACCTGCTGTTTATACTCTGTGCCTGTAGTCAGTCTCCCATCTCTACAAAGACAGGAGGGAGTTAATTTCCTCATCTGTTCTTTGGGACCAAGCTCGGCAACTTATTCAGAGTGCGTGGGACTGATGGGAAAAAGGAGATTGTTCATCCAGCAGCCTCAAGTGTGTTTTCCCTTTGGGGGGAATCCAAAATATTTTTGTATCATAAAGTTGAATGTGTGTACAAGTCTCTGTGAGATGAAAGACATATTAACAGGAATGTTGGAGTGTTACTGTTCTAGCAGCTCATATTCCTGTCCTTCTAAGCGGAAAGGTCCATTGCCCAAGATGACCCAAAGTCTGAAGAACTTTAGGTCTCTAGTGGGAAGAAAGACTCACTAAAGAAAGGATAAAGGTCTTGACTGTTTATGTGCTACTTTGAGTGCATTTATGTGTTTTTGCATTTATTTATGGGTTCCTATCATCTTTTTTACTTTGTGTTATCTATAGGGCAAAATAAAGGCAGTCCTGTACTCAGTAAATGTATTTGTTATCTTGAATATTTATATTGAAGATGAGGGGGTACTCTTTTATCCACATTTGTAGAGACCTTTACATAAACTATATTTGATGATTTACTCAGAGTAAACTATGGGAGGGAGGGCAGCATGAGCCAAGGAATCAGAGATTTGGGAGCTGGCCCTACAATTAAGCCCTGTCGGTGTAAACTCAGAATACCATCCTGAACCACAGGCTGCACAAGTATTAAATGAAATAAATTATGAGAAAGCACTTTTAAAAAATGTCCAAGCTCTATCACGCAAAAATGGAAGGTGATATTAGTAATAATAAAACAATTTATTTCAATCTCCACAATGTCATCATTGTGGGTACTTTCCCCCAACAGTGGAAATCTCACTTCATTCTTTCAAACTATTTATGTCCTGTAAATCCTCTATTACTGGCTCACTTCCTTTGGCATTCATTTATGCTTTCAATGATTTTATGCCACTTCTTATTTATAGATCATCATTAGTAAAATATTTATAGCCTGCTTTTGTTTGACATTGACATCCAGAGGACATTAATAACCACCAATCTATACACCCACTTTTTCACGCTACAAACAATTCAGTAACTCAAAGCAGTAAAAATATTAAGTTATACCAAAGTCCTGGCTCACATGTGGGAAATTGTTCAACACTTTCAATGATCCTAAGCTGTTGATAAAGCTCATCTTTTCAACACTACTCTTCTCCTGGTGATGCCACACAGCTGCAAATCATCAAACCCCACAATCTGTGAAGAATTCAAAATTTTAAGTAACCCAGAAGGCAATGGAAAGATATGTGGTGGGTATAAGAGATAGCAACATATTTCTAGGGATGACTTCTTTGCAAGAGATGGTACCAAAAATGTCATGGGAAATATGAGTCACTGGAAAAGGAGGTGAGCCAGTCATGTAGGAAGAAGGAGAGACTACTGCTGGATAGCCACAAGGAAAGAATCATTGTTCCGGTAAACAACTGACACAATTCTCCTCCCTCTCCACAGAGACTTACTTTCCATTCAGATTTTAAAATTACAGAATTATAAGATTGTAGATTAAGAGCTGGATAAGATCTTCAAGACGACCCTACCCAATCATTCCCCATTGGACAGATGAGTAACTGGGGCCCAAAGAAATTAAGTGTCTCCCCAGGTCACTAAGCTAGTACATGGCTGAAGTAGATTTCTAATCAAGGTCCCTCTAACTCCTGATCTAGTGTTCTGGCCATTGTAAGTCCTGTGAACTGGGTGCTACTCCATGGTGTGATCTCTCTGAGACAGTAAAAACAAAACAAAACAAACCAGAGGGTACCCTTTAGAGCATTAGATATTCCTCTGGAGACCATGTGGGTTCAGATCCTACTTGTAACCCTTATTACATCTGTGAACTTGGGCAAGTTATTTCTTGGGCCTCACTTTCCCCATCTATAAAATGGGAGAAGGTGGGTACTATTTGGACCAAATGGCTTAAGTCATTAAGTCCTTCCAGCTCTATGATCAAATGATTTATGAAAAGACGTGGACAAGAACTGCACTGTCAGGCACAGAAAGGTTGTGATCAGTATTATCAATGGAAGGAATACCCATCAGAATGAAATCATGGCTCCATCTAAGCCTGCCTGTTTAGTAGTTGTCTTTCTTTAGTAGTTGTCTGGCTGAATGGCCAGAAACAGAATGACAGCAGGTGGGAGAAATATCTTATCCTTTAACTCAATGAGAAGTTTATTTCCTGCTTGGAAGAATTAAAGTTCCCAAAGAAGCATTTACTTCGAGTTTCCTGACCCTAGTGTAATTAAAGTCATTTTAATGGCCCATTATTGCAGCATGGTGCTCTCCCCTCTCCATCATAGCTGCTTTCCAACTGCATTCAGGGACAGGTAATTGTTCCATATTAGTGAGCTGGTACATTTGAAGATGATAGGATATTTCTTTGTCTGCTCAATTGCAAACACTTTTCATGGTTACCTCCTGCTGCTTAGGAGGGTGAAAGTGATGTAAGAGTTGTTTTGTGAATGGCAGAGTCTTTATAGCAAAATTGAGAAAGTTAAAAGTTTTAGCCTCCCTCCCCTATGCTCCAATTGTCTTTACTTTTCTTGTGGTTAGTCTAACAAAAAGAAAATTGTTTTGCCATGAATAAGGGTTACTTTACTTCCCCACTCCAAGAAAAAAAAAAAGATGATCATCAAATATTGCTGGCTTGAGTATAAGAACACTGCCCTCTGCTTGGTGATCCAATATTTCTTGACTACCTGCCAATGTACAAGACATAGTGCTAGGCCCAGTGGGGGGATACTAAGATGAATAAGACCTGCCCCCAGGTAGCTTACAGTACAATTGGAAGGAGATTAAAAAGTTCAATAGAAGTATACAATAAGACAGGAAATGTTGTAGACAATATATGATTGTCAAATGAATTGTATAAATAATTATGAATTCAGGGTTTGGCTAGTCAGGGAGGAGAGAAGGTTGACGGATGGATGAAGTTGTGTGTGTGTGTGTGTGTGTGTGTGTGTGTGTGTGTGTTTGTATTTGTATCTATAGGGAGGTAGGTTACTTGTAGGGGAAATGAGAAAGCACAGAAATACCCTCTTAAGTAATAGGAGATAATGCTAATGCTGATGATATAGGCTTCTTTATGCTAATTTCACAAGTTGGAATCTGTTTTGAAAGTCAGTTTTGTCATATAAAAAAATGCTCTAAGTCACTTGATTAGAGAAATGCAAATTAAAACAACTCTGAGGTACTACCTCATACCTCTCAGATGGGCTTAATGTGACAGAAAAGGGAAATGATAAATGTTGGAGGGGATGTGGAAAAATTGGGACACTAATACACTGTCAGTGGAGTTGTGAACTGATCCAACCATTCTGGAGAGCAATTTGGAACTATACCCAAAGGGCTATAAAACTATGCATACCCTTTGACCCAGCAATACCGCTATTAGATCTCTATCCCAATGAGATGAAAGAAAAAGGAAAAGGACCTGTTTGTACAAAAAATATTTATAGCAGCTCTTTTTGTGGTGGCAAAGAATTGGAAATTGAGGGGATGCATGAATTGGGAAATGGCTGAACAAGTTGTGGTATGTAATTGTGATGGAAAATTATTGTGCTATAAGAAATGACAAGCAGCAAGGTTTCAGAAAAACCTGGAAAGAGGTATATGAATTGATACAAAGTGAAATGAGCAGAACCAAGAGAACATTATACACAGTAAGAACAATATTGTACAATGATCAATCATGAATGACTAAGCAATTCTCAGTGATACAAAGGTCCAAGACAATTCCAATGAACTTATGATGAAAAATGCTATCCACCTCCAGAGAAAGAATTGATGGAGTCTGAATATAGATTGAAGCATACTTTTAAAAAACTTTTTTTTTTCTTGGTTTGGAGGGCCAGGGTTTGGTCTGTGTGTTTTTTTCTTTTTTTCCTCCCGGATATCTTTGTTTTGGGGGAGGTGAGGCAATTGGGGTTAAGTGACTTGTCCAGGGTCACACAGCTAGTAAGTTTTAAGTGTCTGAAGCTGGATTTGAACTCAGGTCCTCCTGACTCCAAGGCCGGAACTCTATCTGTTGCCCCTCTGTGTTTTCTTTTGCAACATGGCTAATATGGAAGTATGTTTTGCATCACTACACATGTATAGTCTCTATCAAATTGCTTGCTTTCTCAGAGGGGGAGGGAAGGCAGTGGGAGAGAATTTGGAACTTGAAATTTTTAAAAATGAATGTTAAAAATTGTTTTTACGTGTAACTGGAAAAAATAAAATATTCTTTTAAAATGTCAGTTTTCATTCTAGTTCTATTCATCTAAATATTATTCACTTAAGAACCAGGAGAATAATTTAAACAATAACAATATCATAAAAGTAACAACTTTGAAAGACTTAAGAACTCTGATCAATGAAATGACCAGACACAATTCCATAAGACCTATGGTGATACCTATTATCCACCTCCTGACAGAGAGGTGAGGGACTCAAGATGCAGAATAAGATATGCATTTTTCAGACATGGCCAATGTAGAAATTTCTTTGGTTTAACTATCCATGTTATTAAAAGAGCTTTGTTTTTCCTTTCTTTAAATGAGGGGGAAATGGGGGCAGCTAGGTAGCATAGTGGATAGAGCACCGGCCCTGGGCTCTGGAGGACCTGAGTTCAAATCTGGCCTCAGACCAAACACTTGACTCTTACTAGCTGTGTGACCCTGGGCCAAGACACTTAACCCCATTGCCTAGCCAAAAATAAAAGGGGGGGGGAATTGGAGGTAGAGAAAATAAATGTTTGCTAATTAAATTCTAAAAAATTAAACATCTCCTTCTTAGCTGTAAATATCCCTTAAATGGCAGCTATAAAATGTAAGGTAGTTTGTGGTTTGTGGAAAGACATGGTCTAATTCATTAGGAGTGTCTTCAAATGTTATTGTCTTGTTGACAGAAAACGAGGAAATAATCCACCCATGATGAGGTTAGATTTCTGTTTCAGTGTTCTTTCCTCTTAGAATCTCTTTGGGACTGGAACTTTTGGAATACTAGATTGTAAGCCAGCCGGTTGCTTCTTCTATGGGTTTTTCTTCAGCTCTTCTCTCAGTTCTTCCATTGACTTTGATTGAATTTTACTGCTCTTCAAATTATTTCACTTAAAAAAGAAAAAAAAAAAAGACTAGCTCACATTTACATAACAATTTGAGTTTTCCAGAATACACCACATGTATTTTCTCAGTTGATCCCCACAACAGCTTTGTGAGGTAAGTGCTATTATTATCCCCTTTTTATATACAAATCCCCTGGGTTTGAATCCAGGATGGATCCTTGGCAGTGACTTTCTACAGTGCTCAGAATGTGTCTCCTCCTCCTAGCCAGGCGCTGCAGTGGATAGAGCCCTGGGCCTGGACTTAGGAAGACCTGAGTTCAAATTTCCCACCTCAGACACTTATTAGCTGTGTGACTCTGGGCAAGTCACTTAACCTCTGTCTACCTCAGTCTTCTGAACTATAAAATGGAAGTAAATAACAGTCCCTACCTTCCAGGCTGGTTTTGAAGGTCAAATGAGATAATATTTGTCAAGCACTGAGCACAGTGCCTGGTACATAGTAGATACTTAATAAATGCTTATTTTTTCCTGCCTGTCTGCCTTCTCCCCCCCACCCCCACCATCTGAACCACTAGAATCCCTTCTTTTACCACTTAGCTCAAGCTCCACCTAGATGAGCCTTTCTTGAGCTCCCCAGCTGCTACTGTCCTCGCTCCCCAAACTACCTTGTTTGTGTTTTATGTGCTTACATGTGTACACATTGTTTCTTACAATGAAATGCAAACTCCTTGAGGACAGGTGCTGTATCACTTCGATCTTTGTGTCTAGGCAATCCCTAGTACATAGTAAGTGCTTACAAAATGCTGATTGATTGATTGATTGCTGACTCCCAAGGCAACATGTTATCCACTATGACACCTGGACCTTCCATGCACCAAGGGGTAATTTGGGAGACTGAGAACAGTGACAACAGAAAATTAACAAGATTCTTGCATAGGAATTGAGCTTGATTAAGAAGTCCAAAGAGTTGGATACTGAAAGTCTCTTAAGGCCACTGCAAAATCTTCTGGTCCAGGTCAAGTCCTAGTGTGTTCCTGATCTTTAATTTCTATCTAAAGATGGGTTTATCACTGTTTAGACATTCGTTAGATGTTTTTTAAGTTCAAAGAAACTAGCTTTAGGACTGACGTATTAGTAAGGAGGCTTTGAAAGGCCTCCTGACCCCATTTCCTGCTCTTCCATCTCCCTTGTGTGAGTATTGATGTGAGTTTGTTGGTATGGATGGAAGTTAGGAAGTTTTTGAGAATCCAGGGGTGTTGTTTTAATGGTACCCATTTATTTCTGTTGTTCAGATGACCCTTTCATTTTCAGAAACTTCATCCTAATTGGTTGACAAAAAGAGGCCCTAAGATAAAACTCATCAGTTCCTCTTGCCCTAAGAACTATTGGGACAACGTTGTGAAACAATGAAGTATGTCTTTAACACGGTCTCTACCTTGCCTTTTTATCTTTCTTGCTTATTCAGGTACACTTTGTTCCTTCTCAAATCACATTTATGATGAGTCACTAACATCTCAATGTGAATTAGTTCTATTGGTTGGTCCTTCTAGGAAGATTTTTTTCTTGAAAGAGGACCTGAGGAGAGCTCAAAAACTGTATCTCTAATGGTAGAATTTTAGAAATTAGTGAGTAGGAGAGATACTTTGGCATCATTTCCTGTCCTCTCAGATTATGAATAGTTGTTTACTGGGAATGCCAACCCTAAACATGGACCTCTGCTACTGTGTCTGAGTGTGTAGGACCATTATAATCTTTAGTCTTCCACTATCTCACATGTTTAGTCCTAATATTAGGGCAGGGAACATTTTTAAAACAGCTCACAAATAACCAAAGCTTTGTAAATATTCAAAAGGCCCTTAGCCTCAGGATTAAATTTGTATACGTTCTACTGCCGTGACTCTCCTTCCCTAGCCCATTTCTGGTTCTATTGGTATGAAGTAAATATAGAATAGTATTATTGATATCCCCCATTAGATTGTGAGCTCCTTGAGAGCAGAGACTGTCTTTTGCCTTTCTTTGTATCTTAGCATAGTGCCTGGCACATAGTAGGTGCTTGACTGGCTGATTCTTGACTGTGCTACCAATTATTATGCAGAGTGAGCCCAGGATTCAGTTGAAAAGACTGCCAAGTGGCTGAGCAGGTGATATGGCATAAGCTGGAGGAGGTATAGAGTATTACAGAGAACTCATTTTTGACCTTTGCTCCTATCATAGAACTGCCTGTACCCACGCAAATAACATGTACTACCAACCTGTGGTGTAGCAGGGTTAGGTAGAGCTTTGCTTGGAGGATATGGTCTTGAGAAGTCTTTTCTTTCATCTTTAAGGCAATCCTTTCCTCTATCAGAACACAGCCTATGGGGCATTCCATGTAAGTAGGGAAGGAAAGGGAGATACGGTCTGCTGAACACATGGAAGGGCCCTTTCTCTAGGCTACAAGGGTTCTTAATCCAGTGTTGGTGAACTAATTTTTAAAAAAATATTTTGATAACTGTATTTCAATATAATTGGTTTCCTTTATAATCTGATGTATTTTATTTTATACATTTAAAAATAATATTCTGAGAAAGAGTCATAGACTTCGCCAGACTGCCAGAGGGGTTCGGGACCCAAAAAAGCCTTCTCAAAGGGGTATGTGTGTAGATTTTCAGTTATACTAAAGATTAACTTTTCCAGACCTACC
Source organism: Vombatus ursinus (assembly GCF_900497805.2). Lineage (NCBI taxonomy): Eukaryota > Metazoa > Chordata > Mammalia > Diprotodontia > Vombatidae > Vombatus > Vombatus ursinus. The sequence continues at coordinate 80,518,122 of NW_020954569.1, read as the reverse complement.
CAAAGTACCTTTGCAGTTCTGAGGAGCCTTTGGGAAATACTGTACTCAGTATGAGTTTTATCTTTCTCTGCCCACAGAGATCAGCACAGGACTCCCTCTGATGTCCTGACTGCAGATCTTATTTCTTGCTCTCATTACACTTTGAAACCAGTTTAAACATTTTTTTTCTTTTAAAAAAGTCTGGTCAACGTCTTTAAAGAAAATCTGCTGCTGGTTTAAAATTATGACTTTGTGATTGAATTGTAATTATTACATAAACAGGGATGTCAGATTTTTATCTGCTTCAAAGTACTGTTTTGAGTTTAAAGTTGGAGTGGTTCCACTGAATGTCTGTGGTAATAATTTTGATATAAGAATTTTTAAACCCCAAGCTAAGCAGTTTGGTTATGTCACTAGAACCTTTCTCTCTGGAAAATGGGCACTGCAGGATTTCACAAGGTAGTGGCTGCCTTGGGGTAATCTCTACTACAATTCAGGTTTTTAAAAATATATTTATTAAGCACCTACTGTGTGCAAGGCATTCTGCTAGGATACGAAAACCCAAATAGCCCCTATCCACAAAAAGCTTACATGCTCCTGCGGGATACAAGAAGCAAACATAAATAAATACAACATAGCTTGAATGAGAAGAGAGCAGCAATTGAGACGGGGATCAGAAAAGGCATCCTCTCTGAGGTTGGTCACTCCAGAGCTGAGACCTGAAGGAACCTAAGGAATCTAGGGGCCAGAGGCAGAGACAGGTTAACAGGAGCCATTGATGGGGTTGTCTGTATTTGCAATATAGCTTTGTAGCTTTGATGATTGGTCAAAACCACAAACCCTTATGTATCCTCAAACTCCTTCAATTCTGTAACCTCGTTACTGAAAACTTGTAGGCTGTTGATTGTGGGTTGTTGATGTACTGTGGTGATTTCAAAGCTTACTATGGGGGTTACTTGGTTAAGTGAATTACTTACTTGCTTTTTCATGGCAGAGACCTTAATTGATTCCATCTTTAACTGAAGAACAATTGTTCAAATAAAATATCAGCAATTACATTTTCTGCTTTTAACAAATGGACTCCCCAGAAAACTCATTAGGGAGACTTGATTTCCACCCCCAACCTCTCCCATCACCCTGCCTTTTGGGGCTTGCTTGATGAAAGCAGTATTTGCGAATAAAATGCCCCTTCATGGTGTCCTTCCAAGTCTATGGTGGTATGTACATAACCACTGAGCAGAGCAGCATGGACTGCCCTTGCGTGTATCACAAATGGATCTGAATAGGAGGATGGATGGAAAAAACCTCTAGCTTCTGGGAGGGCCCATTTCTATGGATTCTATCCAGATTTTCACAATGGAGTCTTCAAAGAATTGATCAAGAGACAAAAAGTGATTTCTAGATGGGATTTAATTTCTTGCTCATCTTTCTCTTGGGATATGCTTTGACAAGAAACATTCTATTTCTTAGAAAATATTTCTCCTACTGGGGGAGGAGAATGGACAGTGAGTTACCGTATCAAGAAGTTCCCAACTCTACATTTATTGAAGAAGAAACAAAACCCAGGAAATATATTTTCTAAAGCACTGTCAGGTAGCTGGTTCCAAGAAAAAAATGCTTTTGAAAGGTCCAAGTAGCCATGAGTGCTCTAGACTCCAGACCTACCATGTTGTGACCATGACAGTAGCAAGCTCCACTAGTGAACAAACACCCCTGTTTTATGATTAGTTTGATATTAGTAATCAGAGGAACTGTTGATCCAAATCATCACTATCATCATATCTCTCAAGAAATTTTGCAGTGAAGACACTGTGCTAGAGGAAAACCTTTCATATGATATTTTACCTTATTTAATCAAATGCTTTTTATAGTCAACAAACAAAGAGGGGGTGGTGGTGGTGGTTCTTATATTCATTATCCTTTTCAAGCAATTGTGTGACTGTAAAAACGTGATGTGCTATAGAATATTTCTTGTGAAAGCCTGACAATTACTTTATTGTAATTTTATCAAGGATGTCTTCGATACCTATGTCAATTATTCTCGTAAACATTTCATAGAGATAGAAAGTAGTTATGATTTCAGTCTGTGTTTTTGACATGCTTAACCAGCAATACTTATCTCCTGAATACATCAAAGACACTTGTTTCCTCAACTGTAAAATGGGGATAGTAACAGCACCTACTGTAGAGTTGTTATGAGGATTAAGTGAGATAATATTTGTGAAGTGCTTAGCACAGTGCCTGGCACGTAGAAGGTACTATACGTGCTTATTTCCTTCCCTTCCTCTTCTTCCCCTCCCCATGTCCTAGATGAAGCTGATGATGTGTTAAGCCATAGTTTTAAGTACCAGATTTATTACATATTCCAGAAACTCCGTGGCAATACTCAGGAGGTACTCCTGTCAGCCACCATGCCCTCAGATGGGCTGGAAGTGACCAAGAGATTTGTGAGGGATCTTATCAGGATTCTAGTCAAGGAGGAGGAGTTGATATTGGAAGGCATTTGTCAGTTTTATATAAATGTGGAACAAGATGAGTGGAAACTAGATACTTTGTGTGACAGGTATGAAATGCTATTACCTGAGCTATTATCTTCATCAATACCCACCCAAAGGTGGATTGGCCTAAGAAAATACATGCTTGTGACTTTACTGTCTTTGTAATTCATGAAAACATGGATCAAAAATAAAATGATAAAATCATGAGGCTTTCACAAGAAATATTCTATAGCAGACCACATCTTTATAGTCACACAATTGCTTGAAAGGGATAATGAATATAAGAACCACCACCTCCGCCTTTGTTGACTATAAAAAGTATTTGATTCAGTAGGGTAAAATGCCGTATGAAAGGTTTTCCTCCAGCAAAGTGTCTATGTATATGCTAAAAATCGTGCAAAATTTCTTGAGAGAGATGATGATAGTGATGATTTGCATCAACAATTTCACCCAGGCTCCTGTCAGGTGCTTATTACCACTGACCTACGGCTAGAGGCATTGACCCGCAAGAGCATGTGGAGCACGAGGTACACATAGAGCAGGTATCTTTGGTTCCCATCAGCTGGGAGAACTGCAGTCATGGAGCTGGCTATGAAAATTGCTTTGGTCACAAGGCTATGACCATCAACATGATGACAGAGAAAGACAAAACTGCCGTTTGAGTCATCAGTATAATGATTTATAATTTCCACCCCCAACCTGTCGCATCACCCTGCGAATCCAGGGGAAGAGGGGAGTGCAAGAACAGATATCTGTGTCATTTAAAAAAAAAAACTTTGAATAAATGTCACTTTTTGAGGTAAGAAAAAGTTATATATTTTCTAGATATTAATATTGATAGTCTCTCAATTATTTTTTCTTAGAAATATTAAGGTCCAAAGTTTTTTCTGGATGTTTGGTCTCCTTTCCTCATTGACGTATTTTGAAAATCTATACCTTAGAACTCTCAAAATCATGTTACTTCTAGGACAGACCTTCTTGGTATATATGTGGTCTAGTGCAGCCATTCTTTACATCTTTATTTTTTATGGTGCCATTTGTATTTCCTCATATAACACAAAGAGGATTGTGCCGCTAGAATCCAAATGTAGTGGCTGTGCTATCATTGATAGAGAAGATATTTTCTCATAAAGATTTTTTTCTATTTTTGCCTGTTTATTTTCCTTTAGATTTAATCCTTAAATGCTCTTGGTATAATCTAGCCTATGTGGCTCTTTTGCCAAGATTTCTCTTAACTTTTTTCTTTCAATTACTGTTCACTGTTCTATCAGAGTGAGTGTAAAATAGCAATTGTTTCTGTTTTGGCCAGAAATCCTGAGGGTCTTCCTCTTCCAGATTAATTTTTTTCTTTTTCTTTTCACTAGGTAAAAGAGGCCATTCTTTGCCTTATTTTTTACCTAACCTTAATCACTGAATGGGTGTTGCCTCAGACAAAGTGAGACCTGGGAAAAAGACCTTAGCTTAAAAAAGCCAAGGTCTGCCACTGCATCCGGGGCCATCTCCCATCCTGATCTATATCTGGCCACTGGACCGTGGATGGCTTCAGAGGAGAGAGTGAGGCTGGTGACTTTGTACAGCCCTGCCTCACTTAAATCTAATTCACTTGCAAATATGACATCTCCTTCCTGATGTCGTGATCCTCTTCAAGAACAAAGGACAAACAACAACAACAACAACGTAGATATAGCTCATAATCTTCTGCCTTTCTCCTCTGTGAGGTTTTATAAAGGAGTTTATATTCTAAACTGGTGTTGCTTTTTGCTGCCGTATCTCTGTACTTGTCAAGAAGATGAAATGTGTAATGACTGAGGTGTCTTTTAGGTTCTTTTCTCTCCTTGTTGTGGTGATTGATTTCTATTGGTTAACTTAAACTTCCTCAAGAAATAGTGATAGTCTATGTCAGTACTACTTCTTTTATCCATATTGTATTCTTGATATCAGTAACTCCTTTTAATAGGTCATATTGGAATTGCCTCCAATGTGAAGCATATCTTTTCACTTATGTTCTTTTTTCTGATTCGTTTTTGATTTTTGCTCTAACAGATTGATGATCAAAATATACCCAAATAGCTGGTTACTAAATTACACTTGAATCAATAGCCAGTTGTATCCTGTTAAAATTCTCTTAGAATGTTATCAATTTCACATTTTTGTGTGATGTTGCTTGGTGCTTGCCCTGTCACGTGCCTCCTAACTCTCTTGAAAACAGAACTCATGGTACTAAGGCTTATTTATACTCTTCAAGCCTTTGGTCTCTCATCTATCTTATTTCTGAGCCATTTTTTTCCAACATATTTTTCTCCATCTTTCCCTAGTTCCTCTTTTGCATCGAAATCACCAACTATCAAAGCACATGCTGATTTAACCTGGACAGTCTTCTCAAGTTCTTGGTGACATTTCTCTACCTTCTCATTCTCAGTAACAGATGTTGATTGATGCATAAGCTCAATTCTCTGCATAGTGGTCTTTTTGCAAATGCTTGTCATGAGCACTCTAATTTGAAATGACTAAGTACCCCATGACATGGTTTTTGTTGTAATTGTCATCTTTGGACAAATGATGAAACCAATTCCACCATCTCCTTTATTTGTGCCATCAAAGAGAATGTGAGTTATCCTTCCATGTAGCTGCTAGTTCCTTTTGTCTTCTGGTTTCCCATAGAGCAAGAAAGTTAAAATTGCTATGGAAAGTATGTGAAACTCTAAAATTATGTTAGCAAAAGGTTCATCCTAATAACAATGGAAGTATTTTGGATTTACCAAAGAGAAGAGCAGCCTATGATAATAGCCCCAAATATGAATCAACTATCAAAAGAAATGCTTCCCCCAGGAAACAGGAGAGATTTGGTCATGTAATGGTTTGATTTGAAAAGTCATAGGATTTGGAGCTGGAAGGAGCTTCTGAAATCATCTCACCCAACTCCTTCATTTCATTTTTGTCAGGGAAGAAATCACCAATGACGTTGGCAAATGTTGCAGTTAACATTGGATATCTTAAATAAGGGACAGCTAGATGGACAGCGGTGGACAGAGTGCCCAGCCTGGAGCCAGGAAGACTCTTTTTCCTGAGTTCAAATCTGGTCTCAGACATTTACTAGCTAGGTGACCCTGGGCAAGTCACTTAACCCTGTTTATCCCAGTTTCCTTATCAATAAAACGAGCTGGAGAAGGAAATGGCAAACCATTCCAGTATCTTTGCCAAGAAAACCCCAAACAGGTTCATAAAGAGTTGGACATGACTGAAAAATGATTGTACGACAACTTTAAATATAGAATGGGGAAAGGGATCATTAATTTAATTTTCCTCATAGTTGATTTGAGTACTTTGGCCTTGTTATATCATCTTTGCTGCTTTCTCTTTGTACCCTTATTCCTCCACCTCAGCAGTTTAAGCCTTCAGAGATTGTGCCTTGGAAAGTGACTGACTTAAAATAAGCAAGACTTGTGAAGGAACTCTTACATGCCTGGGACACCAGTCATTTGGAATGGTCATCTAATATCTTTGGAGTAGATAATTTTGGGACAAATGTTTAGTTTTACTTGGAGGAATGATTTCCAGTGACCATGGCACAAAGAAAAGACCAAATCCTGTGCCACTTGGTGACCTAATAGAGCAACCTCAGAATCTGCCTTAGAGCAGAACTGAGCTTCCAAGGCAGAAAACCTCAGCTGTGAAGGAAGGGGTTGAGCAGTATAATCCTCATCCATCCCCTCTGTGCTAGGTCTTTTTCTCTTTGGACAGATGGAGCCTGTTTGCTTTGACAACAGCCTTCTTTGGGTCCATGCCAATAAAGTTTCTGAAGTGCAATTCAGAGGCTGACTCTCCAAAGGTTGTGTAGCTGGACATTCTAAGTGAATCCTTTCTGGGTTGCTAAGCACTTATTTTCAAATAGCCCCCAAAAGTTGCAGCAACTTTATAAAGAAATGTTATTGTTTATTCTCTGGAGTGAGAGCATATGAATATAGATAACTAGGAATGAGAGCAGCACTTTGTATAACTTTGCATTCGGTGTTGAACCAGCATTTGTAAATCCAAGAGTGGTGCTTCATCTGGCTTCTAAATTCCTATTTTCAGAGGTTTATGGATCCTTAGAAATGCTTTTAGCAATTCAAGTGGAGAACTTTGGTGGTGGTGGTGGTGGGAAATGAATCTTCATGGAAACCTATTACCTTGTTATAGTAAAAGCTGAGTTCCTATTTCCTACTGCACCTAGTGTAATGCTTTAAGCTGCAAGTGTGGGAATTGTTGGGATGCATCCCAATATAGTAATACCACTGCCAGCAGGGATCATGAATTTAAATCATTTTAGGAAGATGGCTTGAAATTTGAGCCTTAAGGATTAACTGTGAAAAGCAGGTATACTCTGAAGTGTCTTTGGAAACCTGGGTCACTTTTTCCTTTGACCATGTGGGTTGCTTTCATCCCTTTGGTTATTGATGGTAATCAAATAATTCATAGTGTGAAATGGGACAAAAGCTGTTGCTATGTACTAGAGAGGAGCCATGCAATGCTGCCTAGTTGCAGGAAATGGACTTTAACCAGGGGAAGTTAGGGAGAGGAGAAGAGAATGATGATATATGTTACTGACTTAGAAGCTAATATTCTGATTTTAGCATCATGGGATCATAGTTTTTAGAGCTAAAAGGTGACCTTAGGGACCACTGAATCTACCCTCTCTCATTTTGCAGATGAGGAAACTGAGGCATGGAGAATTTAAATAGTTTGCCTGGGGCAACCCAACTAGTAATTAAGTTCCTAAGTTGGAATTTGAGTCTAGGTTGTCCTCATTTCAGGTCCAGTGCTTCATCTACTGCTCCACAGATGGTTAGAGGTGATACCTATCTTGATTCTAACCTTTTCCTAATTAATCCCTGTCATAAGGAACACCATTCTAGGAAGGCCAGAGAAATTTGTTTTCAATATTTACTTGATTTGTAAGAAGTATTATGTGGCCTGGTTTTTAGAAGTCATCATTACTCAGAGTGAACCACTGATGAAACCCCTTCATGATGTTGGTGTTGGGTGGGAGGAGGGGAATAGAAATAACATGCATGTTGTAAGCTAACTGCCATGCCTCCCTTTCAATGTTCATGTCAGAGAAGAATAAATTTGAGTTTGATGTCAGCAACTCCAGACAGGAAAAGGTCAGAGGCAGAAGAAAAAATTCCATAACTACAAAGATATTTATAGCAATACTTTGTTTTTTGGAGCAAGGAATTAGAAACAAAGTGGGTTCCCATCAGTTGGGGAGCTGCTGAACAAATTGTGGTATGTGTATGTAACGGCATATTATTATGCATTTAAAAATGACAACTTCAGAGAAACCTGGGAGGATTTTTATCAGCAGATGCAAAACAAAATGACCAGAAGCAGGAGAACATTTTATGCAACAACCTCAAAAGTGTAAGGGAAAAGAACTTTGACAACATTCAGTAAAGATTTAACCAACCATTAAGTGACTACTATGTTTGATGACTTGAACATGAGATGAGCTGTAAAAGTGGTTATCAAGGACATACAAGACCCTTAAACTAGGTAGACTGGTCATGTAGTAAGAGTCAAAGACTAGCTGGAGAATCCAAATGCTGCACTGGTATTCTTGAAATATCGAAAGAATCCGAGGAATTCATTGCATTGGGTGGTTGACCCATGGAGGATTTAAAGAAAGCCATGGATAAGAATTGTACAGGGTGAGAAGGCAGGGCAAGGATTGGGTTTATGGGCAGAACACACCTATGTTAATAGATGACATCACAGATCCTTATAAGCATCTAAGTATATGTCTGGTGAGCTGTATTTGGCATAGCTGGCTATGGTCAAATATCTAATCTATTATCAAGATCTATCATCATTATCTCCTTGTTATTTCTCCTATTTGTCCCTTTTTATCCATTCCCATGAGCCGCACTCTAATTCAGGTCTTCATTTCCTCCTCCCCAGACAGTTGCTATTACCTCTTCAGTTCATACTCAATCAATTTGTCCATGTGCAGCAACCACAATCCATAAAACCATCTAAGCACACTGGCTAAACCAGGTTGAGGGTAACTGAAAGACCTTAAACCCATTGGTGAGTTAGGGGAATGTCTACCCCAAGCATGTGAAGACTTCTCCGGCAGAATGGATGGAGGAGAACAATTTGTTCCAACGGCCATGAAGGTGGCTGAAGCAGCTGCTGTGGAGCACTCAGAGCTCGGTCAGACATTGAAGATGCCAAGGTCATCCACTGTATCCCGGGCTGTTGCCACTTGTCTTGACTTTTGTCCTGCCACCAGACTTTGATGACTGTAGAATTGAGTGAAGTTGACAACTTAGTGCAACTCATCCTCCCTTAAATCCAATTCACACACAAGTCGAGACATCACCCGTGATGTCATTGGGTCCTCTTCAAAATTAAAGGGTGAACATCAATCAATCTGTCTTGCTAGATGGACACTTCCTAATATGCAATCTGACCAAATCGTTTTATATCTCCCAAATGTTTAATACCCACCCTTATTGCTTACTGAATAATGGTCCAAGCTCAGCTTGGCATCAGAATGTTCCATAATCTGTTTCCATTTTACCATCTTTTCAGCTTTGTCTCAGAATACTTTCCTGTGGCAGTCCTGTGCTCTAGCAAAACTGGATGACTTGCCATCCCTTGAGCATGGTCTAAACAGAGATCCTACCCATTCTTCAAGACCCAGCCCAAATGTTGCCTTTTTCGTGAAGCCTCCCCTGATTAACCTCTGCAGCAAATTACTCTCCCTCCTGTGAGCTCTCAAAACTCCTTTTTTTTTTAAATAAATCCAGTTCTTTGTGACTCTAAATCCAGCCCTTTCTCTACTACTTTGGGCTACAGGTTCAAACCCTACCTTTCATCCTTACTACCTTTGTGACATTGGACAAGTTGCTTCACCAATCTGGACCTTGATTTCTTCACCTGTAAAATGAGTCAGGGTTGGACTGGATGGCCTCCCATTAAACCAGAGGGGTGTGTGTGGTGTGTATGTGTGTAGGTACTTTGCTTCCTCCATGACTCAGTTCCACCAGCAAGTGGCTCAGTGCTTCTTCTCTCTGCACTTCATTGTATGGAACATCTTCACTTCCTGTCCCATTCATTCATTTCTTACATCCATATAATGTATTTTCATATATTTTTTCTTGCTATTTAAAAAAATCTATATTAATAGAAGCATAATCTCGAGAGGGAGGAAAGTAATGATGATGATGATGATGATGAGAGTGAGTATTTATATAGTTCTTTAAGATTTGCAAAGTGCTCTAAAGTACTATCCCACTTTATCCTCCCTATTTTACCCTGGGAGGTAGGTGCTTTTATTGCACCCATTTTACAGATGAAGAAATTGAAGCTGGGGGAAGTTAATTGACTTGCCCAGGTTCACAAAGCTAGTAAGTATCTGAGGCAAGATTTGAACTCAAGTCTTCTTCAGCTAGGTGGTGCAGTGGATAGAGCACTGGGCCTGGAGTCAGGAAGACTCATCTTCCTGAGTTCAGACCTAGCCTCAGACATTTACTAGCTATGTGATCCTGGGCAGGTCAATTAAGGAAATGGCAAACCATTACAATATCTTTTCCAAGAAAGTCCCAAATGGGGTCACAAAGAGTTGAATGTGACTGAAAAATGACTGAATACTGAATACTTCTGGACTCCAAGCCCAGCATTCTCTCCACTGCACCACCTCACTGCCTCAGTTCCTCTGTCCTCTGCACTGCTTCTATCCTCAGATTTCATTTAGAGTAACATGTCCAATCCCAAGTACCACCTATTAGAAGTGCCATAGAGAAGATGGAGTCTATTCAGAGCACAACCACAAGGAAGATGCCTAGAAACTACGTCACATACAGACTGATTAAAGCAATTAGAAATGTTTAACCTGGATAAGAGAAGATGGAAAGGAAGGAAGGAGAGAAAATGGTCTTCAAATCCCTGATCAGTTATCATGTGGAATTACTTCAGACTTGTTCTGCTTGGCCCTGGAGGGCATGAAAGGAGCAGTGGGTAGAAATTTTGTTCAAAATAGGGAAAAACTTTCTCGCAATTGGAACTATCAAGAAAGACAATGGACTGCCTTTAGGAGCAGAGAGTACTGGAGATGTTCTTGCAGAAGTTAAAATTTACTTGTTGGGGGCTAATTACAAATATTGTAGAAATGGTGGGAGGTAGAATGGTCTAATATAAAAATCTTGTAGTCATGAGAATGGGCTATGACACTCGCTGGGTGACCTTGGTCAGTTCATTTATCTCTTTCCTCATCTGTAAAACATTTGTAATAATAACTGCACTAGCTATTTCACAGGGTTGTTATGAGGAAATTGAGAAAAAAGAAAGATGCAGAGCCCCCACTCAAACTGAGATCTTCTGATTTAAAAATTAAATTCTTTTTTACCTTTTAGCCAAGAACTAACTGAGAAATTAGTCAGTATATATGCAGGGTGTCCCAGAAGTCTTAATGCTAATCAAGCTTCAGATTGCTCTCAGACCTTTGGGACACCCTACGTAACACATTTTCTCAACATGTTATTGTCTGGGAACACAGAGATTTATAGCTTTAAACAACTCTTTGGTTTGAGTCTGTTGATCATGCTTTCAAAGCAACTACAAACTGCTTTTCAGCCTCGCATTAGCTCTAATGCAAGAGGAATTATCTCAAAGAGGTAAATCTAGCTTCTTTTGTCTTGTGTCCATGGCCAAGGTTGCCACCAGCAGCTCAGTTGAATTAGTTACAGAGGCTGTCATAAAAGCATCCCTGTAATTGTCCCCTTGGGACTCTGTATTTATTCCCCTATGTTTCTAGGAACACAATGAACTTGCTGTCATTCAGCCTAATTGGGGGAAAGGCTTGTGTGAATTTGTCAGAGGTCTGAACTATAGAGTTGAAAATGCAAATGCTGTTTTATTATAGTTAGATACCCCATTACACAAGTGCAGGCTAAATTGATTCATGTATACTCAATTCAGCTTGATATTTCCTGCTCCATGTTTCATTCATTCATTCAGTAAGCATTGATTAGATGTCTACCAAGTACAAGGCATTGTGCCAGGCGCTGGAGATACAAAGACCAAATAGTCCCAGCTCTCAAGGAGTTTACATTCTACGGGGGGGGAACACAACACATACACAATAAGTAACACAAAATATACACAAAGGAAATATGAAGTGATTCAGAGGGAGGAGAGCAGTGGTAACCAAAGAAATCTGGAAGGGCCTTATGTAGGAGGTGATTATCTGAACTGAGCCTGGAAGTGAGCTAGGGATTCCTGGTTGCCTCCGTGGAGAGAACATTCCAGGCATGGGTGACAGTGTATTAGGTAAAGGCCTGGAGTCAGAAGATAGAACAGTATGTTACTTGATTGTCCCATCTTGGGCAAGTCACTTGACCTCTCTGGACCCTAAAGCTTGATTATGAAGAGTTGAAAATACTGAACTGAAGGGTTTGTATTTTCTCCGGAGCCGGAAGCAGTTACTGAAGCTTTTTGAGTAGAGGAGTGTTGTGGTCCAACCTGTGCTTTAGGAAAAACAATTTGGGCAGCTGCTTTGGCAGCCTGTCAAAGTGTGCTATGGATTTTCATTGGTACAGACTGCTGTTCTAAAGGCGCTCATCAGAATCACAAAAACTGGTCTGTGGTGGCCTGTCTTTCTTACCTGCCCCTGCCCTCTGGTCCCCCAAGACTGCTGCCTCCCACTACCCTTCCACCTTCTCTTCCTCTCTCCCTCCTCCACAGTTGTCCCACAAACGGCCCTTTCCTGCCCCATCCTCTAATTTATAAGCCAAGCAAAAGGGACTAAAGGATAGGGAAAGAAAATTTCTTTTATAAAAGTCATTTTCAGGTTCTGAGGAGCTATGATTTATGATCCCAGAACTATCATTGCTCCGTTGTATGACTGTGAATAAATGATTTAACACCTCCACTTCTTTTGCTTTGTCTATATGAAATAGGAGAGAAGATTAAGAATTCTATCTCATTTCAGGGGAGGGGGGGTGATAGGAATTAACTTAAGAACCCTGACCTTATCTACTCCCTCACATGTCACTAACTATTTCAATGGTGTCATAGAGTTCTCAAAATGAAATCTATATTCACTTTCTTTAAAAAAAAAAAAGGTAATTCTTTGTTATAAAAGATGGGTCTTCTCTGGGAAGAAGGGAAGAAAGGAAGGAAACAAATATTTATTAAGTGCCTACCATGTGCTGGACACCATGCTAATAAGCATTTTACAAATATTATCTCGTTTGATTCCCACAACAACCCTGGCAGTTTGGTACTATTATTATCCCCATTTTGCAGAGAGGCAACTGAAGTAGGCAGAGGTTAAATGACTTGCCCAGGATCACACAGCTTGAAACTGTCTGAGGTTGGATTTAAAGGCAGGTGTTCCTGACTCCAGACTCAGCACTTTAGCCATGCACCATATAGCTGAGAGGGGGAGGAGGTGGAAATACAGGATACAGGAGGAAATCTAAGTCATATAAAAACAGAATATGACAATAAAAATCTATTAATATACATATGTATATCATAGAGACTGATTTTCAATATTTTCGATTTTATAAAACCAAAGGAACTGAAATATGTTATCATAGTTTCCAAGAGGCAGCTAGGTTACTCAGTGGCTAGAGCACTGGGCCTGGAATCAGGAAGACCTGAGTTCAAATCTGGCCTCAGAAACTTACTAGCCTCAGACCAAACACTTGACACTCACTAGCTGTGTGACCCTGGGCAAGTCACTTAACCTCTGTTTGCCTTAATCTCCTGGAGAAGGAAATAGCAAACCATTTGAAGTATCTTTGCCAAGAAAACCTCACAGACAGTATTAGTGTGCTATGTTCTACAGGGTTCAAGAAGAGTCAGACGTGATTTAACAAATTATAGCTTCCAAAAGGTGTAGAATGGCTATTTTTATTATGATGAAATATATCCTTTTCTAGACAAATGACAACTGTACATCCCATAATAAGCTAGCACTATCCCTTCTTTCTTATGATTTTCTCATTATTTTCATGAAAATGAGGTTCTGAAAAGACTTCATAGATTAGAATGACCTCTGCGGCTCTCACTTGGTATTTATGTCAATGTATTAATACTAAGAAAGTATAAGTCAGAACAGAGAAGCCGAAAGAGGAAACATTTCACTTCCACTGGCACTCTGCTCAATTTAAACATAGGGACAGAACAGGGTATTTGCGTAGAATTTTTGGAGGAGTGCCAAAAAGTCCACCTCCTGTCCCTGAATATTTCCCCTAGTCCTTCTCCCATGCCTGAATTATATCTGTTGTTCATTCAACATTTATTCATTGATCACATCAGCTTACTGTGAGGTGCTGAGAGAAATTCCTTTTTTTTTAAATTTTTAAAAAAAATTTTTATTTTTAGGCAATTGGTGTTAAGTGACTTGCCCAAGGTCATACGGCTAGTGAGTGTCAAGTGTTTGGTCTGAGGCCAGATTTGAACTTGGGTCCTCTTGACTTTAGGGCTGGTACTCTATCCACTGCGCCACCTAGCTGCCCCCCAAAAATTTCTTAAGGTGGATTGTTGTTCAGTTGTTTTAATTGTGTCCGACTCTTTGTGAGCCCATTTGGGGTTTTCTTGGCAGATACTGAAGTGGTTTGCCATTTCCTTCTCCAGCTCATTTTACAGATGAGGAAACTAAAGCAAACAGGGTTAAGTGACTTGCCCAGGGTCATATAGGTAATTAAGTGTCTGAGGCCAGGTTTGAACTGGGAGAGATGAGTCTTCCTGACTCCAGGCTCAGCACTCTATCCACTGCACCACCTAGCTACCCCTAAAGTGGATTAGAAATGCACAAATGGGAATCACCGAATCTTTCATTGGAAGGGACTAGATTGAGGGATTTGAACCTTGAGTCTTCTGACTCCCTCACCTTCTTTAACCAATCAGTTGCCAAGTCTTTTTGAGTCTAACTACAAAGTCTCTCATCTGTCACCCTTCTCTGTTCCCTCACCCCCTGCCTGCATTATTACATAGTTTCTTCAATGGTCTCCCTGCCCCCTGACTCCCTCCCATCCAGTCCATCCTCTGCAAACCTGCAAAATTGCTGTTCCTTTAGCACAAATCCGACCGTGTCACTGCCCTGCTCAAAAGCTTTAGTAGTTTCCAGTTGCCTCTGGGATCATATACAAATTCCTCTGTTGGGCTTTCAAGCTCTTTGAAATCTGGTTCCAGCCTGCCTTTCCAGGTTCACCATACATTGCTGTCCTTCAGTTACTCCACCTTATTGCCAGACTGGCCTGCAGTCTTTCCCCCATGTACATTATTCTATTTCTCATCTCCATTTGAGGTAGAACTGCATGCCTGGTATACATTCCCTGCTTACCTTTGCCTGGTAGAATTACTATCTCCCTTCAAGGCTCACCTGAAGTGTCACCTTCCGATAAGTGCTGCCTATTCTGACCACTCCAATTACCAGTGCCTTTCCTCTACCAAATTACTTTGTATATATTTTGCACTGGATGTATCTATTTATGTATTGCTTCTCCCCAGTAGACTATAAGGTCCTTGAGAGCAGGGACTTTCACTTTTGTTCCTCTCTCAGTTATCTGGCAGATGTGAGGCACATGTTAAATGAATGGTTTCTGAAATCCAACTTGTTCAGCACCCTCAAGTGACTGCTTGGCTTTTCCTTGGATACCTCTGGTGACGGGGAGCCTTCGGAGGAACTCCAGGCTCAGCCTCCTCATTTTACAGAGGAAAGAACTGAAACTCTGAAAGAACAGAGGCTGTGACTTGTTCAGTGTCACATGGTTCATTAGGAACAGGGCCAAGGGGAATCTTTTTTTCTACTTGTGATCTTTCCATCATATCATGTCATGTCTGGCAGAGCTGTTATTCATGTTTTTGTGTGCATGTATATGATAATAGCAGGCATTTTCTGAGATATGCCATCCCATCTTGGCTCATTATGTTTGGGAGAGTTCTTTTTTTCAATCTCCGGATCAGGGGACCTGGTTTGAAATTCTGATTCTGCTATTTGTGTGACCTTGGACAAGTCCATTTCATCTTCCTAAGGTCCAGTTCCTTCATCTGTAAAAGGAGAAGGTTGGACCAAATGGCCTCCAAGGTCCCTACCAGGCCTAGAACTATATAATCCAAAAGAATCCTGAAACAAAAAAATTAGTAACCTATGAAAAAATGAGGAAATACAAATGTGGCTTCTAAAAATAGGATGATCAATGATATACTGGCTAGGGAACAGCTTTAGCTCTCTGTGCCAGGTTCTGCCTCAGTGGATTAGATTTTGTCATTCATCTCCCTGTATCCCTTCAGACATCAGCCCTTTGGTGTGTGACAGAAGGTGATGGTTTGTGGTCTAGGAGGGAAGAAGGATTTGGGGGTGTTAGCCACCATTTGAATACTCCTCCTACTCCCCTACCCTTCCCAATGAAGCATGACAATTGGCAGCTTGGAGAACTTGTTATTATCAAAAGCTCTATTCAAGGGTGGGGACCTGGGCCACATGTGGCCCTCTAGGTCCTTGGGCACCGCCTTTTGACTGAGTTTGGGTTTCACAGAATAAATCCTTTTCTTAAGGGGATTTGATCTGTGAAGTTTAGATTCAGTCAAAGGGCTGCACTTGAGGACCTAGAGGCCACAGGTTCCCCAGCCCTGCCTAATCATTCTCCCTGTGACAGGTTCGCTATTTGAACCAATTTATAGTGGTAGTTAAGGAGATAAATGTCTGCCTTTGATCCTGTTATGCACAAAGTCTTTCTTGGCCTCATCTTTCCTTCACCTTCCAGTTGCCTGGGGGTGTGGGGAGGTGGGAACTGTGTGCCTTACTATGGACTGCAAAGCTGGAGACTTCCATTTGTACCTGGGCTCCTGTCCACAACCTCCCTGTCCTAGCACCCAAGTCTTAGTGATCTCCCCTGACAGCATCTTAATCTCTTCCTGGCAAAAGCCAACTTGCTTACAGCGCTGGTGACGGAGAAGTAGCAGTTTGTCATAAAGGGAGAGCGGCTCCACTGATGTCATTGGAAACATTAACTGCCTTTCACTTACTAGAGGTAGACATTGTGGCCCCAGGCTCTGTCAGCGTGGGAACATGGGAATGTGGGAACTTGGAGGCAGAAAATGAGACAGGTTTGATGAGGATTTGGATTGTGAATCTGTAACTTCTGTCATTTGATAGCACCTGCTACTTGAGGGAACACATTGATGTACATGGTTTGGCAAGAATCCAGCGGTGAAGCTATTGCCCCAGGGTCACCAAGGACTTCTTCCTATCTTATTATGTAGGGCTGAAAGTTGCTGATCTGGCATTTTTGGGAAGGAAAGGGGATGTGGGTGAGCAACTCTCTCCTTCTTGACCCTCTGGTTACCAAGATAGATCCACATTAGGGTTTGGCCATCTGGGCAACCCTTAAATGCGAGCTAAAGACCTGAATGGACTATCTATCCTGAATATGTATGTATCTAACCAGGTGTTGAGTTTTTGATAGAGAGGAAAATTTTTTAGCCCTTCTTTCACTATTAAGGACCATAGATTTAGAGCTGAAAGAAATTTTAGAGACCTACTCTAACTCCTTTATTTTAAAGATGAGGAAACAGGCAAGGTTAAACATTTGCCCAAGGTCACACAGAAAGTAAGTGGTGGAGTCTGGATTTGAGTTCAGATCTCTCCATCCAGCGGTTTTCACTGTCCCACAACAGAGAATTATTTTCAGGAACATTCTCATCTTGGTTGGCATTATGATAAAACTTTCCACCTTCCTGGGGGGTGTGCTTTGAGTAGGCTATAAACCAGTGTGGTAGTATAGAGCAGTGGTAGCAAATTCAAATAGAAACCAATCCCTGTGGAAAACCACAAATTAATTATTTGTTGAATTGTATTTTTATTTATTTTGTTAAAGATTTTTCAATTACATCTTAATCTGGTTTGGGCTGCTCTTAGAGTTTTGGGAGAGGTTGTGAGTTTTAAACCTCTGATTTAAAGGATAAGATTTCAAGAATCATTTCCTCCTAGAATATTAGGGTTAGAAGGGACTTCTCCCTATAATCTCCCTAACAAATTGTCATTGAGCCTCTACTTGACCATTTCCTATGATGGGAAGCTCTAGTAATGTCAATGTCAGTTTCTTTATCTATAAAATGCAAGTAATCTTGTGCTACCTACTTTACAGGGTTGTGGTAGGAAAAATGCTTTGTAGGTTGTGAAATTCTCTATAAAAGGTGGTCTACTACTAATTCTATTGGTAGCTCATTATGATTGTTAGCTCTATATAAAGTTGGGCTGAAATCTGCCTCTGCTTAATTTTTGCCTCCTGGTCCTGGCTTTGTACATAACAGTCTTCCAAATATTTAATTTGAAGACAGTGACCCCCTTCCCCCATGTTGTCTCCTCACTTGGCAAAACATCCCCATATGAATTGAACCAAAAACTCCTCTAACTGGCTTTTAATTGATCCTATTATAACCTTGTTTAGATGCCCATCATTATCCTGGTCATGGCCCACTTTCCTCTGTTAGTGTCACACTTAAAATATACAAGTTAGGACAAGACATATTATTTTACAAGTGATCAAACCCACCACACTCTGCTCTGGAGTCACCTCCCTTGTTTTTGCTCATTACTCAGATATTTAAATAGACCTATGATCTCATTGATTTGGGAGTTCCCTCTAGTGATGCAAATCTCAAACCATCTATGCCTGCCCATTCTGTTCCACTCTTGTCCTTGTTCTCCCAAAAGCTTGCCAACCCAAAGTGCTACATTTCATGACAACATTTCATGACAATGTGAGGCTATAAGTGGAGCTCTCTGGTCATCCACCTGTGATCCTCTGCCTTTGCCACGTGACCAGTCCCTCTTTTCTTCCTATTCTTTTGAGTTCCTAATTGATAATATGTTGCAGCCTACTAGCATCCACCATATACATTCCTATTACCATTTGTGTGATACTTATCTTAGGTTCTTCAAATGCAGTGGCGTTCATGTCTGGCTGTCATATAGAATCACTACTAAAGTGTTAGTATTGAAAAGATAGTCCTTCAATTTCATGGGAAGCTTAGGGTCAGTTTTCCAAAAGCAGTAGAGCATGCTCTCTTCCTCCTTTTCAACTCTGGATCCTGCTCACTGGCCATTTATTATATTGTCTGCCTCAGACAGTTATTGCTGTTTGTCCTTCATTTTTGAAGAGGACCAATGACATAGTGGGGTGATGTCTTAATTTGTGTGTGAATTGTTTTTAAGTGAGGCAGAGTTGCACAAAGTTGTCTGCCACACTCTTTCTTGCAGTCATTAGAGTTCAACGTCAGGACAAAAGTCAAGACAACCGTCGATGGCCCCCAGAATGCAGTAGATGAGCTTGGCATCTTTAATATCTGACCAATCTCTAAGTGCTCAACAGTGGCTCTTTCAGCTGCCTTCGTGGCTGTTGGAATTGTTCTCATCCACCCGTTTCACTGGGGGAAGTCTTTACATGCTTGGGATAGACATCCCCCTACCTCACTAACAGGGCCTATTGGTGTTACCCTCAACCTGGTTTAGCCCATCTGCCAAGATAGCTTTACTGGAGTGTGGCTGCTGTGCATCCTACTGCTTCTTGGAGCCACAAGTGAGAGTTGGGTGAAGGTGGACACCAAAGGTTCAGTAGGGCTCAGTAGGCCCTCATGCCAGAGGTGCTACTCCTCCCTGAACACCCCACACAATTGGACAAACTCTTCAACATATACCTCCAAATGCATGTTTTAATATGGGCAATAGATATTCTTCAGCCAACGTGGTCTTTCCTATGTGGATGGAAAGGCCAAACTCCTTTGAGTGGCTCTAGCTCTCTTCTAAGAGGCTCCCCATTATCATTGGGCTTAATGAGAATAGCACAATGTCATCTGCAAACAGAAGCATCTGGAGGACTTCACCGTCCAAAGGAAATCTTTCTTTGACCTGGACTCTGCGTAAGCTCTCCGTCACAGTGCAAACACTGTTGGTGATTATGTATCTCTCTATTTTGTACTTCACTTATGTACATTATCAGAGTATCACTGAATGGCATTACTTTTGGTGTCACTTCTGCCAAGGAATTCTAGGTGATCTTGATGTATGGCTGAGAGGTTGCCATAAAAAGAACTTTGTGGTAGTGTTCTGTTCCCCCAAATCAAATGCTTTTTCATAATCCAGAAGCAATAAATGCAATGGGAGCTTATGTTTTTGATATAATAATAATACTAATAGCTATTACATAGTGCCTACCATGTGCCAGGCACTTTATAAGTATTATCTCATTTGAGCCTTACAAGAAACCTGGGAGGTAAGTACATTTTACAGGTGATGAAATGAAAGCAAACTGTTTGAGTGAGCTGCCCAAGATTACACAGTATTTGAAGATGGATTTGAACTCAAGTCCCCTTGACTCCAAGCGCAGTACTCCATCCACTGCACCACCTAACTGCTTCTATAATAATTAATTGTCAGATGGTAAAGATGTGGTTGAACATTGTTCACAAAGGCCTGCTTCTTCTCTGCTAAAACCCTTATTGAGGATGCTCTAAATTGGTTTATGAATTACTTTCATAAAGATTTTATATAGATGAGAAAGAAGGCATATAGGTCTGTGGTTACTGATGTTCTCTCTGTTAACCATGAATTATTTACTCAAATTTTGGTCATTATATTTCTATTACTACAGTCTAAGATTACTAGGTTTTTTTTTTAAGTAACCACACCACACTTAGAGGTCATATTAAGCTTATTATCAGCTCAATAACCTAAGGTTTTTTTTTTCAATTGAATTGTAGTTGCCTTTTTGTACCTGAATGCTAGAGATTGCCCTCTGATGATTATCTCCTGTATGTATCTTGTTTCTACATAGTTATTTGCATGGTCTCCCCCTTTAGACAGTGAGCTCCTTGTGCTTAGGGACTGCCTTTGGCCTTTTTTGTATCCCAACCAAGCTGGCACATGGTAGGTGTTTAGTAAATTTTTAGTGACTGGCTTGTACTTCTGCCAATCAAGACTTCCCTTATTCTGAAATTGGATAAATTATTTATCCCAATTAGATTTCATCTTTACATTCAAGGCTCACTGTCTTCAATTACAGTAATCTGAGTTGAAAGGTTGGTTGCATGATCAAGGTGCAGTGTGGTTGAGAGACTAGAAGTATTTATTAGTGTTATGGATGATTGGATTTTTAAAAATTTTATTAATGCATTATTTTTTAATATCATTGTCATTTCACAATGACTTCCACCCCTCCAATAGATTCCACCCTTATAACAAATAAATACAGTTATGGTGCATAACAAAAGAACACACTGGCTAGGTCTGGAAAATGTCTGCATCATTCTGCATTTATCCTTCACTACCCCTTTGCCATGAGGTGGGAGTCATGCTTTACTTACCTTCAGCCCTCTGAAGTAATGATTGGATACTCTGCTGATCAGAGTTTTGAAGTCGTTCAAAGTTTTGCTTTACATTTGTGTGATCATCATGTCAGTTATTATCCTCATTCTGTTTATTTCACTCTTAGCACTTACAAGTCTATGACATATCATATAGCCATTAATTCATTTACATTAAAATACCATGTTTCAGTCATTTATCAACTGATGGGCATCTTCTTTACTTCTACTTCTTTTCTAATACAAAAAGTGCTATTATAAATATTTTATGTGTGTGTACACATACATGTAAGTATACAATTGTAATACAACTTTTTCTTCTTTGATCTTCTTGGAGTAGGTAAATAGGTAGATAGCTAGATAGATAGGTACATAGGTAGACAGATAATAGATAGATGATGGAAAAAACACTGATTATTCTCTTACTACGTTCCAGGTGGTGGTACTGCTGGGTTCAAAGTTGTATATAGTTTAATTGCTTTTTTGGTGCAATTCCAAATTGTTTGCCAGAGTAGTTGGGCCAATTCATAGCTCCAAAAACAGTGCATTAGTGTACTTTTATTTTTGTTGTTTCTCTAATACTTTCCATTTTCATGTTTTGTAATCTTTGCCAACCTGATGGGTATAAGGTGAAATATCGGCATTGTTTGATCTGTAGTTCTCTTATTAAATGTGTTTCAGAACATTCTTTTATATGGTTATTAATAACTTGCAGATTTCTTTTTTGAAAACTTTTTGTTCATATATATCTTTTGACAACTTCTTTTTTGGGAAATAGCACTTGTTCATATGGTTATCAGAGCTTTTTCAGAAATAGTTCTTGCAAAGACTTTTTTCCCAACTAATTCTCTCTTCTAATTTTAGCTGCATTGGTTCTATTTGTGCAAAACTCCAGTTTTGTGTAGTTAAAACTGTTCATATTATCTTCTGTAATCATTTCTATCTCCTGCTGTAGTTAAGAAGTCTATCCCTTAACTACGATTTACAGGATACCTACTTCCATTCCCTTCTAATATTTTTGTGATCTTTTGTATTCGGGACATATATATATTTATAGCTTCTTATAGTAATTTTTGCCAAATATTTTCAGTTGTCCCAGAAGTTTTTGTTGAATAGAGAATCCTTAACCCTAGTAATTGGTGTTCCTGGGCTTATCAAACACTAGGCTACCACATTTGATTTGGTTTTGGATCTTACTATTTATCCATTGGTCAATTTTCTTTTTTTCTTTTTTTTTTTTTAACTCTTTGTTAAGGTAAGAGTCTGCTTCCAATGTGGAGAATGTACTGTCCCAAGCTTCTGGGGTTTGTACAGCTGTTTTAAGAGATACTTCTAGGGACTTGTAAATTTTCAGTTCTTCCCAGGTGGTATGATAAGGGGTGGGGTGTTTCCTCTCCACCACCACAACAAGCTCCACCACGTCAGCGGTCCTCCTCGCCCCAGGGCCGCCCTTCAGAACTGTTACCCAGATCCAAGCACTGGCAAAGCAAGAGATTCCTGCCTCAGCATTGGCCAGGAGATCCCTGCAATCCCCCTCTGATCAGCAGCTCGATTCCCCCTCAGTCTGTGGGCCAGAAGCTTAGGAACTAGCCGCTGCTTCTTGCAGCTGAGACCTAGTCTCTCTCTCATCGCAGTCACAGACCTTTCCTACTGACCTTCTAAGTTGTCTTTGGCGTTCATGGGTTGAGAAGTCTGGAAACGCCGCAGCTGCCTGCGATTCAGTCCTCTGAGGCCTGCTCCAGGTTCACTGCGGCCTGCGCGCTCACGTCACACTGTGCTCCTCTCCCAGCCATGTGTGATATACCTTTCTGATCAACCATCCAGGCTGTCTTGGGCTGGAAATTTGTTTCACTCTGTCTTTTTGTGGGTTCTGCTGCTTTAGAATTTGTTTAGAGACTTTTTTTTTTTACAGGTATTTGGAGGGGGTTAGGGGAGAGCTCAAGCAAGTCATTGCTTTCCCTCTACCATCTTAGCTCCTCTTTTTTTAAAAATCAATATGAAAGTAGTGTTGACTGTTCTTTGATATAGTTTGAGATCAGGTAATGTTAGGGCCCCTTCATTCCCACTTTTTGAATTATTTGCTTTGAGATTCTTGACCTTTTGTTCCTCTGTCTGGTTCTATAAAGTAACCTCTTGGTATTTTGATTGGTGTAGGACTAAATCTACCAGTTAGTTTAGGCAGTAACATCACTTTCATGTTGTCATGGCCCAACCACAAACAAGGACTTGGTTTGTTTCCATTATGCCCTTCTATGGAACCTGACCCTAGACTATTTTTATTAGTTACTTCTTGTTGAGTCACATTCATATAAAACAACTTTGGCTATTCATGCTAAGTGAATGGATTGTCTGAACCCTTTAAGGAGCCTTAAGCCCTTGAATTTTATTGGCTAAATGTATTATTTAGTCAAGCATATTATGTTGGGTGTTGGGGATAAAGGGTAGGATGGGGAAGGAAAAATGTCCCTACTAATTGTTTTTTGCTTTGGGCTCTAGCGAGATTTTCATGAGCTCTTCTTTTACTTTGTCTGCAGTTATCTGGCTGATCAGTGCTGGAATGGCGGCTTTATCTACCTAATCATGCTACGCCGCATTAAGCGCAAAGCTCCTCTCCCTCCTTCTAATGGCAACGACAGCAACAGCTGTGAACCCAAGGCAACTCCCACCTCAGAGCCAGGCGGCCGTCTGGTGCAGAATGGGAAAAGAACAAGGAAGTTTGGGGTCATCTCCAGGTCATCTGTCAGCAAGGACTGTGGGGAGAGCAGAAACAGCCAGGACTCTGAGCTAGAGAATGGACATTATACCCTCATGGAGATGGGGGGCTGTCGCCTAGAGACCCTGGAAGCGGATGACAGGACAGATGAGCAGTTGCCAAATACAGAGGATCCTCTAGTCACAGGCCATTATAGATCTCGCTTGTCTGAAGGGAAGCCTGATTTCAAGCCAAGTGACCATCTGGCACAGGTAAGATTTGATTTTTACCATAGAAGACGACAGTATAACCTAAAACCTGATAGTGGAGATAGGGAACAACATAAATCTATATGTACCAGAGACAGCATGATAGAGTGGATGGAGAACTGACCTTAGAGTTACAAAAACTCAGATCCAAGACCTGTCTCTGACACCTACTGACTGTGTGACCCTGGACAAGTCACTTAGCTCTCAGTGTCCCAGGCAACTCTCTAAGACTGTCAAATTGTAGAATATTGGGAAATCTGCCTTAGAAGAGAGTGTTTCCTCTCTGGCAGTTCCCAAACCAATGACATCACAGGCCTAATTTGAATTTCCTAATATGAATGAAAAATGGTGAGGAGATGTCAACACTGAGGTCTTGATTAGGATGACTGGCCAAAGAACATCTGCTGTTCTAGCCTGGTTTTTGTTGTTGCTGTTAAGCTTTGGTGATTTTTTTTCTTCCTTTGGATATATGATGTCATTAGTGTAGAAAATTCATTAATTTTGGGAGTAGGTTGGGGGAAAACACCTCCTACCAATTTAGATTGGCAATTCATCAGCAGTTTATAGTTTTAGAGAATTACTTCAGGCAATGAAAAGGTTAAATGACTTGCTAAAAGGTCATAGAGACAGGATAGGTCAGAAGCAGCATCTGGATCTAGGTCTTCAGGACCTGAGACCTCTCTCTGATTCTCTATGCCTTACTGCCTCTCAATAATCTATTAATGATGCTGTTACAAAATGACATTGATTGGGGCTAGATTATGAGGGGCATGCCTGTGTATACTACTCTAGATTTGTTTTAAAGTTGAGAAATCAAGCACTGAGCTCAAACATAGAGAGGATGGCCTTTGCATTTCCTGGCCAGCAAATGAACTTGTTCAGACAAATGATCAAAGTATGCAGAAAAGTTATATACTGTGTGTTGTGCTTGCCAGAGGAATGGTTTGTATCATTCTATCATACTTTAAAAAAGAAAGAAAGAAAGAAATCCCTGCTTATTGCTTCTCAAGTGATAGTGAGTGGAAAATCAGAATTATTGTGGTTCTAATGTGAGTTTCATGGGACCCAGATAAAGGATTTGAGTTCTGATGCAGCCATATCATCATTCATCAGTGGCTGTCACCAGAGGAATTGTTACCACAAGACTGTGAATTTCTGGTGGCGGTTCAGAAGATGATAGAATAAACATCAAAACAGAGGAGTATTATCTGGGAGAGTACAGCCAAGCTCTAGGGACATAAACATCTGTTTTTGTTTTTCAGAAAGTTCAAAACCAGGAACATTTAAATGGGATCATATAGTTCATGCTAAATTCCAGCAAAGTTAAATGTGGAAGCTATGTACAATTATAATAATAACAATTGTTAGCATTTACATAGCACTTTAAGGTTTACAAATACTACCTCATTTTATCCTCACAACGATGCTGGTAGGTAGATGCCATTATTGTCTCCATTTTACAGATGGGGGAACTGAGGCAGACAGAAATTTAGTTACTCAGGGTCACATAGCTGGTAAGTGACTGAGGTTGGATTTGAACTCGGGTCCTCTTGACTCCAGATGCAGTGCTGTATCCACAGTTTCACCTAGCTGCCTGTATACAGATCACGTGGACTCTCATTCCAGCTGTCATGAACAGGTCTGGCATTGCATATAGGGAACACCAGAGAGCTACCTATCTGATGTGATTAGAGGGTCTCTGCAGAGTTTTCCCATCCCCTAAATAATTCCCTGAAATTCCACCATTTGAGATTGACTTTTTTTGTTAAAAAACATAAAATGCACACATACGTATTATGTGCGTGTTCATATGCATGTATTTTCCTTTAAATTCTTGTATTTATGGATAGAGCACTGGCTCTGGAGTCAGGAGAACCTGAGTTCAAATCTGGCCACAGACACTTACTAGCTGTGTGACCCTGGGCAAGTCACTTAATCCTGATTGCATCTCCCTTCCCTCAATAAATAAATAAATAACTTCTTATGTTTATTTGGAATTTTGCATATATAATACGTACCCTCTTCAGGTGTCTTTTTTTTTTCATGTAAAAATTCCAGGAAAGAAAGTGGCTTTGCCTGGTAAAGACCTTAATTTCAGAGTTTGAAGGGGCTTATGAAGTTATTTTCCTACCAGAGAGGAGAAGACCCCTATGGAAGGCATATGGGGAAGGGAAGGTGAATGGCAGAAAGACAGTCTGAGAACATGGAGACAAGACAAATTTTGCAACTTTATAGCATGTGTGGCATGACCAGTGGCTGTACTGAACTTAGTAACTTCACAATGGAACCGTTCAAACAACAGTGTTCTTTCTTTCTGGTCTCTGAAGAATTGTATTTTTTAGATAATGCTTTGCCTTGTACACTATGGACACACAGTAGGTGTTTGGAGAATGAATAAATTAATGAGAAGATGGAAAAAGTGTTGTATTTTAGGATTACTTTCTGCCAACAGGCAAAAGAAATGGGTCAATGACAAGAAAAGAGATGTTTCAGTTTTCACTTCCTTTGGAATATTAACTGAATGACTTTGATGCCCCATTTAACAATCCATTGAAGTGGGGAGAGGAGGAGAAAATAGTAAGAAAAAATTGGACAAAGGGAAAGAAAGTCAGCATGGAATAAGTAAGTCAAGGTCTTTTTGTCTCATTTAATCCTCTGGAAGGTTAAAGCTATTTTTTTTTTTTTTTTTTTTTTTTTTTTACAGCCGATTGAAGTAGGTTTTGATTTGAACTAATGCAGGGCCCTTAGGGGGGAAAAAAGGAGCATTTGGTTCAAGATATTTTAGAAAGAGATTATCCTTCCTTTCTCTCCAGCTGAAGTTAGTGACTAACCTTCCTGAGAGTATACAGGGTCAAATTGGGAATATAGGACCATAGATTTAGAGCTAGAAAGGAACTTAGAGGACATTTAATCTTTACTTGATGGCTCCCTCATTTTGTAGAGAAGGAAACTGAGGCCTAGATATAATAATTACATGATTTGCCTAAGGTTACAAGTAGTAAGTTGATATGCTTTGAGTTCAAGCCCTCAGAACTCTACTTTGAACATTCCTTCTGTTGTGCTACATAGTGTTTTCATATCTTCAGGTGTTTTTAATATAAAGGGGAAAACAACACCCCTTGAACAAAACACAGTCAACCGTGAGTTGCTTTATAGTCACTAGAATCTAGTCACACAGGGGTGAGGAGCCTGTGGCCTTGATGCCACGTGTGGCCTTTTGACTGAATCCAAGTTTTACAGAACAAATCCTTTTTTTAAAATTTATTTATTTATTTTTAGTTTTCCACATTCGCTTCCATAAGCTTTTGAGTTTTAGATTTTCTCCCCCTCACTCCTTCCTCTCCCTCTCCCTTCCTCTCTCTCCTCCCCAAGATGGCATGCAATCTGATATAGGCTTTCCATATACATTCATATTAAACATATTTTCACATTAGTCACGTTGTCAAGAAGAATTAGAACCAATGGGAGGAACTACGAGAAAGAAGGAATAAAACAGCAACAACAACAAAAAGAGAGCAAATAGTATGCTTCCATCTGCATTCAGACTCCATAGTTCTTTCTCTGGATGTGGACAGCGTTTTCCATCGTGAGTCTTTTGGAGTTGTCTTAGATCCTTGCATTGCTGAGAAGAGCCAAGTCTATGAAAGTTAGTCATCACACAATGTGGCTGTTACTGTGTATAATGTTCTCCTGGTTCTGCTCACTTCACTCAGCATCAGACCATACAAGTCTTTCCAGGTTTTTCTGAAGTCAGCCTGTTCATCATTTCTTATAGCACAATAGTATTCCATTACATTCATATACCACAACTTGTTCAGGCATTCCCCAATTGATGGGCATCCCCTCAATTTCCAATTTTTTGCCACCACAAAAAGAGCTGCTATACATATTTTTGTACTGTGGATCCTTTTCCCATTTTTATGATCTATTGAGGACACAGACCTGGAAGTGATATTGCTGGTCAAAGGGTATGCACAGTTTTATAGCCCTTTGGGCATAGTTCCAAATTGCTTTCCAGAATGATTGGGTCTGTTCACAACTCCACCAAAAATGCATTAGCTTTATAATTTTCCTGCATCTCCATTTACCTGCATTTATCTTCCTGTTAACAAATTCTTTTATTAAGGGGATTTGTTCTATGAAGTTTGAATTCAGTCAAAGGGCCCACATTTGAGGACTTAGAGGGCCACATGTGGCCTGAAGGCCGCAGGTCTCCCTCACCCCTGGTCAGTGGAATGTTACACACATTAGAGCTGATTCAGGGTTACACTCTCCTTTTCAAGGCAAATAGCCCAGAAGGTTTGTAATAACACAGAAGTAGTCCTACCTTGCCATATCACTTTTTTGGGGGGGGGGGGGAGGCAATTGGGGTTAAGTGACTTGCCCAGGGTCACACAGTTCATAAGTATTATGTGTCTGAGGCCAGACTTGAATTCAAGTCCTCCTGACTCCAGCGCTGGTACTCTATCCACTGTATCACCTAGCTGCCTCACCGTGTCATTTTTTACAAATTCCTCTTTGAAAGTCATACTCCTGACTCATCGTAGGATTGTAGATTAGGATCTAGAAGTAAACTCAGAGACCATGTAGATCAAACCATTCATTTTATAGATGAGGACACAGAGGCCCAGCAAGATTAACAGAATTACCCAAGGTCACATGTGTAGTAAGCCTCAGAGATGGGATTTGAACCCAGGTCTTCTGACTCCAAGGGGCAGCTAGATAGTGCAGTAGATAGAGTGCCTGGCCTGGAGACAGAAGACTAATTTTCCTGAGTTCATATCTGGCCTCAGACACTTACTTGCTATGTGACCCTGAACAAGTCACTTTAACTCTTTTTACCTCAGTTTTCTCATCTGTAAAATGAGCTGATGAAGGAAATGACAAATCACTAGAGTGGTATCTTTACCAAGAAAACTCCAAATGGAGTCGCGAAGAGTCAGAGATGATTGGAAAGAAAAAGTGAACAGCAACAAAAACTTTCTGACTCTAGAACTAGTGTGTTGTTTCTACTATTCCATGCTGCTTTATAATGTCAGTAAACTGTCAGTGAAATATACAGAGAAGTGGTAGTCTATGGATACAGAAAGAAGCATATATTGTTAGACATGAGCAACATGTAGCTGTGGTTTACTTAGCTTCTTTCAATTGGAGGTAACAGTTATTTTTTTAAAAGCATAAATAAAGCAATTTTAAGAATTCTCACATATGTTTTGCATGACTACACATATATAATCTATATCAAATTGTTCACCTTCTCAATGAGGAGGGAGGGAGGAAGAGACTTTGGAACTCAAAATTAAAAAAAACATTTTAAAAATTGCTTTTACATGTAATTAGAAAAAAAAATTTATTTTTAAAAAATAAACAAGCCTTTCTAACAACAACAAGAAGAATTCCCATGTATAGGAAGGAGATAATCATTAGATTTTTTTTTTTTAATTCTGAGTGACCAGTCCAAATTCATGGTGGAGCAGCATTGAAGGCTGTTGGGAAAATGGGTGAGGGTGGATGTTGCTCTTAAGCACTGTCGGGATGATCTTGATATATGGTTTCTGTAAATGGAATCTGTAGTTTTGGCTGATGCTACAGAACCTCCAAGAGCATTTTCATGGTGGGTTATAGGGTTTTACATACTTGAGGTAAGCACAGGCATCTCTCCCCAAGTGGGCTCTTATCATTTCTTCCTTTGCCCTTCATTGGCAAAGAGCTATAAGAATATACAGTAGATCTCCAGCTTCTTCCCATCCACCCACTGCACCTCCCGAGGACAGCAGCTTTCTTGAAAGCCTCCAGCAGAAAGAAAGAGAAATGTCACTCACAGTCCAAGAGTGAGCAAGATCCATTTTTACAGAATGGGTTGAGACCAAGGTCATGCTGCAAAAATGGATTTTCCAGAAAAACAGAAATTGGCAGTTTACCCTAAGAATTTCCTTTGGGGAAAACTTCCATTCTGTTTGAATAATGAGAGAAAAAACATGCCAGTGTTCTTCCTTTTCCTCTTTATTAATGAATTAAGTTTTACAAAAATTCAGCAACAGGTTCATGACCATCACTCAGATCTTTCTTTATCCATCAATTATTTTTATTTTGTCAACTAGCACTCTTATTAAGACAATGCCAACAGACAAAAACACATCCCTCCTCCCCCCCAGTTTTTATTAATGTTATGTTCTTTTTTATTGGAACAACAGTGAGCCCATGTAATTTTCAAATGAGTAGTATGTCTATTTATGTAAGATGGCCATGTTCATATTATAAAGGCAAAATTTTTAGAAATACAAGAAACTTAAGAACCCTCATCCCAAACTTAAGAAAACACATGTGTAAGTGCTCATACACAATATGTATGCATATGCAGATTTGTAAGTCTCCATTATCCAGGTAGTAATACAAATGAGTTCTGAATTCTTTTCTAAGTTGAGAGAGTGTAAAATATTTGCATTTGGATTATTTCATGTATTGTATTTTATCCCCTGTAACTAGCACAGTGCCTGGCAGAGAAGAGGTGCATAATAAATGATGGTTGATTGATTTATTACTCACCTTAAGCAAGAGCTCTTTGTGAAGCCTCTACATATGCATATGTAAGTTTGTATATGTGTATGTACATATATGTATGTATGTGTATCTATATATGTATGTGCGTACACATACATACATACTCACATATACATACTTTGTATATCTAAGCATACAAAATATCAGCCATGGGAGGTGGAGTGAAAAGCTTACCCACAGGCAGTAAGCCAGACCAGCCTCCTTTCTAGTGCTGCATCTGGAAGCTAGGACACTAGGACTCTTGGTCATGGTAGAAGAGTGTGAGGAAGGAAAAGATAATTCATGAGCCATATTTCCAAGAACTTCCCAGTTATGAATTCTGGCCTCATACAACCTCGAGGAACAGGTCATAAAGCAGTTGACTCTTGTGCCAATGTAGTTACTGGCAACAATTTTGAGAGTGTGTATGTGGTGGTATCTATACATAGCATGTTCACTTACAGAACCTTGCATGTTCTCAGAGCATTTCAGGGACTGTGGCTGATAATGGGAATTTTCTCATTTTTATCAGTGCTTTCAGTTTTGTCAAAGTTCTTTTGACTTCTATCATTTCAATTTATGTTAACAATAACATCCAGCCTATGGATCAGTACTTACAATATGTCACTTTTCTTTCTAGCCAGTGTCAACTTTGGGGCCATTTCCTCCTTTCCCTCTATTAGACGGCATAGCTCTCAAATGGAAGGTTTTGTGTTGATAGCAGGTTTTATCAGGAGAGGAAGTTGAACTTACTGGCTGTCCTCCAGTTTTTTCATGTCAGCCCTGCCCCCAACATTACCACGGATGTTTGAGAGGCATCTCTACACACAATCGTCTACAAGTATATTTATATTGTTATGCACATGTACATGCATATAAATGTGGTCTTCCCACTAGAAACAACCTTTCTTTGTACCTCCTTCTCGAGTAGGTCATGAGGGACCTCATGAATGTTGTCCCGGATTTTAATCTCTTTCCCAGTTCTCCATCCTTTGTTAATGTGTAGGACCAAAGAGTTGGTTTTGTGCAGCTGCAGCCCCACAATTTGGATGGAGGCCCACTTGAGATGAAACATTGAATCTGGAGCTGGGGATGAGCACCAGCACAGCAGCACCTTTGCTTAGGGTCAAGGGCAATTTTAAATGTAGCCTGTGGCAAGAGATTTGAAATGTATCAACTGGCTTTCTGAGAAGTAGATGCACCAACCAGGTGACTCTGTGCTTCAGGGACCTGGGATTTTGTTAGTGTGAGAGCTTCCTCCATCCACAAAGGTTGCAGAGCTTATGGACTTAAAAGATGGTCTCTGAGAGGTACCGTATTAGAAAAATTATTCAGCCTATGGCTCCTTCCAATGATGACCCTCTCTGGGCTTTGCTCAGTCCTTTAGGCTGGTCTTTGGGCAACAAATGTCCAAGTCATCACCACGTCTTTATCAGAAGCCTTTCCAGCTTGATAGGACCTACAAGAAGTAATTTTACTCCGTTGAAATAGCCTTTGAGAATGGTATAAATATTTCTATTTAACCTAGGGCTATGTTTCATGGGACATTTATTCAGAACCTTTTGATTGTCATAGATCATATGTGTGATTTGTCAAAAGAGGGAAGAGGAATAAGCATTTACATACTGCCTACTATGTGTTAGGCACTGTGCTAAGTGCTTTACAAATATTTCCTCATTGGATCCTCCCAACAGCCTTGAGAGATAGGAGCTATTATTACCTGTATATTACAGATAAGTAAACTGAGGCAAACAGAGTTAAGTGACTTGCCCAGGGTGATGCAGCTAACTGTCTGAGGCTAGATTTGAACTTAGGTCTTCCTGACTCCAGACTGTCCATTGTGTCTTTATCTCCTAAGAGGGTAGACATCAGGTTTAGTCAGTCTCAGTCAGGAAAGCAGAGTAATGGAAAGACCATTGGCTTTGTGGTCAGAAGATCCAGGTTCAAATCTCATCTCTGATACTTATTACCTTTATGATCTTGGACAAGTCAGCCTCTCTTGGCCTCGTTTTTTTTTTTTAATCTGTAAAATGATAGGTTGGACCAGATGGCTTTTGAGGCGCCTTCTAGCTCTAAATTATGACTGTCAAATCCCACGATCCCATGTCTGGATGGCGTCTGAGATCCTTCCAGCTCTAGTTCTATGATTGTATGAGCTCCATCAGTCATCTGACTTAGCAGTTACCCAACTCTTCTCATCTGTGGGGGAGGGAAGGAGCTGACCATCAAAACCTACAGTGGCCTCTGCAAAGCACTATTTGAAGAATTGAGGCCTGAGGGTCAGACCTGTTGGAAAGGATAAGAAGAGTAAGGGGCTGTCACGTCAGTGGAGATGGTAAACGGAGGTTGGGAAGAACTGAGGCCAAGTCAGGGCCACAGGGGTGGATAGTGTGGTGTATTGGAAAGCAGGCTGGAATTGAGAAGCGGAGCACCCTGGTTCACATCTCTATTCTCGCCACCTGCCTGTCTTTGGGGAAGTCCCTTCACTCTACTTTCTTCATCTGTAAAATGAGCACATGAGATTAGATAATCTCTGACTTGCCTTCCAGGCCCAAAGTCCTGTGATCCTAGGAATAAACACCGAGAATAAGGATCTAGATGAGTCTGACTATCAGGAAAGTCAAAGCATGTGAGGAGCAGAGCTTTCTGTTCTATGATAAATTAGCCCCTCAGAGCGAGTTTGCCAACATAGCATCCTCTTATGTGGAGTTATCACTTGCCAACCATCCCCTCTCCCTCCATGAGCTGTCAGAGCTGGGCTGAGATGGGCCCAGCAGAGACCTCTTGCCCCACATGCCTTCCATCTTCTCAGGTCTTGCTAACTAACAAGTTCTCTGACATCCGATTTCTTTACTATTGACCAGTGGTAATTCTTTAAGTGAGGATATATTCTTTTTCTCAAATGTCAAGATCATCGAGGTTGGAAGAGGGATGATTCTTAATTTTTTTCATATCCCTGGTCCTCACTGTAAATGAAAAGTTTGGACTAACTCTCATGTCCCTTTCTGCTCTAGTCCATGAGTAGGAAACTGAGGACTTAACTTCTTTTTCTCTGCTGGCAAACCAGTGGAATGCATGTTAGGGTTCCAGAGATGGTATTCAGACAAACCCACCTGGTAGGCCTCCAAGATTTACCTGTAGGTGCTGACTTCCTGGTTGGGCACTCATGCTTCTGGAACCTCTCTGTGCTCATCACGTCTCTCATTCTGCCCTTGATCACATTCCTTTCGGTTCCTCAGCCATACTTGTCTTTATGAGTTCAAATTCTTTGGTGAACTTCAAGAGAAGCAGGAAGGGAGAGGTGAATCAGGGGAAGGATGACACACATCTTTGGACAATAGGAGGAAGGAGGGTGTAGATTTAGTCTGTGTTGCCTTAGAAGGCAACACTTGCACCAGCGGATTGAAGTTGGAGTGAGGCAAATTTTGGTTCGCTATGAAAAGGAACTGTTAAAAAATTAGAAATGTTTCTAAATAGATTGAGCTTGTTAGGTGAGCTCTCTGTCAGAAGTGTTCAAACAGAAGCCAAATTCTTAACAGGAATGCTTTAGAAGGGATTTCTGTATTGAGTAGGAGGTTGGAATAGGTTCAGTTTATTTTGTCAGACATTGATTATTACATCTCACTTACCCCCATCTATTCTTTAGGCCAGTAACACTGGCCTTCTTGCTAAGACACTTCATTCTGGGCATTTTCACTGGCTGTCACTCATTCCTGGAATTCTTTCCCCTCTGCCTTCTGACTTTGCTGACTTCCTTCAAGTTCCAGCTAAAAATCATACGTTTCTACCACAAGCCTTTCCTGATCCCCTTTAATTCGGCTGCCTTCCCATTGTTGATTTTCTCTAGTATATCCTTATTCATCTTATCTGTATGTTCTTGCTTGCATGCTGTCTTACCCACTTGACTGTGAGCTCCTAGAAACTAGGGGCAGTCTTTTTGCCTTTCTTTTATCCCCAGCTCTTAGTACAGTGCCTGGCACGTGGTGGAGGTTTAATTAATGTTTGTTGACTCGACTTGTAAAATTCTAGGTTTCTATGATTCCAAGAAGGGTAAAAACTGCAGCTGTTAATGTTTGCAAATTGTTCTTCTTTGCTGAATTGCGTTCCTTGCCTACAAGCTCCTGGTACTTATGGGAAAAAGAAGTAACGTTTTAGTATTGAATTTTTCAAGTAATGTGGAGGAAGGTGGGGGAAGTTTTATGACATGACAGGGTAGGCAAACTAGAAATTAGGCCTCCCCAGTGTGATCATTCTCCTTAGAGTCATGGCTCTGTGAAAGCAGAACCTCAGGTCTTCTCTCTCCTCATGTTTTCAGTATAACATACTGCCTCTTCTGAATCTCAAAATCATAGATTTCAGAGATACTCATACTTTCTGAAGTTGTGCTATTGTCCTGTTTTTGAACCTATCAGTTCCCTTCATTGGAGTGTGACTGTAAATGTTTAAGAACCAGCTCTTGGGAGAGGTGGAGCAGGGATGTACACACAACATACTTTAGCTTAATCTGTATTATTAGCATTTTTCTCCTTCACTTTCTCGAGTCTAGACAATCAATAAGATAATAAGTCAAGTGCTAATTTGATAGATTTTTGCCACTTTCCAAGGTGTAAATATGCTATAAATTTAATAATTGGCCCTTGCATGCTAGTTCAAGCTGGCTCCAGTATACCCATGGCATTTGCTAAATGTCAATTTCTTTTTAAAAACTGATTCCAGGGGGCAGCTAGGTGGTGCAGTGGATAGAGCACTGGCCCTGGATTCAGGAGGACCTGAGTTCAAATCCAGCCTCAGACATATAACACTTACTAACTATGTGACCCTGGGCAAATCACTTAAACCCCATTGCCTAGCCCCCCCCCCCAAAATGAATAAATAAAAACTGAATCCAAAGGGACTCCAGTTTGGAGAATCAGTGACCTAAAGTCATGATAAAACCATTATGCATAAGGCTAGAAGCAGAGAGAGGGAGTAATTATGGTATAATGGAAAGAGCACTGGCTTTAGACTTGGAAGACCTTGGTTCAAATTCTGTCTTTGTTGCTTACTAGCTATGTGACTTTGGGCAAGTCATTTAATGTCCCTGGTCCTAAATGAAGGGTGGAATTTTTATGATTTCTAAGATCCTTTTGAGCCCTGAGGGTATGATATATAATCTGCTGATCTACTCCAACCCATGCCTGAACAAGAACCCCTTCCAGACCATCCTCAGTGAGCAGTCATCCAGACTCCACTTGCAGATCTTTGGGGAGGGGATTCATGTGCTCCCAACGGTACCCAATTCCACTTCCAGGAATATAATTGTTAGCAAGTTCTTCCCCATATCAAGCCTAAATTTGATTCCACAACTTCTTTCTGTTACTCCTGGCTTTATCTTCTGTGGCCAAGCTGATGTCAAATTTCTCTTCTATATGACTATCCTTTAAACACTTGAAGACAGCAATGGTGCCCCACTGGTGTCTTCTCTTCTCTAGTCCCCCTCACCCCCTGGTTGTTCAGCTGATCTTCATGGTATGCGATTGCCAGGTCTTTTCTTTGTTGGTTACCCTCCTCTGGATAATCTCCACCTTATCCATATTCTACCTAAAATGTGGCACCTAGAACTGGACACAGTACTACAAATGCAGTCTAACCAGGACTATGAGCAGGGCTAAGACTTCCTTAGCTCTAAATACTATGCCTTTCAATGAGAGGCTACATCAGAATCAAAATAGACTGACACAGTGTATCTGTTCTAAAAAATTAAAAAATGGGATGAACCTTGCATCATCCCAAAAATTTTGAATTTTACATTGATCATCTTTTGAGGAAGATGATATTAGAACCAAATTGATTGATTAAATATGCTATGAAAATGGGTTTTATCTTTAGAATTCTCTACCCAGTCAAACCTGAAGGGAACATGCTTTTCAATGTGCAAGATTCTCTATCAGGTTTTCATGTGTGGTCTTGATGGTTACTTGGGAATGTGGCCAGAACTTGGCACAGAGGATATATATTACCCAAGGGAATGAGAGAGGCAGTCTATGGTGAAGAAAACACCAAATCCAGAGTCATGAGACCCGAGTTCTAGTCCAGCTCTGACACCAACTAATTCTGTGACCTTGACCTTGATGGGCCCTAGGTACCTTATCTGTAAAATGAACAGGTTTAACCTAGATAACGAAGGGTGCTTCCTTCTCATTCTATTCTGTCATTATTTGCTTTTTCTTCCTTCTGCAATGATCATCATAATCAGAAGGGAAAAATAACCAGCCTTTTCGGAAAAGTCTCCTTTTGGAAAGCAGGAGTCCCTGTCGCTGAACTTCAGCTGACTTTCTTCCCACATTTATATAAGACATAACACATCTGTCGTAAATCCCTTTTTTCAATCAGAGCAGAAGATGAGTCATTCTGAATGAAATGGAGGACTGCCCTGACAGATTGTTTTAAAGTATTGCCAATGTTTTGGCAAACAAACATTTTCCCTCAACTCAGTGTAGGCAATCATTTCTGAGTCTGCCCTGCAGGTGGATGTTTATAAGCAAGTGTGGCATTTCAGCAACAGAATATAGAAGTTTTCGTTATCCAATCTGTCCTGATTTTGAGGCTTTTGCAGAGAAGGCTGGTGGAGATTTTCTTGCCCTTTGAGCCAGTGCAGAAGAAAGAGCAGCCATCAGACCCATCTGTCTAGACGTGGTCTGTTTATTGAATGTGGTAATCTCAATACGTGGATGAGTGTTAACAACACTTAACACTGGTGATAGTTCAAAGTATAAATCAGGACTAGTTGTACTTCAGTACAAAGCATAAAATGGGGCTTTATTTCGAGTCCGATGGGACTTCTCAATATTAAGCACAGATGATATCTAAAAACTAAAGTAAAAGGGACGAAATATCAATTTTAAACATGTAATTTGGGTAAGTTCAAAGTCAGTCATATGGCTGATGTTGACATTAACCATCAATTCTAAAACACTGATTTATTGCCACGTGATAGACACTTAGTTTTCATTGAATGTTATTGCTGTCCATAGGATCCCTCTGTATATGGATGCAAGTGAAGCCAAGGTGTGGGAGAGACTAGGAAGTGTAAGAGTCAGCCAAGGGTCTCTGGAGGTCATAGTGAGGGTGAAGAACAAGTTTAGTTGAAGACTATTTTGGCAAGTGAAACTTTTCCAAGTCCACTCCAACCCACTTTTTCCTTTTCAAAATGCTGGATTTAGCTTCACAGCATCATAAATCAAATTTTGGCTCTACGGTTTACTATCGGTGTCACCACAAGCAAATCACTTAACTTTCTCTGGAACTCAGTTTCCTCATTTGTAAGAGGAAGGGATTGGACTAGATAATCTCTAAGGTCCTTTTCAGATTTTAGTAGGAGATTTTGTGGTTCTACAATTCTAGTTCATTTCACTCAGTCATTGCTCAGTTTTCAGGAAATTATATCCTCAGAGTTTTCAGCCAACACTCTTTCTACCTCCCTCTCTTAAATGAAATCCAATTTTCTGCTGAAGACACCCCATCCATAGCTTTCCTCTCCATTCAAGACAATGAACGTAAGCTCACAGAGGGCAACAACATTTAAAGAATAATCTTTATGTCCCTGGTACTTAGCATAGTTCCTGGCACATAAGATGGGTTTAATAAATGTTGGTTGTTTAATTTCTTCTACTGTTTTTCCTAACTCAAATTTTGTCTACTTCCATCCCTCAATAGCTTTTCCTTATTTGAAGTACATTAAATCTGTTGATACTACTTTGTGTCATCATTGTTTTTCTCTTCCACGAATCACTGTTACTCTTTTGACTTTCTTGATAATTTGAATTCTGAAATAACAATCTTGCTCTCCACCCGTTCCCTGTTGCTATCCATGGGCACTTCAGCATTCATGTTCTAACCTCCTTACTATGCTAGCTCTTATCTTAACTCTAACAGCCTCCCTTTGCAGCCATGAGGGGTCATTCCTCAGGCCTTGCCATTTCCCAGAACTTCACAACCTCCGAGGTTGTGAACTTAGAAATTCTACTTTCTTTGTTTTTTAATTTAAAAAAAAAAATTAACAATCTACTTTCTAACCTCGCCCTCCCATGCTTCCTCTTTTCTTGCTGTCTCAAACACAATAAACCTATTCTTCACCTATGGAGTGACCTCTGGTCCCTTGACCTCTCCCCAGTGTCTCAGTTCATCTCCCTCACTATGACTTAACTTGTCTCCAAAATGAATCTTGTCACTTTGATGATTTACTTGCTATTATCTTAGAAGAGGGAAGCGGAGTGATAGATACAGTGATCTCTGGAGTCTACAGTCCAGTAGCTCTGGGTCCTAATTCTGCCTCTCATGCTTATGACCTGCAAGATCTTTGGCTGGTTACTTAACCTCTGTGGCTTCAGTTTCTTCATCTGTAAACTGATGGCTTGTGAGTTCCCTTCTTCTCTAGATATATGATGCCAAGATTCCCTTGCCCCTCTGACTTTTCAGTGTTCCTGATGGACTCTGCCCAACTTCCTCTATCTGATGTCTCTGTTCTAATTTCAGCACTACCATGCAATGCTCTAGAGCAGGGATTTTTAAACTTTTTTCTGTGGCGTAGAGCCCTTTGGCAATCCAGTAAAGTCTATGGAGCCCATGTCAGATAACATCGTTTTAATATATAAAATAAAATGCATAAGATTACAAAGGAAACTAAAGGTTAGTGAAAATAAAGATTTTTTTTTCGATTCAAGTTCATATATTTCCTGAAATTTATCCAAGGACCTGAAATCCAGGTTAAGAACTCTTACAGAGAGTCATGAAATTGAAAGATAATGTGATAGGGTGCTGGACCTGGAGTCAAGAAGTCATGGGTTCAAAAAATTCCTCAAACACCTTTTAAGCTATATGATCCTGGGCAAGTCATTTAACATCTCTGGGGCTCAGTTTTCTCCACTATAAAGTGAGAGGGTTGGACTTAATGACTTCTTAAAGTTCCTTACAACTCTAAAATCTGTGCTCTTAGAATCTTAGAATGAGCTTGTTTTGCCCACTGTAAATTTATGGTGCATCACTCTAGCTGAACTCTCTTTCCTATTTAATAGTCCTTGTGCTCTTATTGACTCCCTATGTTCTTGCGCACAATGACTTTTCTAAGCCTTTCCTGCTCCCCACCAGCTCTCTGGTCCTGCTGCTTCTTCCTTCTTCCATATACTTGCAGCATATCTTAGCTTTCTACTGAGGGCATTTAATGATATCTTTCTCATCACCCTTTTGTTGGGCTGTGTTGTTCCCATTAGAATATAAGTTCCCTGAGGGCAGGATCTGTCTTACTTGTTTGTATTTGTATTCTCTACATCTTAGCCTTATACCTGGCATATAGTAAGCACTTAATAAGTATGGTCAGTTAATCAGTCCTATCTGTCCATTTATCCATCATCTATCATCTATTTATCTAGATTTCCTAATCCTAAAAAGGTCATTTTCTACCCTATCTAGCTAATACTATTACTCTTCCCTTTCACTGCTAAATTTCTTGCAAAAGTTGTCTGTCCCCATAGCCTACATTGTCATTCACCCTCTCCTTATTTCATTGCAGTCTGGCTTCAGTCCCTACCACTCTGCTGAAATTTGTCTTTCCAAGGTTAGCAATGATCTCTCAGTTTCCAAATGTAATGGCCTGTTTTCTTTCTTCTTCCTCGACGACCTCTTGGTAGCACTTTATACAGTTATCCTCCATCTACTTTCCTTCACCAGCTGTCAAAGTGATTTTCCTTAAGCACAGATCTGACCGTGTCATTTCCCTACTTAGTAAGCTCCAGTGCTTCCCTAATGTCTCTGGGAGAAAAACACAAATGTCTCCATTAACTTTTAAAGCCTTCCACTATCCTAACCTATTTTCCAGCCTCATCATGTATATTCCTCCCCCTCTTGTAATTCTGTGAGCCAGCCAAACTGGTCTTCTCTCTTTTCGTCAAGGGAAAGAGAGAGAGAGAGAGAGACAGACAGACAGACAGACAGACAGACAGACAGAGACAGACACTGAGAGAGGTACTCCCTTGCCCACCTCCATGCCTTTTCAGCAACCATGGCTTGGCATGCCTTCCTTCCTCTCTTTCACCTCCTAGAAACCCTCTCCATCTTAAAGATACAGCTCAGCCACCATTTTTCAGCGCTTCTTAAACTGTGGGTTTGGCAACAGTAAAAGGTTTCTGAATGATCGATGACCAAAAATTAATTCAAAATCAGATGTGTAATGAATCTGAGGTCTTTATGGCAGTGCTTGCCTGGTGTTGCATCAAGCAACTTCACTGCAGTCTTGGATCTGAACAGGAAACATGCGTACTTTGCACTACGCATGCCATCAGGCCATGCAATGCCAATGTATGCTGACTAATAGAAAGTGGGTCCCTAGTGGAAAAAGTTTAAGAAGCCCTGTATATGAAGCCTTTCCTGATCCTACCAACTACTAGGACTTTCCCTGTCAAACCATCTTTTAGATATTATTTTCATCTTTTTATATTTATTATGCAAATGTACTGATATAGGTACTGTTATCTCTCCTGTTAGAAAGTGGGCTCCTGGCATGTGGTAGGCAGTTAATAAATGCTTGTTGATCATTGATTGATTGATTGAGAACAAAGTTTCCAGGAATAGGAATTCAGAGTCATTATAGTTCTGGTTCTCCTTCTACTTTCATAACCATCCCTTCTCTGTCTCCTTCACTAGTTCTTTACGTTTTTCCTATGTCCTTGTGGTATTTGCCCTCTCTAGTTTTGTTCTTAGAGGACTAGAGAGGACTCTATAACCTCTTTACCTTGAAAATTTCACTTATGCCAATAGATTTAACTACCACCTCTACCAGATTACTCCTAAATCCCTGTTTCTAGCCCTGAGTTGTCCTTTGAGCTCTGGAGCTACATTTCCATCTGTCTGTGGGAAATCTCTACATGGGTGTCCTATTGGCATCTCCAACTAAACTTGTCAGTAATCAAATTTCTTATCTTTCCCTTGAAATCCAGTCCTCCTTATTACTTCACTATTTCTGCCATTAATAAAACATTAATCCTATTTTATCAGGATTCAGATCTCATACTATAATTAATTCTTCCCTTTCACCTTTCATATCCAGACTATTCTGTTTATTTTTCCTCTCTCCCTTCCCTTCTTTTCCTACTAACTACCACCATCCTAGTATAGACCTTGTATTTATTTTGTGTTTACCTCTCTGTGTATATATTTCTTCCCTTGGAATATAAGTTTCTTGGGGCAAGTAGGTGGTGAAGTGGATAGAGTGCTGGCCCTGGAGTCAGGAGGACCTGAGTTCGAATCTAGCCTCAGACACTTACTTGGTATATGAACCTGGGCAAGTCACTTAACCCTGATTGCCTCTAGAAAAAAAAATAAACTTCTTGAAGGCAGGAACTCTTTGTTTTTGTCTTTGTATCTCCAGTGCCTGGTTCATAGCAAGTGCTTATTTAATGTTGGTTGAATTGAGTTGAATTGCCTGTGCTCCTATTCTTCCCAGGTCCTAAGATGGTCTCCCTCTACCTCTCTGCTTATCAAGCTCTGCCTCCTCCAGACAGCCTTTTCTCATGTCTTATCCCCCTCCTTAATCAACAAGAGAGACGTCCCATAGTGCTTTTCTTTCTACCTCTCTAATTCTTGTATATAATATCTTGTATTACTTTGTATTATGCCTATTTAATGTGTACTTGTCACATCCCCGATTCTCAGCCTTCCCTCGCCCTGTAAGCCCAATGAGGGCAGAGATTTTATTGTGTTATTATATATGCTCTGACCCATCTCCCTAGTACCTAGTTTAGCGTTCTATATACAGTAGGTATCTAATACATATTTCTTTAATTGAATTAAATAGTGTCTTTCTTACTATGACTTTATAACACACATAATTAAGTGTTCAAAGCAACTATTTTAAATAGGAGAAAATAGCAGATGAAGCAAGACCCTTGGACTGCTGTAAGCATAATTACCTAAAACCAGTAACATAAATACAGCTTCCCACTAATGATTTGATTGATAGCAGAAATATAAAAATATAGCAGCCTATAATTAGAAAGGACCTTAGAGGTCACCTAATTCAGTGTCCCTTTAACATAGAGGAGGACACTAAGGCCCAAGACCTGAGCTGACTTGCCCAAGGTCACACAGACTTTGACCGGCTGAGGTGACACTAGAATCTGAGTCTCCTGATTCTGTGTCAGTGGATTTCTCCTTTAGCCCATATTGTCTCACTTTACCTTGGATGTTGGATTTTCTTCCTCTAACAAAGAGACAGAAAAATCAAAAGATAAGAGCGAAGGGAGCTTAGATAAATGGTAGAACTCTGGTTTGTTCCACTAGGAGTAAAAAAAAAACAAAACAAAACACTCATAAAGAGTGACTAAGAGCTTTGGAAGGAAGCTGATGCTATTGTATAACAATTTTGGCTTCCAGTGAGTCACTGAATGAAAACCCAGCAGCACCTAACTTGGTGCCTCGTACACAAATGCTCAGCAAATAGGTATTGTTTTGCTTTTCTAAACTTGTATCCTTGGGGGAAAAAAAAGGAGTTGCTCTAGAATCTGGCATTTTGCCCAGCCCATTGGACCATTTTAGGGGTAGAGGGTTGA
Organism: Vombatus ursinus; assembly: GCF_900497805.2. NCBI lineage: Eukaryota > Metazoa > Chordata > Mammalia > Diprotodontia > Vombatidae > Vombatus > Vombatus ursinus. The sequence continues at coordinate 80,475,200 of NW_020954569.1, read as the reverse complement.
GAGAATGATGTTGAAGCCATTAGACTGGGAGGGATGCCCTCCCTGAGGACTGGGATTGTATTGACTTGCTTTGTGTAGATTCTTCAATCTCTAGATACAGTGAGATCAAGGGTCAAAGAATGGCAATATAGGAGTTCAGGTTTCACAGCTTACATAGATCAATGGTTCTGTGATCTTATCACAGTGTAGTTTACACCTTCAGGTCTTACCAGTAGTCATGAGACCTCTATACCTTTTCATGCTTTGGGACTGCATAAAGGCTCTTTCCAGGCCCTTGGAAGCCTTCCTCTGGTCCTTTTACCACCCTGTCAATACCATAGCCACACTCAGTCTATTATCCCTTGATCTCATTATGTCATCAGTCTACCTCCTTTTTTGGGTCTTATATGTCCTTGATATATCTTTTATACCACTTTTCACACTCAAGTTGTCCTTGGTAATGCCCACTATGGCCCTTTGGGTCACCTGCAGGTCTGAGTCTTCTGAGACATGTTGTTCTCAGAATTGCAGTCCCATTGCATCATGGGAGAATTATTTTTCCCTTTAATGATTTCACTGTTGTGGATTGCTCCCTGGATGAAATTCTTTTTCCCAGTACAGATCAGCAATTGTTTTGCAACTTAAAGTATTTGAAGGTTGCCTAGGGCATTGAGACATTGACTTGACTGGGATCCCATAGCCAGTACATCTCAAAGGCAAGACTTGAACCCAGCCCTTTCTGACACTGAGGCCATTCCTCATCCATTCTGCCATACCACCTTTCCCGAAGAGAACACTGGGCTTAAAAGACTAGACTTTTGCATCTTGAGCTGAAAGTACTGTGCATTTTCTCAACTGTGATCCAGCCCATTGACCTATTCAGTCCAGCTCTTTTTTCCTCTACAGCTCCTGTTCAGGTGTATGCATTCATACAGTGGCCTGTCCTCCTAAATTCATACTAAGTTCAAACATCGTCAGATCATGGAATTGAGATTCTTTTTAATTAGAAGTAAAATGAGTCAATCTCCAAGTTGGAGAAAGTTGAGGATTTCTCCGTCCCAGAATGCCCAGTGACCTGTGGAGAAAGCTGAAGAGGAAGGATTTTGGTTCCAGCCCATCCTGTTGTGTTTCCTTCCCCTGCTTACGTCTTCTCAACTCTCACTAACTGGCAGCTCCTCTGTGGCCTTCACTTGGGGCCGCTGCAGTTAAATGCAAAAGTAGGCTTCATCTTGGTGAATGAGCTGTTCTTGGGTGTTGAAAAGTTGCTGACTCCTCATGGAAAACTTTTGAGGAACTCTTCAGTTGACATACTCTATTGTCTCTTAGGGGCAGGGCAGTGTTTTGTGAGAGATGCCCTTTTTCCTGAAAACAGGAACTTCGTTCTTTATTTGCTCCCCGGCCAGTGCTGAAGTTCTTCCTAATGTCAGCACCCGATGGAGAAGGGCTTCTTTTATTTTTATTTTATTTTGTATGTAGCCTCTATTTTATTTTACTCCCCTCCCATTTAATAAGCATTTATTTTCTCTCCCTCCCACCTCCCCAAACGGGGTGGGGGTGGGGGGGTGGGGGGTGGGAGGGAGAAAAAGAAAAACAAAACCCATGCAACAAGTAACTACTTAATATTTATATAGCGCCTATTATGTGCCAGGCACTGTGCTAAAAGCTTTATAATTATTATTTCATTTGATACCCACAACAACCCTGAGAGGTAGATGCTGTTATTATTCCCATTTTACAACTGAGGAAACTGAGACAAATAGAGGTTAAGTGATTTGCCCAGGGTCACACAGCTAATAAAGTGTCTGAGGCCAGATTTGAACTTTGTTCTTCCTGACTCCAGGCCTGGTGCTCTATGCACTTCGCCACTTAGCTACTAGATAGGCAAACAAAACAAATTCCCGTGTTGTTCATATCTATGGATGTCTCATTCTCCATCTTGAGTTGAAAGAATAATTGAAAAAAATTAATTATTTTTTGATGTTCATTTTAAAATTTTGAGTTCTAAATTCTTTCCGTCTTTCCAATTCTGCCCCCCCCCATTAAGAAGTCAGGCAATATGATACCCATTACACATGTGAAATCATGTAAAACATATTTCCATATCAGTCATGTTGCAAAAAAAAAAAAAAGGCAAGGAAAATAAACAAGTAAAAAAAGTATGCTTCAATCTGCATCCAGAGTTTGTTACTTCTTTCTCTGGAGGTGGATAGCATTTTTCATCATGAGTCCTTTAGGATTGTTGTAGATCATTGTATTGGTCAGAATAGCCAAGCCTTTCACAGCTAATTATCGTTAAACTATTGCTGTTACTGTGTACGATGTTTTTCTGGTTCTGCTCACTATACTTTGCATCAGGTTATGTAAGTCTTCCTAGGGGAAAAAAATAGTAATATATTTAGTGAAGATACTCAGATGATAGGGTTTCATTTCTTCTCTAGTGTGTCTCTTTATCTTTGTGATAGATTGCAAGATGCTAGAGATGGCATTACCTCTGAAGTACACGTTAATATAGACAAAGTTTTAAAGGTTTGCAAAGTGCTTTACGTATATTATCTCATTTGACACTTACATCAAGGTGCTATCATCTCCCCCATTTTGCTGATGAGGAAACTGAGGCTAGAAGATTTTCAGCGACTCGCCCAGTGTCAGACAGCTAGGCCTATCCCTCAGGTCTACCAACCTAGGATGCTTCTCTTCTAGTTTCCTGTTTATTCATCATACATGCTTATTAATTATCTAGATCAGAGGTTCTTATCCTGGGGTCTGTGATGCTGATTTTTAATATTTAGATAACTATATGTTGATGTAATTCATTTCCTTTGCAGTCTTGTATATTTTACTTTTTTCATTTTGAAACATTATTTTGAGGAGGCTTCCTTTCATAGGCTTCACCAGGCAGCCAAAGAGGCTTATGAAATAAGAAAGGTTAAGAACGTCTGCTCTAGATGGTGCTCCTGCTTGTGGATAATTGAGAAATTTTTAGAAAGAACTGAGGCCTTAAACTGGGCAGATTCTTGCATAGAAACTCAAATAGAAGCTTTGGTTTGGGGATTGTTGTCGTTCAGTCATTTCAGTTATGTCTGACTCTTTGTGTTCTTATTTTGGGGTTTTCTTGGCAAAGATAATGCAGTGGTTTGCCATTTCCTTCTCCAGCCCATTTTACAGATGAGGAAACTGAAGCAAACAGGGTGCAGTGACTTGTCCAGGGTCACACAGCTATTAAGTGTCTGAGGCCAGATTTGAACTCAGGAAGATGCATCTTCCCAACTCCAGGCCTGGAGCTCTATTCACTGCCCCTTAGTTGTCCCCTTCTCATCAAATGAGTTTAAGAAATAACAGTGCTGCCAACAAAAGTGTAAAAGAGCGTGTGGCCCCCCTACCCGTGTACATGTCAGACAGGGCCATCTCCAGTCATCCTGATCTATATCTTGCCACCAAACCCAGATGGCACCGGAAGAGCAAGTGAGCCCTCCCTCACTTAAATCCAACTCACTTGCAAGTCATGGCATCACCTTCCCAATGTCATGGTCCTCTTTGAGAACAAAGGACAAACAACAACAACAATAACAACACCATATCAGACAGATACGTAGAGTAAATCAGTGAACTATGTTTTATCCAAAAAAAGCCCTTCTTTTTCATCTAATTATCTGAGAAGCTTTAGGTGTCTCTGAGAAGCAGGGAATGTGGGTCATGTTGATGCTCAGGGTTCCTTCTACCTCTCTTATTCTGTGACCTCCAAAGGATTATGTTTTGGGATATATTCAAAACATCGCCATCTGAACCAACCAACTGGGAAATAGGTTTTGCAGCTCATGCTACTTAAACACATTGCAGCCTAGAGACATGCAAATTGTAGAGATGCCTGTTTTTTCCCAATATTTCTAAAAGCCAATGTAGGATCCACCGTGGTTCCAAATTACAGGTCTTTAAATCAAGAAGACCTGCTTTGGACACCTACTGGCCACAGGACCCTAGACAAATGATCCCACCTCTCTGACTGGCCCTGGGAGAGGAAGTGCCCCAGCGGATGTTCCCAAGCTGAGAGAATCACGTGTCCCATGCACTCTGCCCTCTAACAAAAACCCAGACTCTTGGTTCTAACAGTGTTTACAAATGATCAAATAAAACTGAGATCAAGAGTTTGTCCACTTCCTGTGTGTGCCATTTCCAATCTGAGTTTTATGTTTCCGGAAGAAAATACCCACTATTCTCCCCTCTCTTTTTAGCCTCAGCTAAAACCAAATAAGTTTACCTACTCCTAGGATCAAACCGTAAAACTCATGACCCATTAGCAATGTCTTGCGTATTTTTTTTCTCTGAGCTAGAAGGCATAATAATAACTCACATTAAACGGTGCTTTAAGATTCGTGAATTTACAAACACATATACACATATGTATGAATGCATATGTATATATGTGTGTGTGTATATATGTATATGTTCATATACACACGTATATATATATTTATATAAAATTTGATTTGATCCTCACAATAACCACGTGAGATGGGTTCTATTGTTAAGTCCATTTAATGAGGCTCATAAAGGTGAAGTGGCTTCCATAGAGTTATATAGTCAGTAAGCATTTGGGGCAGGATTCAAACCCAGGACTTCCTGACTCCAAGCCCAGTCAGTGCTCTGTCTGCTATACCACACCACTTTCAGAAGGAGCAGTGTCCCACTTTCCCAGACCACCGGAGCCGAGTCAGAACCTGGCGTGGTACAGGTGGGACAACCCCACAGCTTAGCTCCAGATTATTTAGCTGCTTACCCATCTTTGACATGTGACCAAACCATGCAGCTGGAGAATACACAGTCACATTCATATCAGCTAATAATAGTGTAGGTGATTGGGTATTTCTGGTCATGGTATGTGTTGGGGAATAGTAAGCTGGTCTCAGGAATCCAGAGTCAGTGAGGGGCCGCTGGTGGGAGGGATATGCATCTCCCTGCCTATTAGGTGGCCTGCACAGAAGCACTGCAGTCCCAGATCTCTGAAGGACAGCTCAGTGGAAGGGAAAGCTCCAGGAGTCAGGAATGGACAAGAGGAGTGATGGAGTCTGAATCGGGATGCTTGGGCTAAGGCGGGGGGAGGAATAGGTTCGTGAACTCCTGAGTAACTCTCCGGCTTGCAGAGCTGCATTTGGCCAGACTGTCTGGTTGGTCATCTGGTTAAAGAAGGGGTTTTCAGCAGTGCTATGCATTTGTAGAAAAATCAGACCCTCCAGAAAAGTGCAATAACAGGGAGTACATGTGAGTCCAAATGGCCTCTAATGTCTGGCAGTAATTTTTCTAGACATTCCTATTGCTACATATCAGCAATCAGTCCAAGTCTGTGTGTGTGTGCGTGTGTGTGTGTGTGTGTGTGTTTTACTGTTGCATAAAGCTTCATTTCACTTTCTGACAATGTATTTCAGATTTTCCAAATGTTTCAAATTCTTTCTGTTTTGCAAGCAATTCAGTTGGGCATGTTGCCTATTCCTAACAGCACTTGTTTAGGAAGGTTTTACCATTGGCTGCACTTTGAAAGGCAATTTGGATTTTCATGACCGCTAAAGAAAGCAGATAGTTATCGTTTCACGTGTGATTTGAACAAGGCATAACCAGACACGCCCAAGCTCGTGTTTTGGTTTTGTCTTTGTGTTCCTGATGTCTAGACCAGGGCCTAAGATGTGGTAGGTGTTTAACAAATGCTCGTTGCATTGAATTGAGGTAATGGGTCCAAAGAGAAATGAGCAATAAAGTCCCAGAGAAATCAAATAAATTCTGTTAGTCCCCTTCTGGTTTGTTTTTAAAGGACTTTTCATCCTCAGAGTGAAATTTTTCACCACAGACTCCTGTTTGTGTCCTCTCGTTGAGCCAGCCAAGGGGTTAGAGATGATGTAACTGAGAGCAGAAGGGGTAGCAACATAGATAGGATAGAGGGCATGTAAATTTGGTAGGATGTGAGGTTTTACTAGGCAAGTATAAACAGCACTTGGAGTCATGAATTTGCTAATTGTTCTTTCTCGCTGCAGACTTTAGTTCTGACACACAGAGAGAACATTCAGTTCCTCTGCCCATTTCTAAGTGCTGCTGATTTTGTCCCAGCTGTGATAGCTCCATGAAATGTCTCCTGTTCAACACTGTATCATTCCATCACTATGCTTTTTTCTTTTTTCTTCTAGAGGGATGGCTGCCGGATCTGGAAGATGCACATGGTGAAAGGGTCAGATGGCCTGGGCATCCAGATAACCGGAGGCCGGGGATCAAAACGATCACCACACGGAATCATCGTTGCACATGTAGAAGAAGGAGGGGCTGCACACAGGTGATAGAATTGTGTCTGCATGGTCCCCATCCCCCCAGCCCACCTCCTTCTCATCTTCTAAACCATTTTCTAAAAAATGCTAAATTTACAGGAGGTCATGGGATATTGTGCTAGACTTGCAGTCAGAATACTTTTGTTCAAATCCTGCTCTGACATTAGCTGTGTGGCCCTGGACCAGTCACTTGATCTTTGTAAGTCTCAGTTTTCTCTCCGTAAAATAGATGTGATACTTGCACTGTCTACTTCTAAGGGCTGTTGTGAGGAAAACACTTGGTTTATATCTGTATAACACTTTTAGGTTTTTAATCATCTCAACTGGGACTTTCTAGTAATTGGCAATTTCATTATAGAAGCATAGATCAATAGCTGTATGGGATCTTAGGACCATTTACTCCAGCTCCCTTATTTTACAGAGGAGAAAATGGAGTCCTAGAGAGGTTAAGTGACTTGTACCTGTGTCCGCACCAGTACTGACAAAAACAGAATTAGAGCCAAGGTATTCCAGCTCCCAAGTTCAGCACTGTATACACCAAAAGGTAATGTCAAATTTGAATAGAAATGAATCCCTGTGTCTCACATATTGACTTGCAAAACCACAAATTAACATAATTTATGTTGTGGTGTATTTTTATTTATTTTGCTAAACATTTTCCCATTATATTTCAACCTGGTTGCACTCAGGAGTTTTGTGGGAGCCCTTGAGTGTGACATCTCTGCATTATACTGCACCAGGTTTCCCCCCAAATCAGTAATGAAATTGATTTTGAAATACATCTCATGAGCTTGGTCTCATTGTTTTTATAAGTCAGCCATACCTTAAATTCAGATCTCCTGTTTTTTGAAATATAATCTCTTTGGCATTATGAGAATATCTAGTGTCTAAGAGACAGAGGTCACAGAAGGATCAGTATTCCCTTTCCTGCTAAGCTCATTCCTGATTTTCCCTTCTGCTTGTTTGTGGAATATGTTTAAACAGAGTGTCTCATCAGTTTTAGTGTAGTTTTATTCTATTAAAACTTTAATGGATGGTTTTACATTATTAAAACTTTAATAGCACAAAACTATATTGAGACTTTTGGGACACCCTGAGTATACCTAAGAAATAGCCTTTTTATTTCTTGGCTGAGGGCAGAAGCAAGATTCACTGCAGCAGATAGAATTTGCCTACAGACTAAGAAGATAATTTGTTATATTTATTGGGGGGGGAAGGGGAGGAAAGAAAAAACATTTTTACATAGTTTTGTTTTACAAGCCTTAATCCCTAGAATTTTGGAGCTGGAAAGTATCACAAAATGGCAGAATCTCAGAGGAAAAGACCTCAGATGATCATCTATTCCTGAACAAAAACCTCTCTAACATACCCAACAAATGGTCCCTCCAGTCCAAAGTCCTTCCAGCTTAAAGACCTCTAAATGGAGAACTCACTGCCTCCCACAGTAGCCCATTTCATTTTACAATGGCCCTCACTATTAGGAAATTTTTCCTGACATCAAACCTAAATCTACCTCTCTGCAGAGAGTTATTCTCCACTGGTACTCATTCTGTTGTCCAGAGCTAAGCAACCAAGTCACGTCTCATGTGATAGTCCTTGAGATACTTGACAAGAGCTGCCATGTTTTCCTCTCCTCATTCCCACCCACCAAGTCCATTGTTCTCTAGGCTAAACATCCTTAGTTCCTTTTATTTTTATAGGGCATGATTTTGAAGCATTTTGCCACCCTGGTTACCATCCTCTACATACTCTCCATCGATATCCTTCCTAAAATTCTTGAAGATCATCTACTCCCACCTTCCCACAGTGAGGAAGCTGAGGTCCAGAAAAAAGGGTGACCTTGCTCAAGGTCGCCCAGCTAATGAGTGATGGAGCTGTGATCAAAACGCAGTGATCTTTCCACTATAATCTATCTGTCCATCATTAAGGGACTGAGCAGCACCCTTGCATCTCGTACTCAGGAACATACCCAGTGCCTACCATCAGAAAATTTATAGTCGCCTTTTGGTTTGAGATGCTACAAAGATGATCTTATCAGTGTGAGGACTCACCTCATTTAACAGATTTAAAAAGTGGAATTTTTCATGATTTTTTAATAGTCAATCTTCATGGTTTCTGTGAATAAGGAAGTTATCAACTGGTGGATAACTTTCTAGTGATGAGCCTCTCCAGTCTTAGCCAAGCTGCTCCTTAGATAAATAAAGCATACCATAGCCACACCTGTCCTGGAAGCTTCCAGCTTTGGTAGGATGTGCTGGAGATGGGGTGCTCCTCTGGCATAGCCCCCCACATGCCTAAGCTTACCTCCATGACACGATGAGGCACAGAAGTAGAACTCCAGTTGAGGAGACAAAGAGTTAATAGATGTAAATCTAGCAATGATAAGAATGTGAAAGGAAAGGAATGAAGTGCATTGGAGAGGGGTGAGGGTAGAGAATATATAGGGGAGGGTCTCTTAATCTGCCTTTTAGAAATCTCTAGTTTCCTTCAAGGCTGGGCTTCAAGGGTCACCCTCTGCTTGAAGCTTTTCCTGATTTCCAGCTGCTAATGCCTTCCCTGCAAATTAACTTCTCTCTCTTTTGCATCTATTTTGTTTAATCCTCCTTTTGCTTCCCTCCACCCCCATTGTCCCAGATGCCCTGGGGGAGGGAATTTACCTCCTGGATTTACCTTCTAATATCCCAAACCTAGGGACATAATATTTGTATGTATGTGTATATGTATCTATTAATTGGTCCTCTCATGAAATCATAGGTTCAGAGCTGAGGAACATCTTAGAGGTCATTTAATACAACCCCTTCATTTTACAGAGGAAACTGAGGTCTAGAAAGTATAAGCAACTTGCTCAAGGTCACATAAGTATTGAGAGACAGAATAAGGATTAGAACCCAGGTATTCTTGACTTCCATAGGACAGCTAGGTGGCACACAGTGGATAGAGCACTGGCCTTGGAATCAGGAAGACTCATCTTCCTGAGTTCAAATCTAGCCTCAGACACTTAGTAGCTATGTGACCCTGGGCAAGTCGCTTAACCCTGTTTGTCTCAATTTCCTCATCTGTAAAATGAGCTGAAAAAAGGAAATGGCAAACCAAGAAAACCCCAGATGGGGTCATGGAGAGTCGGGCAAGATTGAAACAACTCACACAACAACAAATCACAGAGTCACCCTGTTCCTTGACAGGGGGCAACAGATGCAGGTATTTTGTGGGAAGGGGACATCCACAGAACTTGGTTATAGAAGGGATCAGCAGGGAGCCTAGAGAGAGGCAGGTAGGTAAGAGGGAGGAGTCCAAGGCTTCCAGCCAGGGTATCTAGGAGAACATTAACAATAGCTCACCATAAGGTTTGAGCTTCTGACCTTTAAAGGACGGGGGGAGAGTGGCCATCAGAGGCATCAATGCTTTTATGTATTCTAAAGGCTAGCATGAGGAAGAGACATTTGACTCTCAGAGGGGAAAACTAGGAGCAACTAGTCAACGTTTCAGGGAAGCACATTTTTCTTCTCACTGTAAGAAAACACGAACAATTAGAGCTGGCCAGAGGGGAATCCACCACCTTAGGGGAGAGTAGGTTCCAGGATCAAAAAGCCAGGCTATGATGAAGTCTGTGATGCATACAACGGGTACTCTGAGCTCTTGCAGCTGAACCCTCTGTGAGTTTTGGGGTCCTGTCTTTTTGTGAGCCCTGTCCTCCTCAGTGCTGTCCCTCATGCTTCCAGTCTCCTAGTATTTCCCACTGACATCCTTTGGTCAGAGTTGTCCATAGGTCTCAGCCACTCCTTGCCCCTATCTGCCAGGGAAGGCGATGGTGTGGGTACTGTGAAGCATGGTGGCATAAGTCAAGCCACCATGGGGAAAGAGTTGAGTTCACCTGGATATTGATTTGAATTCTATTGTTCCTCAAAATCTCCAGCTTTGATTCTGATCCTACCCCATTTGTTCTCTTTCTCCTTTAATAGATTGCTTGGATTTGGGGGTTTCCTTGGGATGACTCTCGATTTCTTCATCTAGAGACTGCTGGTCCCTCCCTACCCTGCTACCCCTTCAACTAGTGGACCTTGGCCTAGCCTGCTTCTGGCCTTTGCCTTAGGTTGCCTTTTTGGAATACTTTATTTAATTATATGACTTCTCTTTTGTGGTTACCTTCCCTGGACATGCCCTAAATATCAGTGTCTCATTTAAAATATGGTAACCAGAATTGGGCATGGTACTCCCAGACATGGTCTGACCAGGACAAAATCTGGCTTGTCTGTAGCTCCATTCCTTAGAATACTAGACTTCCAATAATGTAGCCTAAGATACATTGGCTTTTCTGGGCTGCTGGGTCTCATCATTGACCTATACTGAGTTCATAGTTCATTAAAACCCTCCCAGGTCCTTTTTACTTAAATTGCTTCCTGGTCATGTCTCTTACCCCTGTCCCCTCTCATTCTGTACTTGTACACTGGAGTTCCTGAACCCAAGTGCAGGTCCTTGCCAGCTTTGCTGCCAATAAGAGCTAGCTTTCTGACTTTCCTGATTTTGAACTTGATTCAGTCCTTCCAGACCTCCATTTCTGCTTTCTGAGATCTGATGCCCAGCTCCTTCCCTCAAAGGAAGAATAAGCTGGCCTCAACTTGTGAATTCAGGGTTGGCCAGACTCCAATTCTTAACCTTTGCTTAAGTTTGGTGAAATCACTGTTGCTCAGGGGTTGGGGGCCAGAATGATGTTATTTTTAGAACATGCAGAATGTGAGGATCTGGTGGTGGGCATTTGGGGGCCTTAGGTTGTGAGAAGGAGAGAAAAAGTATTTCAACTCATAGCTGGTTCATCAGAACCAAGAAGGAGAGACAGAGACAGCTTTCCTACCCTCTCAGCTCGGATTGCTGAATGAAGTCATACTTGTTGACTGATTGCTTGGAGCTCAGAGACAGGCAAAGTTAGAGATAGGACTTGGATTCTCATAGTAGGATGAGTTAAAGCCATGGAATCAGATGAAATCCACTAGCTCAGAAGTTTTAAATTCCCAGTGGTTCACAAAACTCCCAAGTGCAACAGGACCCAGATTAAAATGTAAATGGGAAATGTTTAAGAAGATAAATAAAATTGCAGGAAAACATAAATAATGTTAATTTGTGGTTTTCTAAGTCAATATGTAGCCCATTTCCATTTGAGTTTGACATCACTGCGAACCACTCTGTCTTCCTGAGATACCTTTCTGGACTCCAGGCAGCATGGTAAGCTCCTCCTGCTGTCCACAACACAGAGACCACATACCACAGAGATCCACCACTTTATTTTCAATCGTATTTGGGGCCCTTACACTTTGGGATGGGTGCTTTTAGATGTTGTCTGATCTGCTTTGTTCTGTTGGGTCTGGTAGTTCAGATGAGGACTCTCCTGGCTCTATGATAGGGCTCTCTCCATTAGTGCCATTAGTCAGTGACACAAGTCTATTAGAGATAGGTCACCCGAGACCATCAGGATAAGACTAACCACTGTGTAATTACAAATAACGAGGTCTGCAAGAGAAAAGGACAGAGGCTTTCACTGGTGGGGATGTCCGGTCCATCTCCCATGAAGAGGCTTGGTCCACTATGAAAAAAAATTTACACGGGGCAGCTAGGTGGCGCAGTGGATAGAGCACCGGCCCTGAAGTCAGGGGGACCTGAGTTCAAATGCGGCCTCAGACCAAATACTTGACACTTACTAGCTGTGTGACCCTGGGCAAGTCACTTAACCCCAATTGCCTAAAAAGAAAAAGAGAAGAAAAGAAAAAAATCTACAGGACATATATTCTTCTTTATCAGGACTTCTGGTCTTGAGCTGGATAGAGATTCATCAGCTAGTGAGAGGTAGAGCCTCCCAGGGAATAAGGAAGGAAGCAAGCAGGGTGATGGATGGAGACTGCATCAGTAGAAAGAGCATGGTTTTCTAGTCAGGCACATCACTTCATGTCCCTAGGTCTCAGGTTCTTCATTTGTAAAATAAGGGGGTTGGGCCAGATAGCCTCTAGGGTCCCATCTATTCTAAACCTATATGATCTTACGATTTTCCTCATCTGAAGTCCTACCTTTTACTCTGATTTGATTCTGTTTTCCTCACTATTTACCCCTGGGACGATTTTACATTCTCTGAGTTCCCTTGCCTCACCTCCTTCCTTCCCTGGGAGAGATGCTTCTCTAGTAGCCACCGCTGCCTTGTGAGCTCTCCTGTGGCAAGTGCCTGAGCAGACAATATGGCTCCCCACGATCATTGATGGTATTGGGTTTTTGGAAAGGAATAAGGCCAGACTTGGAAGCTTCCCTCACCAGTGACCCTCAGAAGGAGATCACTGGAAGCCAACTACAGATAGGGTAATGTTTGTCAAACTGGTAGCATTGATAGGTCCTTCATTGGCTATAGTCACAAAGATGATGTAAGATAGTTTGGAAACTCTTGTCCTCTGGTTGGGTGAGAGAGGGATGGTAGTTACTTCCTCCTCCATCTAATACAAAGTGAATCTGTCAAAGCTAACACTGAATGACACCAGAGAATTACATCCTTCCCCCTAGTCACCACATTGCTAGGAAGAGCTGTTAAGGGGAAATGTAGGATATATTTCTAGTATATTGGGAGATATTGTGCTGTAGTTCAAGGAGAGATGTCTTTTTCCCTTACTGGCCTTACAGACTCCTATGTTTATCCTAAAAACTGATATAGAAAGTTGACAGGTTTTGCAAACTCTCTCAGCTCCTCCTGTAGCCTCTGGCAGGTATGTGAAAAAGTTAGTGTTTGGTGCAGATGGGACTGGGCCAGGACCCTCCCTAATCCAAACTGTTGGTCCCTTACTATTCCAGTTCCCATGACTTCAGCAACCTGAGCTGAGGGGGTGGATGAGAAATCTGTCCTTGTCTCCACTCCTTGGTTCTAGTGAACCAGCTATGGGTTGGAATTCTTTCTCCTCCCTCCCACAGCACATGGAAACTCAGGCTCTCCCCTGCCCCAACTCTGTACTCATTTGCTGAGGTCATATCTGAGGCTCCTCATCTACCCTGAGGCTCCCGACTGGGACTTCCCAGAATGGATCTAGGGACCCATCCTATGAGAAAGAGAGAAGAGAATGAGACCACACATGGAGCATAAGGCCAGGAGAGAGCATCATAGAAGCTGGGGGTTCAGTGGCATCAGAGAAGTGATAATGAGGATGAGGCTGATGGGCACACAGACCCTAACCCTGGGAGAGCAGAATAACTTAGGTCTGCAGTTGGGAGTTTCACCTTCACCTGTCACTTCAGGAAGCTATTCATACAATCAGTGGATCTGACTCACACAGAGATAGCCGGCAATGTCTGCTATTACCCCCAGGATGGAGAACGACACTTCATGGGTCCATATGTCAATTATGGCCCCATGTGATATGCCAGTCTTCTCAGGCCCTTGGGTTCTTTGCTTCTCCATCTACCAAGGGTGCATATATCTACTATATGCAAGTCTCTTAAGAAGGTTTCTTTGTTGCTAATAATTGACATGAAAATGCCAGAGAAAAGGGGCTCCTGTGATGGATTTATCACTAACACACTAAATCTTATGCCATCTTTGGGACTGTCACTTACCTGTGGGCTTGATGCTAGTCACTTCAAACCATGCAATCAAGTAACTCTACTTAAAATTGTTTTTGGTCATTATTTCTTCCTCTTTTGAATGCACCCTGGCCCTTACAAACTGCCTCCCCCACCCCCACACCCTCACCCCATTCCAGGAAAATCACAATTCTTTTCCTGAAGCATCTTGACAAAGGTTGTTTTTTCCTTTTTGCTTCCTCAGGGATGGCAGGCTGACCTCAGGAGATGAGCTGCTAATGATCAATGGTCAGTCACTGGTTGGCCTCTCGCATCAGGAAGCTGTGTCCATTCTCCGTGCTGCAACTGGACTAGTTCAGCTAGTGGTGGCCAGCAGGGTAGGTATTTTCAATTATTATTTTCACGGTGGTAAGGATGGGGATATAGACTGTATTTGTGATTGCATTGGTATGGAGAAAGCCCATCTATCAATACAGGTTGGTATCTTCTCTGAAACTTATACTCTTATAGAGTTGCCTGGGACATTTAGAGGTTAAGTGAAGTGTCCAAGTTCACACAGCCAGTATGTGTTACTGTCAGGACTTAAAATCACATCTTCTTCATTTGAAGACAACTCTTTATCTTTTTTAATATGAACCCTGCATTGGAGGTGTGCATGCCAGGCACCATACTTTGTTTTAAAAATTAAATATCATTTAAAAAAATTCATTTTATTTTCCCACCAAACACTTCTAATAGAAGGAATTTTGCCTCCAAGAGATTTTTTTTCTAAAGACACAAGTCTAACCAATAAGCACACAAAGGTGTTTGGCCAAGTGTTACGTGTGTGAGCATTGGTTTTATTTTAATTTATGGGGTGTGTGTGTGTGTATGTGTGTGTGTGTGTGTGTGTATACATGTAAATGGTTGGAAAGTTAGGGCTGGGGAAGACAAGTTTGGGAAAATAAGAAATGAGAGCAAATGTTTTGGAGGGAGAAAAAGAATAATGTAATGTTAGGACAGAAATTCTTCAGAGAAAAGGAGGAATGTAAAAGACTTTAGGTAGGTATGGGGGAACAGATTAAGATGTTCACTCCTAAGTCCATCTGAACAAGGATCAGATGAAGTGAAGGTCCTGACCCAGATGTGCTTGGGGTGGGATGTTGTTTTTAGAAGCATAGCATTTTCTAGCCAAAAGAGACTTTATGGATGATACAGTTTCAATAAGAAAATATATGTATTGCTTTTGATTGCTATGATGGAGTATCATAGATCTGGCCCAACCCCTGTTTTCAAGACACTTATAATCAAATGGAGATTGGAGAAAGGAAGATGTATATATAACTAACTGTGTTATAAATGCAGGGGAGAGGTCCAGGCAAAATATTATAAGAAAGACCATTTTTAGTCAGGGTCATCAAGAAAAACATCCCGAAAGAAATGGTTTCTGAATTGGGCCTTTGTGCATCACAGTCATTTGACAGAATTGGAAACTGAGGTCTTGCCAGTAAGGAGCTAGTTTGTGGGTTTAGGGCCCAGGATTCTGCCCCACTCTTAGCCTTGGGTTTGTTCCCAACCAAAAAACTTTCTCCTTTTCTTCTTCATCATCTTCTTCAGCAAAACCCCTGGAATCAAATATAAAGTTCTCTGAGGTTTAAAATTCTTCATAAACTGCCCTTTTCCTCCCTTTTCCAGTCTTCTTATAACTCACTCCCATCCACATAGTCCATGATGCAGAGGCACTTGGCTCTTTTCCATTTCTGGAACAAGATGTTCTATCTACTGACTGCATTTTTTCTGACTGTCCCCCATGCCTGAAAGGCCTTCCTTCCTCATTGCTGTGTCCTGGCTTCCCTGGCTTCCTTCAGGTCCCAGTTAAAAATCATACCTTCTGTGAGAAGCCTTTCCCATTCCTATCTTAACACTTGGGCCTTCCCCCTGAAAATTGCCTCCAGTTTATCATATCTGCAACGTCTTTGTATATAGTTGTTTCCATGTTTTCTCCCCCTCTTAGACTGTGAACTCCTTGAAAACACGGACTGTTTTTGCTTATCTTTGTATCTTCAGTGCCTGGCACATTGTAGGCACTTAATAAATGCTTTTTGACCTGCTAACTTGCTAGGAGAGGAGATTTCAAGGTCACATTGTGGGTTGGCATTCCATGTGACACCTGGAGCTAATGGGTTGAGGTCCCACATCCCCACTGGGAACATCACTGGCCTCTACATGCTCTACTATACAAACACCATTGCCTAACTAATCGTGTAGATCCAGTGGATGTGAAATCAAGAGGGAACAGGTGTAACTTGTTTCTCAATGCAGCCTATTTTTGCTGCAGTTGAGACAATGAAACAGGCCATATGATTGACAACTTAATGATTTGGTACCACAGTTTAGAACTTCTATGAATTAATACTGAAAGGTGGTCCAGGTCCTAGAAGAGCTTCAGAGGGGCCACAGCTAGTTCTCGCAGCACTGAGCTGTTTACAATTTGTGTGTGTGTGTGTGTGTGTGTGTGTGTGTGTGTGTGTGTGTGTATGCTTGGGGTGTTTCAGTCCTTAGAATTATCTATGGCTTCTCTCCCTTCCTCCTAATTTAGCTTACTAGAGGCTTGAGGTCTGGGACCATTCCTTCCAGAGAAATATAGGTGCCATGCATACAAAGGCCCTATTCCATTCTTTTCCTGATAATTTCTAAATTAGGGATGAGGACCTTTTTGCCTATTTGAAAAAAGTTATCCTCCCAAAGAAAACAGAATCAGTCACATACAGAGGTAAAAATCCACAATTAAGGGCCACACAGGACTTGGAAATTAACTGTTGTGACAAGGAAAATATCATCTCACACCACCATCAACACATTTGAATAAGTAATCATGCATTTATTTATTTATTTATTCATTTATTCTATTATTTATTTGTTTATTTGACTGATAGTTCTTTAGTCTCTGCTATATATAAGGCACTGGACATCGTGAAGCAAATAGCATGATTCCTCATCTTGGTCTTTCTGTATCGTCTTCGTTCAAGGCCCAGCTCAGACATCTCCCTTCATGTACAACTGTCACTCTACTACACAAAAAACTTCAGTGGCTCCCTATTACATCTAAAGTCAAATACTAACTATTCATTTTGTCATTTAAAACACTTTTTAGCATAAGGCCAACCTGCATTTCCAGTCTTATTACTTATTAGTCCCCTTTATGACCGCTACAATCTGACCAAACCAGTCTTCTAGCCATTTCTTGTATGCAACACCCCATCTCTCAACTCCATGCCTTTGCATAGGCCTTCTCTAGCATCAGAATAAATGTTCTCATCTCTGCCTCACAGAATCCCTAGTTGCCTTTAATACTTAGCTCTCTTTTGCTCTGTGTGTGTGTGTGTATGTACACATACATATGTATATGTATATATATAAGTATTGAAGGCAACTAAGGATTCTATTTGTTATTATATAATGTGTTCTTTATTATTATGTTTAATTTTATATTATATGTTTATATAATATTGTATAATAAAGAATTTTCTATATTTTATATAAATACATATTATCTTTTACTATAAAGTAATAAGAGAAGCACCTTGGCCTAGTAGATTAATCAGGTACCCTATTTAAATCAGGAACATGTGGGTTCAGATTTCAGCTCTCGCATATACTATCCATGTGAGTCCTTTAATCTCTCATTACTCTAAGACTAGAAGTGGCAGAGAAGGCCCCCAACTTGCCCTGTTATGAGTTTCTTTATCTAAAAGTTCCTAATACCAATGAAATCACAGACCTAGTGTCTCTCTCTAAAAATAATTACTATGTTAAGTATCTTCACCCCACTTGATATGTAGTCACTCCTTTCTTAGGCAACTGGCTGTTGTGGGGGTTGGAAGACCTGGGCTCAAATCCAGCCTCAGATACGTACTAGCTGTGTGACCCTGGGCAAGTCACTTAACCTCTGTCTGCCTCAGTTTTTTCAATAGTAAAATGGGAATAATAATAGCACCAACCTTGCAAGGTTGTTGTGAAGACCAAATGAGATAATATATGTAAAGCACTTAGCACAGTGCCTAGCATATGGTAAGCGCTGGATAATGCTAACTGTTATTGTTGTTATCATTATGGAGAATTGCCACATTTTAGCTCACTTTGGGAAGAGAGGTGTTGGGAAATGGCTCATGAGGAAAGGTCTCGATCTATGATAAGGGTGGGGAATCTGTGGCCTCCTGCCCACACCTAGGCTTGAGGGTGCAGGTTCCCGATCCCTGGTCTATGATTTCATCAGTATAAGGAACTCTTGGTATGAGAACTCTTTCTACAGATGCAGATCAGTAGGTCCCTGGTCTGTAACTTAATGTCTTGGAGAGATGCCCGAGGCACTGAGAGGATAACTCACACAGCTGATAGCATCCAGGTCATTCTGATTCTAAGGTTGGCTCTCTATTGGCTACGCCAGGCTGCTTCACACTTTGCACTTAGCAATCACTCTCCACCAAATGAATGAAAGCGGGGTTCCAAAGACTCTGTCAGTATCCCTGGAAGACGAATTGGCTTCTCCAGGACTGGTCCTGGCCTTTGGAATTCCCTTTCACTGGTGGTCCAACAGAGTTCACATCTCAGAAAGGCTGCAGTTTGCGTTTTTGTTTAATCAGCCTCTTTCAGTTCTTTAGTTGAGGCCGCAGTGGGGGGGCCTAACACAGAGGAGTCCAGAACGGATTATTTTTGTGCCCCTGGAGCTGGACACACCTATGGAAACTGGGGCTAATGCCATGTTCACTTGCAGTGAGCATGCCTTCTCCCTCTGTCAGAATGTCCTTTTGGTCTCCTTGCCTCCAGTCCCAAAGGAGGAACAGGAGCAAGGCTTTCACTGTGTTTCCTTCCTTCTGAAAAATGTGTTGGGTGGGAGGCAGATACATTTATCTTTTTGCTGGAGTCTGTTCAACTCTGCAGAGCTGTACACCCTGCCCTTGGCCCTAGGAGTGTGCTATCACGTTTCCTGCACTGGGCCCATGTCAACTCTGAACAGCCCAGCTGAGTTCCCCAGGCAGAAATCTGACATGTCATATTTTTCTTTCCAGAGTTCCACCTACTTTATCTGTCTTACCTGCAGGGTTGCAGATACCCTCCCACAAGACACTGAAAACCACAGGGCATATTGACAAAACCTAAGCCAAGGGCTTTGCACCTCTTTCAGATTGATGTGAATGGCATTTATTTCCATCCTGAGTTAACCTTTTCCTCCATTCTCCTTCCTTTGACCCCTCCCACTTACTGTCTTTAATGGTCAGCATTTTCAGCATTTTTTAGTCTCTAATTTGATGCACTAATCCAAATAAAAATCTATTCTATTGCCAATGAGTGTATTATGCAGGTGAAATAACAATGAGAAAGAGAAAGGGAGAGGGAAAGAGAGAGAGAGGGAGAGGGAGAGAAGGAAAGAAGGAAGGAGGGAGGGAAAAAAAGAAAATCAAGAGAAGATTGGGCTGGCCAGAGCTATCAACTGGACATTGGCAAATGGAGCAATGTTTTGTGATTGTGATTTCTTTTTACTGAAAGGAAGCCTAGTCATCTAAGAAATTAGGTGTGTGTCAGGGTGGAGGAGGGTGGAGTGAGGGGTTCAGGGACCAGTGGTTTTCAATTTCTTTATATCTACAGACAATTTAGGCAGGGAAGAAGCCCCCAAAACTACTTAACCCACATGCTCCTACTCATCATCTTAAAAGGAAGTCTCCCCAGAATTCAAGAAGAGGCATGAAACACCAATGAATGGTGTCTGGTTTTCATCAAATTGCCTATATATTAATTAGTCTCAGAAACAGGAACATAGTCACAGTCATATTGTAAACATGAATTCTCTAAATCATCCCTGGACGATTTTGACGGAGCACACTTGGATATTCTTAGCTTGCCACAGCCCTGGGATTCTGGGTCAAACTTCCTTTGTATCACTGACCCCTGGCCTATTTCAGAGTCATCCTACTTGACTGGGTAGATTTTGTTGCTTGGGCTTGCCAAGGCTGATATGAAAAAGCTATGGGTTAAGCAGAATTTAGGATCGTTGAATTTAGAGCTGGAGGGGACATTAAAGTTCATCTATTTCAACACCTTGGTTTTGCAGATGGGGAAGCTGAGAAGCGAGTAAGCATTTATTAAGCACCTACTATATGCCATTTATGTGCTAAGTATTTTTCAAATATTATATCATTTGAAACTTGCAACAAGCCTGTGAGATAGGCACTATTATGATCCCTATTTTAGGGGCAACCCTATTTTAGGGTTCAGTGAATTGCCCAAGGTTACACAGCTAGTAGACATTTGAGGCCTGATTTGAACTCAAGTCTTCTTGACTCAAGGCCCAGCACTCTCCATGTTGTTGCTGAGTTGTTTTTAGTCATGTCCAACTCTCTGTGACTCCATTTGGGGTTTTCTTGGCAGAGATACTGGTGTGATTTGCCATTTCCTTTTCCAGCTCATTTTACAGATGAGGAAAATGAGACAAATACAGTTAAGTGACTTGCCCAGGGTCACACAGCTAGTATATGTCTGAGGCCAGATTTGAACTCATGAAGATGAATCTTCCTAACTCCAGGCCTAGCACTCTATCCATGCACCGCCTAGCTGCCAGCATTTTCTGTCTACTGTGCCAACTAGGTGAGAGATAGAAGGTTAAAATGCTTAGATGACACGTGGTGCTCTTAAGCAATTCCTCACAGATTATACTTCCTTAAAAAAGAAGTGAAATTGTGGCAGCATGGTACAGTGGAGTAAGTCCAGGATTTGGAATCAGAAGACCTAGATTCAAATCCTGATCCTGCTACCTATAATCTGTGTCACTCAGTTTTAAAAATGTGGGAGATTAGGCCACACTATGCCTAGGGTCTCTTCTACCCCTAAATTTATGCAACTGTGATCCTGTGTGCTGCCCAGCTCCCTTGACAGTCCCTTTTTTGTTATTAGTGCTTAAACAGAGATCAAGTAATATTATAAGAAATATTTCAGGCAAAGTTTCCTATATGCTCCTAAGAATCTGGTGTTACTTTCTAGAATGCCCAAGATCTCAAAGATCTTCTGAAGTTTTACAAGGAATTCACCCTTCCTATAGAATGCCAGTGGAATTTTAGATAGGTCTGTGATTCAGATAGGCATTCCAGAAAAGATTTGAGATATTTACTGCATTTGATATAGAACAGTCCTTTAAGAGATGGCTTTGCAAAGCAAAATGGGATGTTGAGTAATTATAATAACCCAGTGAGGTCCTGGAGATGAGTTAAGAAAATGTACCTCTCTCCCTCCTTTGCAGAGGTTGGAATAGAAGTTTGGGGGTGTTGCATGTACTATTAGATGTAGTGGCTGGTTGTTCTGAATGGCTTTCCCCTCCTCTTTTTAAAAAAATCTTTGTTTTTAAAAAAATTTTACTGTGTTTAATGGTCAGCCTTTTTTAGACTCTAATTTTATGCATTGATTCAAATAAAAATCTACTCTATTGCCAATGAATGTATGCAGGTGAAATAACAATAGATGGGGTAAAGGAGGGGAAAAGAAGAAAATCAAGGAAGGTTGAACTAGTGACTTGCTGGACAAGGGAGATGGGGAGAGATCTCTTGGGAAGTGAAAATTATGTAAAAACAGAAGATATCAATAAATATCAGATGAAAAATAGAGTAGCTGCCAACCTAGACACTTCTGGCTCTTTTTTTTTTCAGTTTTAGGGCTCATTTTGGGCAAGTGCCTGAGGGGCTGCCTGGACGCTGGCTAAGCTTTCCTCTGTCTCTGAACTGGACCACCACGTGACACTCATTGGGCTTTTGATTGTATTCCCAATAGGAAAGCTCTGAAGTGGACTTCCTCAAATATCCATCTACAAGTTTGCCAGACCTGCTTAGTACTTATTCAGGCCCGGATGTTTCCTCTTATACTGATAATAAGGAGAATGAAGAGCCAGATGGTGAAGAGGAAAAGGAAGCCAGCCAATCGCCAACCCATGGAGCAGTAAGTGTGTCCTTGGGTGCCGTGGGGCTTCAGCATTTGAGGTATATTTTCCAAACAAATGGGTATCGGGACTTGGTGGATGCATACCTAGTCTAGGAGAAGTTTTCCTTTAGGGAGAATGTCAGAGACTGGGAGGTGATCAGGTCCATGAGACTGAGAGCATGGTAGACTGAAAAGAGCCTTATGACTTCAATCAGAAGACTTGGCTTCCAGGAAGGGCTCTTATACTTCCAAGTCACATCATCACAGAGCCTCAGTATTTTCATGTGTAAAGTGGGAATAATATTTATAATATCTACCTCACAAAGTTGTGAGGAGAGTACTTTGTAAACTTAAAAGCAACATGAAGATGTGAGCTGTTAGTAGTGTGGGGTAGTAGATAGAGCACTAGATTTGGAGTCAGGGAGACCTGGGTTTGAATTCTGCCTCAGATGTTTGCTCACTGTATGACCTTGAGTGAGAAGGCCTCTAGAGTCCTCATCCATAAAATGAGGATGATAACAGTACCTACCTCACAGGGTTGTGGAAAGGACCAAATGAGATAATGTAGCTCTGCTGCAGAGTGAGACATGCAGATTTTCAACAGTGCTATGTAAGTGTGAGCTCGTATTCTTGTTTTTGTTATAGTATCCTTATTTTTCCTTGCATGGTGGATAGGCATGTTAAAAAGGGAAAAAACACAATTGCAAGAGATGCCTGAGCCAGGACAGTGAAGTAAATGGGAATCGGTTTCAATTCGGGGATAACTTTCACAGGCATTTAATAAAGTGACTTTATGTTGGCAGGGTAAGGTGACAATCTCTTCCCCCCTCCTCCACCCACTTAATAGTATTTTAATTTTTCAAGTTACATGTAAAGATAGTTTTCAACATTCACTTTTATAAGATTTTGAGTTCCAAATTTTTTTCTCCCTCCTTTTCCCCACCCCAGACAGCAAGCAATCTGATACAGGCGATACATGTACAATCATATTAAACGTATTTCCATATTAGTCACGTTGTGAAAGAAGAATCAGATCAAAAGGGAAAAACCACAAGAAAGAGAAAATAGTATGTTTGGATCTGCACTCAGACTCCATAGTTCTTTCTCTGGATGTGGGCAGCATTTTCCATCATGAATCTTTTGGAACTGTCTTAGATCACTGCATAGCTGAGAAGAGCTAAGTCAATCATAGTTGATCATCTCACAGTGTTGCTGTTAGTGTGTACAATGTTCTTTTGGTTCTGCTTACTTCACTTAGCATCAGTTCATGTGAGTCTTTTTTTTTTTTTTTTTGGTGAGGCAATTGGAGTTAAGTGACTTGCCCAGAATCACACGCTAGTGAGTGTTATGTGTCTGAGGCCAGATTTGAACTCAGGTCCTCCTGACTCCTAGGCCGGTGCTCTATCCACTGCACCACCTAGTTGCCCCCATGTAGGCCTTTCCAGGTTTTCTGAAATCTGCTGGCTCATCATTTCTTATAGCACAATAGTATTCCATTACATTCATATACCACAACTTGTTCAGCCATTCCCCAGTTGATGGGCATCCCCTCAATTTCCAATTCTTTGCCAGTAAGGTGACAATCTCATTGGTGCCTCTTGATGTAATGTGTGAAATTGTACACCTGAAATTGAAGGAAACTGAAACTCCTAGAGGTTGACTTGCCCAGGGTCACATGGTCGGAGAGCCTTTGGGCTTGAAAGGGGAGGAATTTTTTTTTTATTTTTTAAATAGTAAAAATTGAGTGGAATGTTTAATCCTATGATACCAGCACAGGGCTCTTGAGCCAATGACTTTGTATTTACTTTGCATCTATCTTGTAATTTGCTTTGCTGAGTACATGTGGTTCACCATTCTCTCCTCTCAGGAGAATGTAAGCTTCCCTGCAGGCAGGGGCACTTTCGGTTTTTGTCTCTAGGTCTTCTGGATCCGAGGGTGGTGCTTGGCCCATGGCAGGCACTTTTTGAAGGTTGAATCAGAAGAGCAGCATGTGGCACTTTTATATAACACCTGTGGCTTTTGGCGACCTCTAATATCTAATACAATATATTGCAGTATCCTAGTTTCCCAGGTACTACTGGGCATGGGGCACTTTTGGTTAGTGATCAAGAACTCAAGGGGAGAGATTGAAGGAGGAAGAAAGTTAGCCCTTCCTTTTGATAAGGATGGAAGTGATCCAGGTTTGTAAGATATTTGGCTAAAGCAAAGCCACCTCTTTCTGAGCATGTCACTGGTTAGAGTTATCTGTCTTATCAAAGAATCACAGAATTTGAGAGTTGAAAATTACCTCTTGGCCATCTGGCCCCACATACACATGAAAAGAACCTCTACTCCAACATCCCTGACCAGAGATCATCCAGCCTCTGTTTGTGTCCCCTACTAGACGAACTCTCCTAGAGGGCAAAACTGGATCTTTTCTGTTCAGTTCAACTTAACAAGCATTTATGAAGTACCTACTATGTGCATGCCATTGGGGATAAAAAGAGAAAATGAAAAATAGTCCCAACCCTTAACAGGCTTACATTCTACCAAGGGAAACAGCACGGGAACAGAAGTAAATAGAAGATAATATGAGCAGGGAGAGAGGACTGACAGCTGGGGTGAGCGTGAAGAGCCTTCCATGGAAAGGATCACATAACTTGAGACTTAAAGGAGAGAATGATTCTCTGAGGCAGGGGTGAGGAAGTAATGAGGAAGGACAAGCAACATGTCTAAAGGCATGGAGATGGGAGAGGAGAGTGCTAACTTCTAGGAATAGCAAGTAAGCCACTTTGGCTGAAATATAAAGTATATGAACGAGATTAATGTGAAATAAGTCCAGTATTGTAGTCTAGAGCCATGCTAGAAGAGTTTTAAATGCTGAACTGAGGATTTTGTATTTTATCTTAGAAGTAATAGGGGGCCATTGAAGATTCTTGAGCACAGGAGTGATGTGGTCAGAACTATGCTTTAGGAATATTATTCTGCCAACTTAATGAAGGCTAGATTAGAGGGGGAAGAGGCTGGAAACAGGAAGACCAGCTAGGAGACTATTTCAGTAGTTCAGATGAGAAGTATTAGGGACCTGAATTTGTGTGGTAATTGATCAGAAGGGAGGGATGCAAGAGATGTTAAGGAAGTAAAATCAACAAATCAAATATATGTGGAATGAAAGAGAGGGAAGATGTGAGGATGATCCAGGATGTCTGGGAATGATGGTGATGGTGTCTTCAACTGAAGTAGGGAAATTTGAAGGAGAGGTGGATTTAGAGAGAAAGATAATAACTTTTGATGTGGACTTGGAGGTGCTTTGGGAGTACCCATATGGAAATGTCCAGAAAGTGGTAGTACAAAGCCATGAGCATAGTAGGTGCTCAAGTGTTTGTTGAATGACTGAAGATTTAATCTGTTCTTTTTAGTTCATACTTTCTCCAGGAACTCATTCTTTCTCACCCTATTCCCAAATGCTTTTACACAGTGCCTATTAGTTCCTAATTTGTGAGGGTACACTGGATGACTACATTAGGGTTTCCTTGGTAGATTTTGAGGATCCAGATCTCTTACTAGGAAGAAGATTCTGCCCACCTACAGCAGACCTCTTCCCTTACCTGGAATAATCCTGTAAAAGATGAGGGGCTGCTGACTGGGTAAGGATTGGTACCAGGTTAGTTGTTACTTTAAAAAAGTCTAAGCCCATCATTTTTCCCCCCATTCCAGTCTCCAGAATGTGCCATTGAGTTAAAAGAGTTGGTTTTTTGTTTTATTTTCCTTCTACCTGGTTCATGAAGCTGTCCAACATATCTCTTACTGTCCAAGTTTGCATTCAGTTATAATAGGAATAGGTGATCGTCTCGTAAATGATGGGTGACTTTCGACTTTCTCTTCTCCCTCATCGTCTCCCCAACCCCCCACCCCCGCCCCGCTTCTCAAATTTGACATTCCCCATATGTCTTTTCCCTAAACATGGACTGAACCTATTTGAAAGGAAAATCTGACTGCCGTTTATAGGAGCCATGAAAAATAAATAACAAGTGCACACTGCATATCCTCAAGGTTTGAGTTACGTTTGCTCAACTTAAGTGCTCTGGAGGGAATGGCCAGACCAGGACTTACAGGTGCAGAAATAAGAAATGTATGAAGGGAATTTGACAGCCTCTTTAATCATTTCCATCTGTGAAATAAAAGACTTTCACTGTTTTGTTGATGAAAGCTTAGTAACAGGTTTCGTTGGTTTAATTGGCTTAGGAACTTATTTTTTTTTCTTTTAAATTACAAATCAAAGGGGACTGGATTACAAATGTTTGACCTGGATCCATTCTTGGGTGATTCAGCTATTCATTTAATCCACAGGCCTCAGCAGGAATGCCCTCAAGGTAAAAATGTAGGCTTGGTGAGGCTTTTCCTATTCTTCTGGGGTTATCCATCTACCCTTTCAGTGTTTGTCTCTTGTCATTTAGAATCACCTTCTCCCCTTCCTGTAGACCCTTTAGGGATCCAGTCTGAGCTCTCTTCTCTCTGCTCCCATTTCCTTACCTCTGGACCTCTCCAGCTAGTCTTCCCCCTACTAAAACCTATCTATAGCATTTCTCTCTATATAAGCAACTAACTCTTTGAAGGGAATTTAATTACTTTATTTGTGCTCACATGTTTAATAGCTGATAGAGCTTTACATTATTCAGTTTCTGGCTACATTCTTAATACATTCTGGATAATGTCTTCACCCAAAGGAATCAGTGGTGGAATTTGGACATCAGTGATAGGCTGGTAGGGGATGGGACAGGATTTTGTTGCTGTTGGCAGGTGTCCTGGACCCTAGAAAGGGAGCCTACATTAAGCGTTAGATCAAGGATAAAGAAGCTGAATTCTTCAGGCTCTGCTGACTGACATGATTTCTCTGAGGACCGATCTCTCCATGTGGGGATAACATCATGCCTGCTCTCCAGGGAGTGTCATTGGGCACAACTTGCTCTTATTTGCAAAGTAATCTGAGGCTTCTAATGAAAAGAAGTGTCTACATCAAGTCTTGCCATAATATATACCATTAAAACATAAATTTTTCAGAGCCCCAAGAGATGGCCAACATATTGGAAAAGCACTTGATACAACAAAATTCCAGTATGACCTAACAATGTGAACAGTCTTTTGGAGCTGGTAATAATGGTATTTGACCCCATATGGTTTTAACCTCCTCTCAAAGGCCTCTTGTGCTACATAAATGGCCTGTGGGTTCTGTTAGATGAGAAATACAGATGTTTACTCCCCCACGTGAATCTCTATGCAACCATTCATTTAGAACCTATTAAGATCTTAGGAGAAAGATGCTAAGCAATGGAGTCTAACCTAGGTAAGGGCCATGGATTCAGACTCTGGTCAGGCAACGGAAAGAGAATACAGTTTCAGCCAGGATGTATGGCAGCAGAAAAACAAGGGCAAGCTTCCTAGACATATCCCAAAAGTTGTGTGTGTTGATGGGAAACAGTCCAGTTAGGGAGATAACCACAGGTCCTAGCATCAGGGCAGATATCTGATCCTAGGAGCGTAGATTTAGACCTAGAACAAACCTTAGGGCTATTCCCTTTAAACCCCCTATTTCTCAGAGGCATGGAGAGATTACAGAAACATATAGTTAACCATTTAAGGATGTGAATAGAGTGCTATATTAATATGCTGAAAGAATTCAGAGAATAAAGGATATCACTGTGGGTCAGGGGAAAAAATGGCTTTGTGAAAGGGATTCATAAGCTGAGCCCTAAAGATAAGTAGGTATTAGGTGGAGAGAAGAAAACATATGTCAGTAAATGAGCAGATGGGAAGTTTGCTGGGCAGATTCTGGGTCATAGGATCATAACTGGAAGGATCCTTGGAGGTCACCTGGTCTAGTCTAACTTAATTTGACAGATAAGGAAACTGAGTCCCAAAGAGGTTAAAAATGAATTGTCTTACCTTTCCCATACAGCCCCTTTCATATTTTACATCCTTCAGGAAGCCTCCTTCTGCTTGCCCCAGAGCACAGTGATATCTCTTTCCCTTGAATTCCTGGATAACTTACCATTTACACCACTCACTAAACACTAGTGTCTACTTCCTTGTATGGTTGGTTATCTTTTTTATGTATGGGTCCTATCTCCCAGTAAAACTGAAAGCTAATTGAGGACAGGAGGTGGTGCATCTTTCTCTTTTGTTTACATGGTACTTTGTTAAAAAAAAAAAAAATACAAGTCCCTGTTGGTGATACCTGTGTTGAACATCAAAGAATTGCCACATGTCAATGATAGTTTTGCTGTTTGGAGAGAAAGAGCTCTTATCTTGATGCTCCAAACACCTGGGCTCTGCTGTAAGCCAGACACTGTGCTAGACACTAAGGATACAAAGATAGCTGGCTGGCTTACTGGATAAAGCCTTGGACTTGGAGTCAGGAAGACCTGAGTTCAAATCCTGTCTCAGACGCTTTATTTGCTATGTAACCCTGATCACTTAATGTCTCTCAGCCTCTGTTCCCTCATCTATAAAATGTGGATAATAATAGCACCCACCTCCCATAGTTTCTAGGAGGATCAAAGGAGATAATATGTGTAAGGAAAGTGCTTTGCAAACCTTGAAATGCTATATAAATATTAGCATTATCATTGTTATTATTATTAAAAAGCAAAACCAAAATAGCCCCATCCCTCAAAGACCTGTATGAGTATAGATTGAGAGCTGGAAGGGAACTTGGGAAGCTTATATTCTGATACAAATTTAAACAGTGAAGCATTATCAGGAAAAAAATAGAACAACAAAAAATAACATGGGATGATGCCTTTGTAAGGAAGTGTAACTCTCATGATGTAAGAGAGAAGGAGCGTGTCAGTGTAACAAGGCACACACAACATAGAGAGTGTCTTTAAAGTGATTGGGAATTTGGTCATTTTAATATGTGTGTGTTTAAAAATAATAATAAAAGCAGTGGAACTGTTGAAGGTCATTGCCAGATATGCAGTTGTCCCAAGCTAGGTAAGGAAGAGATTGTTTAGTCCATCAATCAGAGGGTCTGTATCCTGCTTCCCGAAGCACCAAAGGGATATGCTCTAACAGTTTCAGAGCCACAAGCATAGGCAGAATCATGGATAGCATCCGGATGGCCACAGCTTGAGGGGAAAAGTTGTAGAATCAAGACTTTAGAGAGAAAGGGAGAAGAAATTAATCTGGGTGCTGCTGTGCTATAAGTCTGAGGTCAAGGAGTCATTAATTCTAGCACCGGGAGCAGTGAGCATCCCAAGCACAGTAATTAGGTGGAAATCAATTAGTGTGGCTCCATGAAAGATGTATTTAGCTTTGTATTTTGCTAGAAATAGTGGTTTACCGAATAAAATTTGTGTTAAGTGTGGCTTTATAAATGTCTAGATGCTTTTGAATATTTCATGCAATATCTTAAAGAGTTATTTTCACTGTTGGTCTGGGTTAAACGGTGTTGAAAAGTGTCTGAGTGTTTTGCAAAGAAGATAAGAATGGTGAGTTTAGGTATCCTGATGATTTAAATTTGGATGAGTCAACATGAGTAATATGGAAATATGTTTTACGTGATTGAACATATGTAACTACAGCAAATTACTTTACGGAGGGGGAGAGGAGAAAGGGAGATAATTTGGAACTCAAAATTTTAAAAAATAAATGGTATAATTTGTCTTTACATGTAATTGAAAAAAATAAAATGCTGGTGATAGATTGATAGATTGATTGATTTGGATGAGTGATTCAAAGACCAATAAGGAAAAAAGGGGGTAAAAATAGAGACTGGACTTGTGATTTCAGTGGTACTGGGAACTCCCAGATGAGGCAGTGCAGCTCAGCACCTTCTCTGCAACTTCAAGTCTTAAAGGGCTGCCTGAGAGGTTAAATCACTTGCCCGGGTCACAGAGCCAGTATGTGTCAGAGGCAGGACTGGATTCAGATCTTTAAGGCTTCAAGACAAGCTCTCTTGTCAGGTTGTTGATGAGTTGTATCTGACTCTTGGTGACCTTATCTGGGGTTTTCTTGGCAGAGATACTGGAGTGGTTTGTCATTTCCTTCTCCAGTCCATTTTACAGATGAGGAAACTGAGGCAAACAGGGTTAAGTGACTTGCCCAAGGTCTCATGGCTAGTAAGTATCTGAGGCCAGATTTGAACTCAAGTCTTCCTGACTCCAGTCTGGAATTCTATCCACTGTGCCACCTAGATGCCCTGCTCTCTAGCTGCTCAGCAGTTAATTGGAGCAGTGCATAGAATCTTGGACTTGGAGTCAGGAAGACTTGAGCTCAAGTCTTGCCTCAGGCACTTCCAAGCTGTGTAACCCTGGGTAAGTCATTTAACTTAGCCTCAGTTTCCTCCATTATAAAATGGGGATAATAATAGCACCTACCTGTCAGGGTTTTTGTGAGGATTAAATGAGATGACACATGGACTGTGCTTCACAAATCTTAAAGTGCTGTATAAATTCTATTATGACCATTGTTATACCGCTTCCACAGGGGTCAAAAAGCTCATATAAATGTGGGCTTGCGTTTGAGGAGGAGAAAGAGACCAAGGCTCAGCTGAAGTATAGATAAGAGTGAAAATAGTAATAATGCTGAGAGAAATAAGAGCAAGGGTCCTCAACCCTTGCAAGGGAACATACCTTTTTCTTTTCTCCAAGCCTGCAGGTCTGGAGGGGATGTTTTTGGGAGAGAGAATGCTGACAGTAAAGTGTGACCCCCCCAAAAAAAGCAAAAAAGAGGCAGCTAATTCCTGCCATGCTTTCAGCTCTCCCTTTTGGGCCTGAGAATCTGGCTCCCCCAAGATGGGTGTCATGGTGGAAGTGGAAGCCGCCGGGTAGTCTCCCAGGGAAGGCACTGAAATCTCCAGTCTGCTAGTCAGGCTGCCTGCCTACAGGTCACTGCTGACTTGGCACCTCTGGTTTTGCTGCTGTTGTTCAGTTGTTTCAGTCGTATCCAACTCTCCATGACCCCATTCTGGGTTTTCTTGGCGAAGATACTAGAGCGGTTTGCCATTTCCTCCTCCAGCTCACTTTACAGATGAGAAAACTGAGGTAGACATTGTTTAGTGAGTTGCCCAAGGTCACACAGCTAGTCTGAGGTTGGATTTGAACTCAGGCCTTTCCTGACTCCGTCCCCAGTACTCTATCCATTGCACCATCTAGCTGCCTGGTAGCTAAGGTAGGGATAGAAATTGGATGGAAATGTAATTTCCTTGGTGTCAGCAGAGGTTCCAGGGATTCCCATGTTCTCTTTCCTCATGCAGGGCATTCCGGTTAACACCTCAGTAGCAAGAGGAGAAAGTGATGAGATCAGACTGTTTAAGCTGGAAGAAGCGTATTTAGAGCTGGTTTGGGGCAAAGAAAAATTTAAAGACCTTAATCACCAAGGGGAGGTTAGCAAAGTCATAATTGAAGTGTGGCTCAAGGGAGTGGATTCAAGTCTGGTCAGGTGAACTAGTGGAAAGAATATTGAACTCTAAGCCCTGGAGACTTGGGTTCTAGTCCAGATTCTGCCATTAACAAGATTGTAAATGTGGGCAAGACATTTATCATCCCCTATTAAAATGGTTGTAATAAAACTTTCCCTGATTCACCGGGCAATTGTATATTTGTGTGTAACGGGGATGGGGCAAATAAAGGGAGCACAGAAGAGGGAGGTGGAGAAAGGGAGAGATAAGGAAAGACTTTGGTGGAGGGGAGGACTATATTAAATGTGTGGTGATATTATTACTCCATCTGAAAATGTAGCAGGGAGTTTGGGGAGGTGACACTTTACTTCCTGTGTGACATTGAGCAAAAGCTCCTTAACCTTTCTGAGGTCTCAGTCTCCTCATCGGTAAAGTGGGCTGGACTAAATTACTTCTAAGGTTCCTTCCAGCTCTAAATCTAAGTGAATCACAGACAATCATTTCTTCATTGTGAAGCAACAGGTTTTTAGCCTGGCTTTTCATTATAGAATCCCCTGAGGAGACAGGAGGTTATAGGAAAAATCAGAGACTCTTTAGACATTTATCTGGTTCCCTGGCCTCTGGGATACCTGGGCAAGGTGATCAAGGGTGAGGATGCCTGACTGCTGCTGCAGCTCAGAGATGAGGGGGTATCTTGGTCCTTCGTAGCAACTTCTCCTGGAGCTTCAGAATGATGAGAGCAAGGCAAAAATTTGGTTTTGGGAGCTTCAACCTCCTGAAACTTACCCAGCTTCTTTAGAATTTATCCTTATTAAGGGGAATCATAGCATTTATGAATGACTCAGAGGATCTGGAAGGAACATTAGAGCTCAGTCATACCATGCTCCCAATTTGCAGAGGAGAGAACTGACCTCCCCAGAGGAGATGGTTTGTTTGGCTTGCCCAGTTCTTGTTGCTTTTTCAAGCACTGATTTCTGGTGTTCAGGACTCGGGCTACTTTTGGTCAAAGGTGCATTGGAAGAAATCAGCAGTTTAGTGAGGGCAGCAATACTTGCGACTCAGGAACATTCCTGGGGAAAGCGTCCTTCCCACACCCAAACCATGTCTGCCATTTCCCCTTATAGCCCAGCACTCCTAAAACCACTTCCCATCTGACCATCAGTTAGGGTTGGCCCAAAGCAGCAGATCACCTGGCATCTGACCTGTTAGCTCTTGTTAAAAAGGTCAAGAAGGGATGATTCTAGATAGCAAAAATGACTAGGAGAGGTTGAAGAGGTGAAAGAGGATGCTCTGTGATTATTGTTAACTGACCTGGGAAGAGGTAAGTAAAGTAATAAACATTTGTTAAGTGCCCTCCATGTGCTGGGCGATGGAGATACCAAAGGCATAAATAAAACATCCCCTGCCCTCAAGAAGACTGTGACCTAGTAGGGAAGATATCAAATAAATAAACATAGAAGTATATGAAAAATAAATACGAAGTAGATGTGAGATCCTTTAAGGTAGGGGAGAGTATTAGTTGATATGAGAGGGCAGAAAGGAGATGGAGTCATTTGAGGTTCTTGAGAAACAGGAGGAAGATCAAAAAGGCAAGAATATATGTTTCTAGGCTGGGTTAAATTACTCTGAAAACTGATAGAGCTTCGATTGTGTACACTTCCTCAGCTGATTTGCTCTAAGGCTTGTTCCAACTTGCTTCCTGGCTCCAGCTACATCTGGGGCCAAGCCATCCTCGGTTCTCAAGGAGCTGAACAGTTCAGAAGGGAGGAGCTAGGACTGCACTGAAAACTGAATATTAGATTGAATAGTCTCACAGCCAATTTAAATGAATATTTTACGTTCCATTACAGTAAGCATTTTCAAAGAAGAAGTAAATGAATTCCTTCACTGTGCAGGCTGGTTGCACAGCAATCTTTTCTAGCTTGAAAAATTCCTTTGAGTTCTAGTAAAAAATGAAATGTGGATTGCCAGAACATATGATCACGAAGTGTTTTAGCAAAAAAAAAAAAAACCACTTCTCTTTACATAAATAATATTACAAAGAGCACATTCTGTGCTGAATTTTCACCCCACCTTGTCCTAAAGCAAGCAACTTAGGATATTGCTTTGCAAAGCTCAACTGTGGGTGCCTCTTGTTTGGGTATTATACTAAAATAATAATAATAACAGCTAGCATTTATGTAGTGCTTTAAGGTTTGCAAAGCACTTGTTTTTCACA
Organism: Vombatus ursinus; assembly: GCF_900497805.2. NCBI lineage: Eukaryota > Metazoa > Chordata > Mammalia > Diprotodontia > Vombatidae > Vombatus > Vombatus ursinus. Next base: position 80,441,836 of record NW_020954569.1, on the reverse strand, counting down.
ATAACCATAGGAGGTAGGTGAAATTAGTATCACTATTTTACAGATGAGGAAACGGAGGCAGGTGTTAGTTAAGTGACTTGCTCAAGGTCACACAGTTAATATGTGTCTGAGGTAAAACTTGAACTCAGGTCTTCCTTTCTCCAGGTCCAATACTCTATCCATTGCACCACCTTAGCTGCCTCTAAAAATTGTCAAATGCTTCCCCATCGTTACCATCCTCCTAATTCTAATGATTGCTCCTATTTTCTGTTCTTAATTTGCTTCATCTCTGATGTCAGACTTAAAGTTTCTGGTCCATATCCAACAGAGACCAGAAATGTGGGAGAAATTAACAATTTGAAAGATGGCAATTCTGAAGTAAAGCACAATTGCACTTTCTGGTATGTCCCAAGATATAGCATTTGCACTAGGCAAATAACAGCACTGAATGTGGTTCATTTGCACAGGTGTATATTGTAGAAGAGCAGCTAGGTAGTGCACTGGATAGAGTGCTGGGCCTGGAATCAGGAAGACTCATCTTCCTGAATTCAAATCTTGCCTCAGACATTTACTACCTATGTAACCTGGATGAGTCACTTAACTGTTTGCCTCTGTTTCCTCATCTGTAAAATGAGCTGGAGAAGGAAAAGGCAAACCATTTCAGAATTTTTGCCAAGAAAACCCCAAATGGGGTGATGATGAGTTGGAGGTGACTGAAAATGACTAAACAACAACAACATTATAGAATAAACACATTTCTGAATGTTGCTAAGTTTTTAAAATAACAGATTCCCTGGGATGCTTAATAGTTGTGTTTGCTTCTTTTACGAGGTATTACTGGGAAGTGTAGATTGAGCTGGCCCTCATCATGCTAATACTACCACAGAGGCAGGGTGTTCTCACTCAGCTAAGACTCTAGTGATTGTTTTTTAGTTAAATGCCAGAATTGCCTTTTAGCAAAGCATGAATTTTGAATTGCACAGATGAGTTTGGGATGACTGGGCAAAGGATTAGGAAGGAAACCAGAAGGCTTTGTTCCTTTTCAGCATGCCTTCTCCAGCACAGTAGGGCAGAGGATGAAAACAAAAGAAAGCAAACCCAAAAAGCTTAGGAAGGTCAAAAGTTCTCCTGAAGAATCCTGAATAGATCCTCCACATCAAACCTAATACTGCAACATGAACAGGAAGAATAACTGACCATTAGGACTGAAGGAAGGACAGGATAGGGGAGTGTACTCAAATAGACTATTGGTTTGCCTTGAGCTTTATGGATGAAAACTGATTTACCTAGCTATATAGCTATCCTTCTCTCTTCTGGCTCTTACAGAGGTTCTGAACCTGTCTTTTTTGTGGGGGAAGCATTGATTCCCTTTGACAGTTGGGGGAAGTCTATGGACCCCTTCTCAGAATAATGTTGTTAAATGCATAAGACAAAATACATAGGATTACAAAGGAAACCAAATTATATTGAAATACAGTTTTATCAGAATTTTAAAAATGGTTCACTGACCCTAGGTTAAGAACCTGATTTCATTCAGATTCTACTCCTTCAAGGCCCAACTCACACCAACATCCTATGTATGAAGCTCTTATTGATCTCCCCCATTTCTGAATTCCTGCAGCACTGTGTGTATTGAACAACTGACCCTATACAGGCACTTTGAAAGTTACAAATGGGGTGTGTCCCAAGGGTTTTTGTTGTTGTTGCTAAGTTAATTTGGAAATTGGAATGCATTTTTCCCATAGAATCAATGTTGTTAAATAGTGGTTAGATTCTTCAGGGGTGGGGAACCTGCAGCTACATCTGGCCTCAACAGGTTCCCAACCCTGGGCTAGACCACAAAAGGTGACTTCACTCATGATATAATTAAATTATAGCAATAGCCTGAGTTCTGTAGGCAAGGAATCGTTTGGAATAGGAAGAAGAGGGGAAAAAAAGGTTGCTCTTTTTTTACTGAGTAAGAAGATGACTCAGGAGAAAACTGTGAAATCTGTGAATCTTCCTTTTTGTACTGCCCACTTCTTTTCCTACACTCTCTCCCGCTTCCAGGCCACTTCTCCTCTAATCCCACCTAAGTCCAATTCTGTGACAATTATTGCAGTCCTACTCAGTCCGTGCAAAGCTCCCCATGTACTAAAGTTTTGTTTGGTTTTTCCTTCCCTCCACAAAGCAACTGAATGTATTCTCCATGGTCATCCAGCTAGGAAGTGTCAGGGTGAAGATAAGGAGCCCATCTCTCCCATCATTCTGCCTTGTACAACACACATAGTTAGGATCCTAAGTCTAAATAAGTGGGACCACATTGGCCATCTGGACCAATCTCCTCATTTTAAAGTTAAAGAAACTGAGGCCTAGGGAAAATCAATATGTTGTCCAGAGTCACAAAGGTAATAAGCAGAAGAGATGGGAGTTGAATCCAGGGTCTGTGACTCCACAGTCACTGCTCCTTGCTTTGTGTCACACTGCCCATTACGTGGTCTTAAACTATGTATCTCTTATTTTGCCTTATACTACTACTTTCAAACCTCCAAAGTATCTAACTCAGTTCTGAGAATATATCAGATCTCAATAATAGTTTATTGATTGATTGAAAATAAGTACAGTTATTTAAGTATATTTGTCTTACCCCCATTCTTGCATGTCAACATATAAAACATCCCAAAAGTCTTAATGAAGTTTTAAGCTATTAAAGCTCAAAGATATTGTTTAAGTGATTAAAGCTTAATGCTGTGCTAAGAGTTTAGGTATATCCTGTATTATGTTTGTTGAATGAATTGTTGCTAAGTTGTCACAGAACAATCAGAATTCAGTCTAGTACTCTGGTTTCCCTTTTTCATTTCTTTTTCTGGCTGATTCCCATTAGGCTCTGTCTACCCTTCTTTGATCTTATATTCCCTCTCATAGATTACCCTCCTACTACTTAACATTCTCCCACATCTTGATAACATTTCTTTTCTGACAAGCACACTTTTGGACCACAGCTGTCAGATTCCAAGCCAGACTCTTGGTTGTAACAGGAATATAGGTTTGTTTCTTGGCCTGCACGCACCTGCATTTAGCAGCCAATTGCTATTGAGAAGAGAGATCTAGAAACAGGCTTTATCCAACCTGTCAGGTGCAGCTATTGCCCCAATAGACCTGCCACCTACTATGTCAGAGGAACACAGGTGAAGGAGTCAATCCAACCACTACCTGTTTCTTATTGAACCTTCTTGTCTTCTGCACCTTGATTTGAAAGAAAAAAGTAGCATTTGAAATAGAAAAGCAATTGTTCCAAGTTTTTTTTTCCTGCCTCCATAATTTGCAGAGTATTAGGAGTCACTGACAGAGTCCTGCCCTATGCCTGAGAGATGCCATGGAAGGTCAAAACCAGGCCAGTCATTCTGTTGCTTCCAGCCTCTTGGGGGTCAGTTATTAGACTAAGCTTTCCTCTGGAGGCAAGGCCATTCATTCATGAGAAACGTCCAAATGAAGAGGGGTGGGGTATTAAATCAATCCAGATTGTTTGCACTGGCTAAATTGATCTCTAGTACCCCAGCTCACATCCCAAAGATGATATGATTTGGTCATGATGGGAACTAGCTGAAGCTCTGTCTCTGGCTAAAAGGGTGGCTATTGGTGATGTTTATTTACATGCACATGCTGTGAAAGTTACTAGTCACTCTGCTTAAATTGGGGGAGCCCCATTTGGCTGAGTGACACTGTGATTCCTATAATATTTGGAAACAATATACTAAATGTCACCTAGTAGTGAAGCCCCTTTTCAGCTGCCCTGTACCACTCTCAGATTTGGTAATTATTTGCTTTTGCCTTTTCTTGAAGTGGGAGGTGTGGGGGAGGGAGACGTGTCATTGTTTGGATTTCTTTTTCTGAATGACTCTTCTTCCCCAACACCAGCAGATCTGATGGCCATCTGGTTCTGTTTTGGTCACCAAACATCTGCCCTGATGTTTTTGGAAATGAACTGCCCTTGGCAGTCTAAAAATAACCTTTGTGTGACTGAGGAATGAAAGGGAAATGATCACAGCTTTGCCTTCCAGTGGAAATTGACAAGAGAGAGAATGGAGCCAATGAGACTTTCTGGGGTTTTGAAGCTTAGATGTCTCCTGTCACATCTGCAGATTGTTTATCCCCAAGTGCTGGGAACTGTATAAAGTATGACCTGAATTGGATGAAACCAATCCTCTTAAAATTGTGCATTGGATATGCTATGTTTGTGGGATGGAGTGGGTGGAAATAAATCTCTGCAGCTTGAACGGAATACCCACAGGTTTTGAGAGCTGGCCGAGAGACAGTTCTCTGAAGCTGGGTATTATGTTAGTCATGGTACATTCAGTGAGACATCTGAGAGGCAATGGATGCCAGTTTGAAAGGTGTTTCTAAAACATTCCTCTTTTGTAGCCCGGTCCACTGGTTAATAACAGAAACAGCTTTGTTGATGTCTTAGCTAGGCTTAGATTTTTGCTATGGCTTGGACCAACCTGACCTTCATCTGATCTTCGGCTCTCAGTTTGGGAGAAGAGAAAATTTGTGACTCCAAAGTAGAGGAAAACTCACTATTGTTTTTATCCAGAATTTTCATAAAGTACTTAGATATTTTTAAACTCTGATAAATTAAAGATCATAGGATTATAGACTTAGAATTAGAAGAGACCATCTAATCAAATCCCTTCATTTTACAAATGAAGAAACTGAAGCCCAGAGAGGTTATGTGATTTGCCCACAGCTTTTTTAAAAAAATTATTTTATTCTTAATTTATGGAATAAAGCAAGTATTTCATAACATAGTATAATAAAAAGATGATTGAGGGGCAGCTAGGTGGCGCAGTGGATAGAGCACTGGCCCTGAAGTCGGGAGGACCTGAGTTCAAATCCAGCCTCAGACCAAACACTTGACACTTACTAGCTGTGTGACCCTGGGCAAGTCACTTAACCCCAACTGCCTTTAAAATAAAATAAATAAAATAAATAAAAAGATGATTGCACATGAAACTGCAAATCTATTACGCACAACTTGCCAAAGCTGCATAGGATTCAGACCCATCATGTGACTCTAAATCCAATGTTCTTTCCACTTTATCATGTTGTTTTGTAAGTGTGATGGTATATATGTAAACAATATTCAAGATAATAATACTTAAATTCTGGGGCAACTGTATCATACAGGTGTTCACAGTGTCACCATTTCAGATCCTATGATTCTGTTTTAAAATGCCGTTCCACCCCTGTCCCATCATACCAGCAACCTAAGGTCGTATTTCAGGGAGCTAGAACTTAAGTGGTGTGTGTACCACTATCTTCCCGGTCTCCCAGGTTCACATCCTTGTTATCATCTCAATTCTTCACTCTCAACATGCAAGTCCAATCCTTTGCCAAATCTTGTGTCCACCGTCACAGTAACTCTCATACGTCCCCTTCTCTCCCCTCACATAACCACAATTCTGGTTCAGAGCCTCATTTCCTCTTCCCTAGATTACTGTAATAGCCTTCTAACTGCTTTCCCAGTGTTATTTCTCTCTGCTCCAATCTGTCTTTTAATTAGCTGCCAAAGTCAATTTTAAAGGGCAAAGGCAGCTCTGACCCCCACCCCTGCTCATTGAACCCCACTGTCTCCCTGTTACCTTGAAGATCAAAAACTATAACCCTCTGTTGGGCATTTATAGTGCCTTTCCATTTCTCTTATACCTTGCTCCCCTCCATTCACTCTACAGTCTAGTCATGCTGCCCTACTTGGGAGTTTTCAGACAACAATCTCTAGTCTCCTTGACTTTGTACCACCCACTCTCCCCCCAGTGCTGGTAATACTCTACCCCCTCCCCTAGGCCTCTCCATTTGCCTTACTTCTTTCAGAATGAAGCTGTCGTTCCACCTTCTGGAATAGGCCTCACAGATGCTAGTGCCTTCTCCTCTCTGATGACCTTCCCTTTCCTCTCTCTCCATCTTGTATGGACCTAGTTATTAACTTGTTCTTTCTGTATTAGAGTGTATGTTCCTTGATAGCAGGGATTGTTTTCACCTTTCTATTCCTCATGCTTAGGCACAAGGCCAGGAACATGGAGCTTAATAAAGGCTTGTTGACTGACTGACTGACTGACTGCTGGACATCGTCACCCACATGTCTAGGAGGTATCTCAAACTCAGTAGATCTAAAATGAACTCCTTGTATTTCTCCACAAATCCATCCCTTGAATAAACTTCCCTATTTTGAACTTTGAACCAACTTTGAAATTCTGGTCATCTTTGACTCTTTCCTCTCCTTCAACCTTAGTACCCAACTGGTTGCCAATAATTGTTGAGCCTCCCTCCAGAGTATCTTTCTCTTCACTCATATAGCCTGTATCCTAGCTTAGGCCCTCACCACCTCCAGTTTTTCCTTTCTCTGATTCCTCCTCCATGTAACTGCCATAGATCTGATCATGTCAGCTTCCTGCTCCAAAATCCTAAATAGCCTATTTCATCTAGAATAAAGTACAGATTCCTTACTCTGGCATTTAAAACCCCTTACCATCTGTCTCCCACCTGCCTTTCCAGTTTTATTTTGTATTATTCCCTTTTATGTACTTTCTATTGCAGTCAAACAGACTTACTGGTTGCTTTCTATACAGATTTGATCTCCTGCCTCCATAACTTTGTACACCTGGTCCCCACATCTGGAATGCACTCGCTCCTCACCTTGACCTCATGGAATCCCCAGCTGTGTTCCAAGCTCAGTTCAGGTGCCACCTCCTACATGAAGCCTTTCTTGGGCCTCGCAATTGTTGGCACTCTGTCTCCTGAAAAAACTTTGTCTCACTTCATACTTATGTGTATGTATTCATACATCCTTCTAATAGAATGTCAGGGTCTGGTGGGGTTTTGTCTCTTTATTCCCAGCACCAGTGTCTTGTATATACTCTACTCGATAAATAGTTCATGCTTGCTAAATGATGGTTGAATTGAATAAACGTTCAATCCATAGTACTCCAAAACTTTGAAAGATCTGTAATTTCAACAGGGTTAATATTCAGTCAAATTGCAACCCCTCAGTCAATGTCTTAATGACTGGCTGTAGAAAACAAAAACAAAAATCATCACCTGCTCACCAATTTTCTCATCACAAGCCTCTGAAACTGAGCTAGGCTTGTTCTCAGTCACCCAGGCCATTGCCAGAGTGTCTCCTCTGCTAGCAGCATCTTAAAGGATCTAGGATCAGCTCCATGTCATGTTGGAGCATCAGAGGGGACCAGATTATAAGAATATGTTCTTGTTTCCATATATTCCACTGGTATTGTTATAACTATATGGAACTTGTGGTAAGGAAACTTTCTCTACCAAGGCAATCTGCAACCATTCTTCAACTTATCATCTTAGTTTCCTGGGAACACTGCAGAGTTCAGTGAACAGGGTAACATTGACTGTCAGAGGCAAGTGGCCTAATGGAAAGACAGTCAATCAATCAGTTGCCAGCCTCTGAATCAGAAAATCGTGTGTGTGTGTGTGTGTGTGTGTGTGTGTGTGTGTGATGAGAATAGATGTGATAAATATAGATATATAGATATATATCTATATACACATATGCTATATTTAAAAGACAAATAATCCATACAAATGTGTGCATATGAGATATATAAATAACATCATTGGCTATATAATTCAAGTGTGTTGGATTACACAGAAATTAGAACAAAGATTTCTATATTCATTGGTTTGAATGTTTATATTTTGAATCTGTGAAATGCCCTTCTTCATGATATTCCATAAGAGGGGATATAGGCACTTGTTTACTCTTTTGTCCTTCTTGGAACGTCATGGGCTGCCTCCCATGGGGTGGAGGATTACCCTTCAGTACCGTAGCAAGTAGAACTCCAGGGAATAGCCATGAACTTTAGGGCAAAAATAGGGAGAATACCAAGAGAGATGGTGTCTCAGATCCCATCACCTTACCCCTACAGGCTGGTTCCTCTATTGAAAAAAGGTTGAAGAGAAGTAGATTTTGGCTTCATGTAAGGAAAAACTTCACAGTGGAGAGAGCTGTCCAAAAGTAAAGTGAGCTACTTCAAGAATCGATGACTTTCTGGCCTTTGTAGGTCATTAGGCAAAGGCTGGATGACCACTTATTCATCAGGAATGTTGCAGGAGGCATCTTCTTCAGCTATGATATCTGAGATCCCTTCCTCCTCTGGAAGTCTCTGAATCTGGAGCAGTGGATGGGTAGAGAAATGCTACCACCATTTGGTAGGGGGGCAAGAGGAAGCTTAGCCAGGGCCTGCCCACGTTACCTGGTGCTGATTGGTTTGATCAAACGCCTTCTCTTGAAGAATTTCTGGAAGCCTAGAGAACAGTCCAAGCATCCTCTCCCCAGTGAGCCCCCCCCCCATACACACTGTTGGCTATACTCACCCCTTTGGCAGCGTGAAAGTGAAGTCTGTATAATCTGCAGTTGTGTGTGTGTGTGTGTGTGTGTGTGTGTGTGTTCCTCCCCATCACAAGCACAGGCTGGTTTGTTATTTTAGGATTGCTCATAAATGTTCTGTTGCCGTTAGTAATTTGAGGTTTTGTAAGTGCTGAAGTATTCAGTTGGGAGCTGGGGTGACACGTAGGCTTAAAGGTGGTAAAAAGCTCTGCTCTGAGGGTTGAAACCTCTCTGGCTTGTCTCTGTTTCTTCACCATTAATTACCCTTCAGAACTGGGGGGGAGAGCTTTGCTAGACTTTTATACAATGATCCTGAACATGGACTTAGAATAAAGGATCATAAATTTAGAACTGAGATCCCAGAAATCATCTAGTTCAACTCCTCACTTTGCAGATGAGGAAAATGGGCCTCGGAGAGGTTAAATGACTTACTTGCTCGAAGTGCCATAGAGTAAGGGTCAGAGCTGGGTGAGGACTCACATTCTCGGACTCCAGAGCTAACACTCATGTGTATACAACTTAAAGATATTACTTTCTGGGTTACTTTCAAACTTATTCCTATTCAAGTTCATTCTTTTTCATATCCTTATGCTACACATTTATCTCCTTTCTTCTGTATCCATCAGTCAATGTGAAAGATTTTTAAAGAATTATCCTCAAAGACTTATTGCTATCCCTTACCTCATTTTTCTACTCTGGCCTTTGCTTAACAAGCATTCATTTCAATTATATGAGCATATGTTAAGCTCCTACTATGTGCAAGGCACATACTAGGTGCAGGGATTTAAAAAAATGAAACAATCTCTGCCTTCAAGGAGCTTACATTCTATATGGGAATACAACCTGTATGGAGATGTATAAATCCAAGATATTTTGAGGAGGCAGAGAGCCCTGACAACTACCAGAAGAGGCTGATGATAACAACAACAACAATAATAAAGTAATAATAATAATATTAAAGCTAACATTTATTAGAGGGGACTTACTATGTGCCAGGCACCATACTAAGCACTTTACAATTGTTATCTCATTTGATACCTCCCTATGGAAGATAAGTGCTATTATTACCCTCATTTTACAGATGAAGAAACTGAGGCAAACAGAGGTTAAGTAACTTGCCCAGGGTCACACAGCTAGTAAGTTGTCTGAGACTGAATTTGAACTCAGGTCTCCCTGACTCCAAGCCTGGCACTCTATCCTGCATTACTTTTCAGCTTTTGATAGAAGGTGACAGCTGAGCTGAGCGGAGCTTTGAAGGAATCTACAAATTCTAAGGTGCTTCATTGAGGAGGCAGAGCCTTCTTGGCATGAGTGAGAGCCTATGGAAAGGCAGGAAGGCAGAAGATGGATGTAAGTTTGTGGAACAAGAATAGGCCAGTTTGATTGGGATGTATGGTTCAGGAAGGAGAGTATTACTTTCTGAGTGACCTTAGGCAAGACAACCTCTCTGAGCCTAAGTTTTCTAATTTCTAAAATGAGAATACTAGTAGTTACTATGAGATTTAGAGAGGTTTAGTGAATAGGGCATCATCATTGGAGTCAGAAAAACCCTGGTATCAGGGTACAACTCTAGTCTCTGCCTCATACCAACAGTATGATCTTTAACCTCTCAGAGCCCCCAGCAACTCTAAGACTCTAAATTGTAGAACAGGTGCAAATCTGCATTGATCGTGGGAATTTATTCAGCCAAAGTTCCTAATACCAATGAGGTCTCAGGTTTGTTTGGAATTTAGACAAGTTCTATGATTCCAAGTAGTTGCATCAAATATTTTGAAGATCAGCTGGAATAAATGTATGTGATAGTCTCTGGAAGCTCCTTCAAGACCACAATTCTCGGGGCAGCTAGGTAGCTCAGTGGATAGAGCACTGGCCCTGAAGTCAGTAGGACCTGAGTTCAAATCTGGCCTCAGATCAAACACTTGACACTTACTAGCTGTGTGACCCTGGGCAAGTCACTTAACCCCAATTGCCTAAAAAAAAAAAAACCAAAAAAAAAAAACCCAACATAATTCTCCCCTTTCCTCTACTCCTTCTTCTTCCCCTCCCCCTCCCTCTCAATCTTCCCTTCCCTCTCTCTCATTATCAGAGCCTATCACTGTGTCTGATATAGAGTAGGTACTTAATAAAAGCTTCTTGAACTTAATTGAAAGGTAGTTGGAGAGAGATGATTGAGGATGTGTGTGTGTGTGTGTGTGTGTGTGTGTGTGACACATAATGGCACCTTTGGATCTAGGAAAATTATTTTGGAAGCCTGGTGGAGGATAGATGGAAGAGGTGAGAGGTTGGAAGCTAGGAGACCAATTAAGAGATTATTCCAGTAGTCCAGAGGAAAGGTGATAAGGGGTTGGACTAGTATTGTGCCTATATTAAGGGAAGAGAAGGGAACCAATGTCAGAGATGCTGAAGAAGTACAATAAAAAGACTATTCATTCTTTTGTGTCTTTGAATAACAGTCTGACTCCAGCTCCTCCTTCAACTCCTCTCTTTTAAATGTTTTGCTTCCAAGGATCCTGGACCTCTGTAGCTGATGGTAAATCATTGATCCAAAATGGCTAATCTCTGTCATTATTGCCCCCATTTCCCATCAAAGCCAAGTTTTCTTAGACACAGGCCTAAGAAGCCCACTTGGAGCAGACTTCATTTCTATCTGTCTGTAGCTCTGAATTGTAATGCTGTTGTAAGAGATGCCCCAGTTATTAATCCCCACTTACAGATGAGGAAACCGAATCTCAGAGATTAAATAACTTGTCCCAGGTCACACAACTAGTACAAAGCTGAGACCCTAACCCAACATGGTATAGAGTAGGGACAGTGCTGGACTTGGTGTCCAATAATCTTTGTATTTGTATGTCCCCCTGTACCATATTGGTGCCAGATGTAATGCAGACACCCAGTTGGCTTTAACGCACTGCAGGACAGAACTCCAAGCTCAAGAGATCCATTGGTATCAGTTTCCTAAGTAGCAGGTATAATAGGCATGTGCCACCCCTGTTGAGCCTTGAGACAATCATGTGGAGTAGGCACGGCAGGTATTATGATGCCAATTTTACAGATGAGAAAAGAGAGGAACTGGGAAATGAAATTACTTTCTAAGGAGGCCCTAAGGTGAGACAGCATGCTGGAGTGAAAAGCACAATGGGATAAAGCTCAGGAGACCAACGTTTTCCTCCTGGATTTGCCACTAAACAGCTAGATCTTAAAGGAGCTAATAAGCACGTATTTGTGAAACTGGGGAAGGTATCTCCAGTTTGAAATTCTCCATTGTCCTTTCTGGATCTAAAATTGTGATTTTTCTGATTGACTTGAACATACTCCTTGGCTCAGCAGCCCCTTTTTCATTTGTTGTTGTATTACTTTATTACTGTGCTCAGATGACTTCAAGGGTATATTACCTCCTTCCACCCCACCCCCAGTTTCATTATAAAGTCCTTGAAGACAAGGAGACATTTATTTTTGTAACATCATCTTTGTTTTTCCTATCACCTACTTTGCTATTCTGTATCTAGTAGTTGTTCAATAATACTAATCACCTAGTTAGGGGAATTAGTGGCATTACAAATATACGGAGAACTTATTTGCCGTTTTGTGTATTATGATAAAAGCATTACTAGAGAGAGCCACAGATAAACAGAATGCAGCCTGCTGTGGTAGACGGTGTCTAAGAGAGACCCTGGCTTTGATGGGAAATTCACACCAGAGGAATGATGGGAGCAGCAGGCAAACAGTGGATGATGGTTTGTATTGATCATTTACCATCAGCCAAGGAGCTCATGGGAAGTCTAGGAAATGCCTTCATGTAAAGGTTCTGAGCTGGAAATGAGCAGATTGTGAGGTGCTTGATTCTTTTCTCTTTCTTTCTTTTTTTAATGTGAAAATTGTTATTTTTTTTCAAATTACATGTAAAAACAATTTTTCAACTTTTGGTCTTTTCAATGTTGAGTTCCAAATTCTCTCCTCTCTTTCCCCTTTCCCCTCCGTGAGACAGCAAACAATTAGATATAGATTATAAATGTGCACTCTTGCAAAACATATTAGCTGTGTTTCAAAAAAAAAGAACAAAGACCTAAAAACAAACAAATCCAACAGCAACAAGAAAAATAAATAAAGTGAAAATAGCACGCTTCGATCTATACTTGGATTCCATTAGTTCTCTCTCTGGAGGTGGATAGCGTTTTTCATCATGAGTCCTTTTGGAATTGCCTTGGATCATTGTTTTGATCAGAACAGCTAAGTCTCACACAGTCGATCATCCTTACAATATTGATTTTACTATGTACAGTGTTCTCCTAGTTCTGCTCATTTCACTTTACATCAATTCATGTGTCTTTCCAGGTTTATCTGAAAGCATCCTGCTTGTCATTTCTTATGAGATGCTTCATTCTTAAAGGGACATTTTCAATAGCATATATGTTGTAAAGAGATTGTGCCATGAAGATGTGTATCATTTACCTAAAGAAAAACTTTCCTTTACCTAAAGTAAACTCACATGTAGACATCAATCTTGTGAGGCCATTCTTAAGCCCTTTGAATTTCAAGACTGCATGGACCAGAAAAGGACCGCGGCCAAGAACCTAAGCAAAGCTCTTTGTCCATTGATAGTCCTTGAAATTAACTGGTAATAATATGCTTCTTTCCTTTAAAGTAAGATTCATGCCATTCAAGTTCATGTTAGAGTGGAAAAGGTCCCTGGAACTAGAGTTAAGAGATCTGAGTTGAAGTCCCTCCTCTACTAACTATAAGACTTTGGACAAGTTATAATCTTTCTGAGCCTGTTTCTTCATCTGTAAAATGGGAACAATAATACTTGTACCAACTACCTCACATGGCTGTTGTCAAGATAAGTTGAGATAAGATTATGAGAAAGCCTCTGTAAACTCCATGAGGGCAGGTCTTATCTCATGTGGTACTTCACACAGTGCTCTGCACACACTAGGTACTTAAGGAAATGCTCATTGAACTAAATCGAAATGAAAGTACCATTAAAATTATAACTGATAAACAGAATCACAAGTTCCTAAGATGACATTCATTTTTTTAACTTGATGCTCAACTTTGTTGTTTTATGTTGAGATAGTCTTACTGGGACCTTAAGTGGTACAGTGAATAGAGTGCTGGAGTTGGTATCAGGAAGAATTGAGCTCAAATCTTGTCTTGGACACTTACCGGTTGTGTGACCCTGGGCAAATCACTTCATCTCTTTCAGGCTCAGTTTCTTCGTCTGCAAAATGGAAATAGTAATAACACCTATCTCACAGAGTTATTGTAAAGATCAAATAAGATAATATTCAAAGTGCTTTAAATGAGCTGGAGAAGGAAATGTCAAACCACTCCAGGATCTCTGCCAAGAAAACCCCAAAGGGGGCCATGGAGAGTCAGACAGGACTGAAAATGACTAAACAACAACACAAACCTCAAAGCACTAAATAAATGCTAGCTATTATTACTGATTATTATCTATCATTACTACCTTCTTTAAGTAGCTATCATTACTATCTTCTTTAAAGGATTTGGCTACTTTTACTTCCCTACATCTGATAGAACCAAGAGGATTCACTTATTACATAGAAAAGCCATTTATATCATATATATGTATATATACACATATGTACATACATATGTATGTACACATATTTGCATTTATATTTTACACAGATGGTTTAACTGTTTTGTGTAGATTTTGGGGTAGCTAGGTGGCACAACGGATAGAGTGCTAGGCCTGGAGTCTGGAAGACTCATCTTCCTGACTTTAAATCTGGTCTCAGACATTTACTGGCTGTGTGACCCTGGGCAAGACACTTAACCCTGTTTGCCTCAGTTTCCTCATCTGTAAAATTAATTGGACAAGGAAATAGCAAACCACTCCAGTGTCTTTGCCAAGAAAACCGCAAATGGAGTCATGGTCAGACATGACTGAAACGATTCAACAATAACACATATGAGGCACTGTAAATATAAAACTAGACAAAAAAACACTGCTCCCCAAGAAGTGAGATGCAACAGGAAAACAGCTGAGTGGAAATGAAAGGCAATTAGAGGGAGAGGAGAGAGCAGTAACAGCTACAGGATCAGAGAGGGCTTCTTATCAGAGGGGGCACCTCTGGGTTTTCCAGTTGCAGGAGTACACTTTAGGCATGGAGATGGAATGCCAGGTTCAAGAAACTTGCGTAAGGTCAGAAAAAGAAAGACAATATTGTGAAATAGCTGGAAAGGTGGAAGCAAATTGTGAGGGACTTGGAATCCCAGCCTGAGAAATGTATACATATTTTTAGTGTCAGTAGGGAACCACCGAGCATGGATGAGCAGGGGAGTGACCTGGGCAGTCTTGTGCTTTAGGAAGATTATTTTGGCGGGTGGGTGGTGGGTAAATATGAAGAATCTTGAGCATCAGAACAATACAGGACATGATAATGTTCTCTTTTACCTTAATAGCTTATATGCTATAGGTGAACTTAAGGTGCTTAACTTAATGTACAACTTAATGCACATTTTCCTATATAATTATTCTCTTTTCTGCCACTACAGAGGCACAGCAAGCAACATTTCAGGATGTTAGTTGTATTCCTGCTTTCTCTGTTTTCCTTATTTTCTTCCTTACTTCTTACCAACATAACAGAAGTCAGGCACAGAAGACACCCCCAAAAATATTTCCCCTACTTATACCTGTCTGGTTCCTCATCTGTCAAAAAGAGGGATACTAATATATATTTTAACCTCATTTAATTCAGTTCAATAAATACTTATTAAGTACCTACTCTGTGAAAGCACCTAATGTTCTAGGTGCTAGAGTCACAGTACTGCTGTTATCATAAGGATCAAATGGGAAAAAGAAATTGAAATGAAATTGAAATGAAAGAGCTTTGAAAAATGCAGAAGCACTGCATGAATTCAATTCTACAAGCATTTATTAAGCACCTCTTGTGTGCAATGCACTGGGCTTGGGCAATGGGGGCACCCAAAGAGAAAACAGAAAATAGCCAAAAATAGCCAAAAACTCAAAGAGAAAACAGAAAATAGCCATTATGCTCTGAGCTTAAATTCTACTGTAAAATGAAGGCATCTGTATCCTACAAACAGAATAACTCAAATTACTAAAGAAGTAGATCCCATAGATGTCTCCATGGTGTCCCTTAGGGGTGTGTCACACAGTAGTATGGTAGATCATTGGAATGAGAGTTGGGATACCTGAGTTCTAGTCTGTGTTCTGCCTCTAACTGATTTTGTGACCTTGAGCAAGTCGTTTTTACTTCCTGGGGCCTTCACTTCTCCATCTTTTATAAGAGAAGACTAGACCTGATGACCTCTATGGTCCCTTTCATCTCTAAAGATCTACGATTCTACTCTAGATTGAGGTAAGCTGCCATTTTGTTTGAGTTTGGAAAACAGAGGCAATGGGGGGAGTAAAGATCACAGGCCAGGAATGGGTAATAATGTTCATTATCTAGGTCTTCCCCACACAATAACATTCCACCCAGTTAATAGGTACCAATTGAGGTAATAGCAAGCAAATTCTGGAGTGCTTTCCCTATAGACTTGTAATGTGTGTCATGGTACTATAGAAACAAGAAAAAACCAGGAACTTAATTTTGTCTCTGATAATTAGTGTTTATAGTCTGGAGGCAGGATGGTTATAAAACATCATTAAACCAAAGTAAATGACCTGGGGCTTGTGTTTGGATCATTTTTATTTGCATGTCTCCTCCTGAATCCTCCAGGTTCTTGTTTACTTCTTGTAGTATTCTGAACAAAAGGCTTGCCCAGTCCTCAACACTTAGAAGTATATATCAACAAGCCTAGCCTAAGAATTTGTTTTCTAGTGAAGTGGACAAGTCCTAAACTTTATCTTGGCCTCCCTCCTCATCTTAGCCAAAGCCTAATTTTTAAATTTTAGTTTTTGCAAGAACTACTGATAAATAATCTAACCAAACATGGAATGAACCCCCAAATAAGACCCTGAAATTTAAATTATTTAACTTTGGCTCAAAAATATACATTTTTTTTTACAAACTCAAAATCAAAATGATACATTTGCTGTCTCCTTCCGAGTCTCTCTCTATTTATAAAGATCCAATCCTCTGATGTTGTTTTCTCTTAATTTGCATTTCTAATTCTCCTCAGCTCATTTGGCATTCCTTCAATAGGGCTTTCCATATTTCTTTGAAGTCTTCATAGTGGTGGTTTTATGGGCCACAATATTGTAATATATGAGTACATAGTAATTTATTCAGTCACTTCCCAGTTGGATCAAATGTTTTCATCATGATATTCTCTCTCCCACATACAACAATGTAGCATAACTAGAAAAAATAAAAAGAGGTGGAAGATCCCAGCTCTTTTTTACTCTTTATCACACACAGGACTTCTTCTCCCTCGATATTTTTGCAGTGACCAGTCCTCACACCTGGAATGTACTCCATCTACATCTTTGCTTCTTACAATCTGGCTTTCAGCTCAGATACCATGGAGCCTTTCATGACCCCACCTCCCAGATGCTAATGACTTCCCCCAAAATTATCTTGTATCTGTTTTGTACATACTGATATATATACACATACATTCACATATCTCTTTAGATTGTAAGCTCTTTGAGGGCAGGGACTGTTTTACTTTTGTCTTTGCATCCTCAGTACCTAGTACTGTGCCTGGCATACATCAGGCCCTTAATAAATGTTTGTTGATTTATTGATGCTCCTAGAATCTGGAATGTCTGAAACAAAGTAAATTTCCTCTTAGAAGTTAGCAACTGACCATTGATTCAGCATTTTAATATCAGTGACTTCTATCACAATTCCAGAAGTTTGGAAGCTAGGACCAGCGTAGGAAATAAAGATGATGGAGAAGCCTGGGAACAGTCCTCAGTTGTCTGGACTTGCTTGGAGAGTGGCAGACCTTGTGACCCTGCTAAATGCATCTGCCATGACAAGGCCCTGTGAGTTATTTGAAGTAGGAAAAGCCTGGGACTGGATTAGAAGACTTCAGTTACAGTCTGGATTCTACTAATTACTAGCTGTGTGACCTGAGAAAGTGACTTAGCTTCTCTCTAACCCTTAGCATCTGCATTTGTAAAAGTTGGAGTAAAACCCCACCAGTAACTATCTTTTTGAGATGGAAGTGAGATGCTGTATGACAGTATTTTAGTCACTATAGAATTTGTGCATAAATATGAGCTGTTGTTTCATTTCTACCCACTACTAGGGGAGAAAACAAGAAAGCATAATGGTGCCTGCTGTGGGAAGGACAAATGTCAATGGTGTCATTTTTTCATCTACATGATAGAGTGACATAATGCTGGCTTAGGAGGCAGAATCCTCCTAGCTCTGTTCCTTACCAACTTGGAGAGCTTTCTTCACTGCTCTGTGCCTTCTCCTGTCCTTCCATTTAAAATGAAGTAGCTGGACTAGATAATCTCCAGATGTCTCTTTTAGTTCAAAATTCAGTGATCCTATGAATGCTCAAAGATGACTTGTGCCCCTTAAATATATCCACAGATGTGTACATCTATTGGTTATGTATGAGGAACTGAAGTGAATTTTACCTCTTTAAATGTAGCTATTTTAAAAAATAATACTTCAAAATTTTTTTTAACAAAAATGCTGTTTTAATAATAGCTAGCATTTCTATGAAGCTTTAATATCTGCAAAGCAATTTATACATATTGTATCTCATTTTCTCCCCACATTTGTTTTGGGAGGTAGACACTATTATTATCTCCATTTTAAAGATGAGGAAACTGAGGCAGACAGGTTAAGAGACTGGTCCAGGGACACATAGATAAGTAGGGTGGGATCTGAGCTTAACTTTTACTGACCAGTTTGCTATCCACTGTGTCACCTTGCTGCCTCAGTGCAGAATGTTCAGAAGCACATTCAAAATATTTGTTATTCAGTCCTTTCAGTTATGTCTGACTCTCTGTGACACCATCTGGGGTTTTCTTGGCAAAGATACTAGAGTAGTTTGCCATTTTCTTCTCCAGCTCATTTGACAGATGAGGAAACTGAGGAAAGCAGAGCTAAGTGACTTGCCCAGGGTCATATAGCTAGTAAATGTCTGGGGCCACATTTGAACTAAAGTCTTCTGACTCCAAGCCCTGAGCTCTATTAAAAATATAACCTCAACTAACTGGAATGCTCAGGCAATAGGATGCCTTCATTTTGTTTTCTTATTAACTGAGAGTAAAAAAAACCCACTTTTTTGTTGAAAAACGTACTGAAAAAAATGTTTGAGTAAAAGCTCTTGCCTTGGTGAAAACATAGTTTGGTGAATGTAATTGAATCTGTTTTGAGTGATGACCTTCAGACCCAGGGCCCTTAGTCTAAATGTCAAGGCTCATGGTACAGTTTTGTAGGTGTAGGAAGTGCTCGGTTGAATCTCTCCTGGGCCCAGAACAGACAGAGCTAGACAAACAGATGAACACAGATAAAAAGATACACACAGACATTTGCATCAAAGGACAGAAGAAGACAGAGATGGAGAGACACAGACAAGCAGAAAGATAAAGACAAACAGAAAGACACAGAAGGACACACAGACATATGCATAGAAGAGGAGAGAGAGACCTTATAACTTCTCATCTTCTGAAAGCAAAGTGTAGGAAAAAATACTAGTCCAGTGACATTTTCAGGGATGTTTTTCCTCCTCTCCTAGTTAATCAAGGTCTTACTGTACATTAATAACCAAAGAATCATAGGATAAAAGATTTAGAGCTGGAAGAGACCATGGGGATGGACCATTTGGTCCAAACCACTCATTTTATAGATGAAGAAAACAAGGTTTACAGAGGTTCAGTGACTAGCCCAGGATCATACAACTAGGGTCAGAGGCAGAATTTGAATCCAGGCCTTTCTGAAGGGGAGGTTGGCTCTATCCACTACACCTCATATCTCTTTGAGAGTAGGAAGAATAGTTCCTGTGAGTCAGGAACACAGGATCATAATTCCATCGTTCCCTATAATTTCCTGTATGACCTTGAGCAACTCTATTAAAGTCTCTGAACTTCCATTTCTTTATCTGCAAAATGAAAGTATTGGACTAGACAGTGTTTAAATCCAGATCTGAAAACTCTGATCCTTGTGGTAGTACAAAAAGAAAGAGCACTTGATTTTGAACCTGAGACCATAGGCTCCAATGCTCTTTTCTGGTATGACCCTTTTGGCATATCCGTTCCTTTATGGTTAAATGAGGGAGTTGGACTCAGATGGCCCAGAAGGTTCCTTCCAATGTGAGATTCTATGATGCTATGATCTAGAATCACCATGGAAATCAGGATAAACTGACTCCAGCACACTCTGGTGAGGAAACACTCTCTCTCTCTCTCTCTCTCTCTCTCTCTCTCTCTCTCTCTCT
>NW_020954569.1:80264599-80421725 GCF_900497805.2 Vombatus ursinus | reverse complement strand
CCCTGCAGGTGTTTGAAATCTCTAGATTTAAGAGAGCTCTGTGGCATGCCAAGAGGGGAGATGAAACCCACACTTTCTCACTGCCAAGTCCACGGTTCTTTTCCCATTTTCTGTTTGCATCCTGTGAACCCTCTTCCTCACATGACACCCATGTGGTGGTTCAGAGAAATGCTTGGGCAATGGCTCTCTCAGTAGACAGCACAGTATACTCACTAGAGAGCCTCTTCTCCAGTGTCCCTTGGCCTAATGCTCTAATCCCTGTCTTATCTGTTTCAGGTGATTGAGGCTGATAAACCCCAAGATCCCAACTGTCTGGAAGGATCCCGGGGAAGCTGCAGAAGCCCCACCATGGGGAGCTGCCTGATGAAGTGCCGGAGCCGTTCCCAAGGTAAGTCCTCTTTGATAGAGAGTACAGGTCCTGCCCATGAAAGGGAGGTTGAGAGTGCAGTATAGCCAGGACCCAGCCTAGAGGTATATGGATAAACCCATTAATAAGGTTAGCTATTTCTTTCCATGAAGCCCCTAAATAGTTTAGTTTGGAAGGAGGCTGGCAATGGCACAATGTTTGCATTGAGCTAGGCTTCCCAAACTGAAGCTTTTTATTGGCAGTATAATGAGGTGAAAGTCTATGTCTCTGTTTGCCTTAGCCTACTCTTAAATTTCCTGTGTATTGGGTTCAGTTTATTTCAATGGGGCTTTTTAGAAGGTGATCACACCAACCCAGTAGAGTATCCATGGTGGCCTGTCTCTCCAGCAGACATGAATATGCACAGATATCCTTACTCCAAAAAAAGGGGAAAAGAAGAAGTTTTCCATCACCAAGCCTCATTTACGCTACATCTCAAATAACAAGGAGTGGAAACAAGGTGGAATTAGAGATCTCAGGCCAAATAGTTTGCTGCCTTCTCAATCTCATCAGCAGATTCTTAAATTGTCAATAAGTATGAGCTTTCGCAGAAAGTCGAGATTATTCCCCGGAGGGAATATTTAATATCACTATGATTAAGTCAAGTACCTTCTTAAATGCATTAGTTACACTGAACAGCAGCTACACCTGCTTCATAGACTTAAGTCCCTCCCCTGTTGGCCTATTCCTCCACTCTTCCAATTGCTCTTTTTCCATTTGAGATGATAAAGGACGACCTGTAAAGTACACTTATTTATGAAGTTGAATGAACCAGTGCATTGTGGTTTGTTTGTTTTTTTTTAATGAGGCAATTGGGGTTAAGTGACTTGTCCAGAGTCATACAGCTAGTAAGTGTTATGTGTCTGAGGTCACATTTGAACTCAGGTCCTCCTGACTCCAGGGTCAATGCTCTATTCACTGTGCCACCTAGCTGCCTGCATTGTGATTTTTTTGGGGTGGGGGGAGGAGAGTAAGTATCTACAACATAGAGGGCATGGTAGGCAAGCACAACAGAAATGATGTCAAGGTTAGAAAATGGGATTTTAGAAGAGAAGAACTGAGAGAGTTTACCTTCTCATTTTAAGACTTGCAAAGCACAACACGTAGTATTCCACTGGATCCCCACATAGCCCTGTGAGGCTAAATACTGTCATAGTCCCAACTTTACAGATGAGGAAATTAAAGCTCAGTCTAGCTTTGGTCACACAGCTAATAAGTATCAAAGGCAGGATTTGAACATGGTTTCTTCTTGATTCTGGGTCCAGTAGTGCAGCTAATACTTCCTTATTATCTCTGATAAAGAAATGGGTGACATAAAAGCTGGTCTTCTAATGTTATGTGACACCCCCTCCCAAGTTTGTCATGTCTTTGTCTATGCCATCTCTTGAATATGTCCCCTTTTCTCCCTTCCCAAAGCCACCACCCCTAATCCAGGCCCTCATTGCCTCTCGGCTGGACTACTGCAACAGCTTTCTAATTACATCCTTGCTTTGAATCTTTCTTCACTCTCATCCATTCTCCACCATCCTCCACATAGATGCCAAAGTGACTATCCTAAAGTTCAGGTCTGACCAATTAGCCCCTCATCATTAAACTGCAATGGCTCCCTTTTACCTCCAGGATCAAAGATAAAGTCTTTCTCTCTTTTTTTTGACAAAAAATAAATTTAGAACCCTTCACCTGGGAGCATCTGCAAAATGAAGGCATGGACTCAAAGACATCTCAAGTCTCTTTCAGCTCTAAATCTGTGATCCTAGGATGATCCCATGACCCCAAGTCAGTGATCTCTAAGGCCCCTTCTGCTTGCCCTTACCTCTTGATTGATTATGTTTCCCCTGAATGAGTGAAGCATCACTGAGGTTCAGATGAACTCAGCAATGGTCCAGCAGTGGGCATATAATCAGGAGTGGTGCTGGAAAATATTTAACAACTAGCCAGTGGTGGGAGGAAATGTATGCATGATACACTTTTAATCTTAATCTGAATCATTACCATTTTCTCTATGACTTTATTAAGTTCAAATGATCAACAAAACAATAAATCAAGCCTGACTTTTTGCATTTGGGGATTTCTGAAGTGCAAATACATTGAAAATTTGACATGAGCAGGCTCCAGCAGGCTCCTGAGTATATGACCTCATGCTGCTAGGTTACGAAGTGGATAACAGATTGGGTCTGGAGTTGGAAAGATCTGAGTTCAAATCCTATCTCAGACATTTATGAGCTATGTGACCCTAGTTAATTAAGTCACTTAACTCCCTTTCCTCAAATGCAAAATGAGAATCATAATAATACATACCTCCCAAGGTGGTTGTGAAAATCAGTTGAAATAATATCTGTAAAGCACATATCACAGTGCCTGGAACATGGTAAGTGCCTCATAAATACATATTCCCTTCCTTTCTCCTGTGCAGTAGTGTCAGAAGAGTCTGAATGTGCTCATCAGTGAGGCTGTATCTGCATTTAAGAACATCATAAGTACCTTTGCACTCTCTAATGCTAATCCTTTTGTTGTTCAGTCGTTTCAGTCTTGTCTGACTCTTTGCGACCTCATTTGGGTTTTTCTTGGCAAAGATACTGGAGTAGTTTGCCATTTCCTTCTCTAGTTCTTTCTACAGATGGGAAAACTGAGGCCAACAGGGTTAAGTGACTTGCCCAGAGTCACCCAGCTAGTAAGTGTCAGTCCAGATTTGAACTCCTAAAAAGAAATCTTCCTGACTCCAGGCTGGGCACTCTATTACTGCACCACCTGGCTGCCCCAGTGATAACCTTGTGGCTATTCCAACCATCTTTTAAGTTCCTTACTCTTTTCGAAAATGAAAAGCCCACATCAGAGATATTTAGACTGAACTTTTGAAATGCAAATGTGCTGGCAAGTAGAGAGCCTAATTATTTGTCCTGTTAAGGATAGGGACCTGACCTATAATTTATTGATTCAGGAACACCTAGATGAAGAAACACTTTCTGCCCATGTAGGTTGGCCCCTTCTCTGAACTTATGCTTACAGAATGTTGCCTAGGGCATTGAGACAATAGGGGGCTTACTCAGGGTCACAGAGCTAGTATATTTCAGAGGCAGGACTTAAACCAAGGTCTTCTTGGATCTAAGGCCAATTTTCTATCCACTACCCCATGGTTCCTCTCAATTACAACTATTAAACTTATTATTAGACTAGATTTGTGAAAGTAATGACAGACACAGCCTAGGGTATCAGGATGTGGATAGGGCTAGGTAGATGAAACTAAAATGAGATCAGGTGGAGCTAGAGGATTCTAGGATGAACTGAGGCTTGGGGTGTTTCTGTGTGTGTGTGGGGGGATGGTGAAGCAGGAGGAATTCTCAAGCAATATGTCATATAATCAATGAAATGGAAGTGCTAGATAGGATGGAGGTAGTACAGTGGGAGTGTGGCTGTGTCTTGTTCATAGACTTTTGTACTGTCTTTATTGCCAGGGAGTTCTGCTTCAGAAAAATTAGTTTTATATCTCCCATCTCCCAAAAGGGATAATTGAAGTTGATGTTGGAAGTCTTCTGGCTGTATTTAAAAAGCTCTTCATTAAGGTTTTGGGACAAAGGTTGTATGTCCCTCCCCCACTTCCATAATGGAGCTTTATAAAAGGGCTAATAAATATGAATAACGGATCAAGTCCAAGGCATCCCATTCCACCCTGGTCACATGGAGTGAAACATGGTACAATCATGCCTAGTTTCCTTTTATATTGTTTAGCTGGTGAATAGGCACCTGGATAAAATTGAAGGTGTGGCCATTGGGCAGGTGTCAAGTAAAATGATGGGAAAGCCTTCTAGAAAGTTGGTAGCTTATAGATTTGTAAGGTGGTTTTATTGTAAAAGATGTACAAAGATTCATTTTGAGAAGTCAGTTGCTAGAAGGCATTTTCTCCTCTGTCATTTCAGAGTTAATGTTGTATACAGCTGACACTTATATGAACTTGTTTTGTTGTAAACTAACCATCTGAGTCAGTAGTGTGATATTGTTCAGTTGCATCTGAATCTTCACGAAAGAAAACCTATTTGGGGTTTTCTTGGCAAAGATAATTGTAGTGGTTTGCCATTTCCTTCTCTAGCTTATTTTACAAAAAAAAAAGAAACTGAGGCCAACAGCGTTAAGTGACTTACCCAGGGTCACACAGCTAGTAAGTGTCAGCCCAGATTTGAACTCCCAAAAAGAATTCTTCCTGACTCTAGGCTGGGCTCTCTATCCACTGTACCACCTACCTGCCCTCAAAAGTGTGATATGGAAACCAAAAGCAAACAAATATATGCAAGCATGGGCTGCAGGAAGGAAGATGTAATGATCAGGACCAGGGAAGTTCCACTTTGCCCTGGATTGATCAGATCACATCTAGAGGTTTCTTTTTTTTTTTCTAGTTCTGGTTGCCCCATTTTAGGAAGGGTGTTGACAAAACAGAGAGCATCGATAAGAGGGCAACCAGGATGAGAGGGTGAGGGGCCTCAGGATTGTGTCATCAGATAATCAGTTGAAAGAACTTGAGATGTTTAGCTTCAAGAAGAAACTTAACCCAGTTTGAAACCTTGGCCCCACCCTTGACTCCTCACTCTCCCTTATACCCAATCAGATGCCAGTTCTTCATGATTCTACCTCTAGAACATCTTATCCATCTCTTCCCTTTCTCACACCGTCACAGCAGTAACTCAGACCTCCATCGCTTCTCACCTGTACTTTATAGCAGCAAATTCCTAGCTTTGTCTTTGACCTCTTCAATCTGTTTTCAACATGGCTCCAGAGTGAGATTCTGATCACATGGGTCACCATTGTCTTCTCAAGAGGCTTCAGTGACTCACTATTGCCTCAGTGTAAAATACAAATGACAAATACCTCTGTCTCCAAACAGGTAACTCTCCCAGATAACTCTTCATTTTCCATCAGCAGTTCTGTTTGGTATGGATTCTGGGGAACACCATGCCTCACCCAGGACAAACTGATTACCTGAAATCTCATCACCATGCAAATTGACTCAGTTTAGAGAGGGCTCTAATGGCCAGAGGATGGCTTTGGGAGAAATGTTATTCGTCCACCCTCCAATCAGAGGGGAAAGTGCTGAGTATCAAAAACTGAGTCCATACAGCTCGTAAGTGGGAAATCCCAGGACTCAAACCAGTTCCTTCTGACTCTACTGCTCTCTGCTGCCTCTCACTACTTATTTTACATGTATGTATTTCCTTCCATGTGTGTGTCTATAAAAATATATGTAAAATCTATATTTATCTATATCTATCTACATTTTTATCCATATCTATGCCTGTATCTATATATCTATATATCTCTATAATCTATTTCTATCTATGCTGTCCCACCCCATCTAGGTGGTAACTCATTAAGGGAAGAAACATTTTGACTTCTTCTACAAGCACTTAGTACAGTGCCTTGCACATGACAAGTTTCTGATAATTATTTTTAATTGATTGTGTCATCCAGAAAAGAATGAAAATTAAAGGGAATAGTATGGCATGAAGATGGGATGGGACTAATTACCATCATTAAGTGATCTTGTTGATTACAACACAGAAACTACTTAAACACAGAGAAAAATAGAATCTCAGGGATCTCAGAGGTCTAGTCCAACCCAAACCCAAATAAGAATCCCCACCATAACACAGACAAGTGTCCATCCAGCCTTTTCTTGAAGACCTACAGAGAGAAAGCACTACTGCTTCTTCCCAAGGCCACTCACTCTACTTTTCAAAAGCTCCACTTGAGTTGGGCTTTGAAAGAAACAAACGATTCCAAAGAGGCAAAGGTAAGGGGAGAGCAGCTTCCAGAATAAGGCATAGAGGCAGAAGATGAATTGTCACGTACCATGAGCAAGTCTGACTGGTACACAGATTGTGTAAAGGGGACCAACATGTAAAAAGCTTGTGAAGGTAGACTGGAACTAGATTATAAAGGAATAAAAGAGGCTCTTGAGGAAGACTGTCCTACTTTTGGAGATATCTAATTGGGGCATCTAGGTGGCACAGTGGATAGAGTGCTGGCCTGGAGTCTAGAAGACTTATCTTTGTGAGTTCAAATCTGGCTTCAGACACTTACTAGCTGTCTGACCCTGGACAAGTCACTTTAGCCCTGGTTTCCTCAGTGTAAAAGTGAGCTGGAGAAGGAAATGGCAAACCACTCCAGTGTCTTTGCCAAGAAAACCCCAAATGGGGTCACAAAGATTTGGATACAATTGAAAAATGACTCAATGACAACAACAAAATAATTGTTAGAAAGTTCTTCCTTAAATGATAAACGTTGGCGAAGATGTGGGAAAATTGGAACACTAATACATTGTTGGTGGAGTTGTGAAATGATCCAAGCATTTTGGAGAGCAATTTGTAACTATGCCCAAAGGGCTATAAAAATGTGCATACCCTTTGACCCAGCAATAACACTTCTAGGGCTATATCCCAGAGATCACACAAACGGGAAAAGAACCTACATGTACAAAAATATTCATAGCAGCTCTTTTTGTGGTGGCAAAGAATTGGAAATTGAGAGGATGCCCATCAATTGGGGAATGGCTGAGCAAGTTGTGGTATATGAATGTGATGGAATACTATTGTGCTATAAGAAATGATAAACAGGCTGACTTCAGAAAAACCTGGAAAGACTTGTATGGTCTGATGCTGAGTGGAGTGAGCAGAACCAACAGAACATTGTACACAATAACAGCCACATTGTGTGATGACTAATATTGATAAACTTAACCCTTCCTGGCAATACAAGGATCTAAGACATCTCCAGAGGCCTTGTGATGGAAAATGCTATCCACATCCAAAGAAAGAACTATGGAAGTCGAAATGCTATTTTTTTCTCTTCTGTTGAGTTTTGTTGCCTCTTTCTGATGGTTCCTCTTATTGGTTTTAATTTTTACTTACAACATCACTAAAGTGAAAATATGTTTAATATGAATGTATATGTATAGCCTATATCAGATTGTGTGCCATCTTGGGGAAGGTAGTGAGGAGGAAGGGGGAGAAATATTTTAAACTCAAAAGCATATGGAAGTGATTATTGTAAATCAAAATAAATTGACAAAAAAAATTTTAAAAAAGAAGAGGGGTTGCCCACACAGTGAAGGGAAGGGATAAATACCCCAAGTGATGCACACATATCTACAAAATATTCAAAGAAACAGATGAAGGTCTCTTAAAAAAAGAAAAAAAGAAAGTTCTTCTTTCAGTAGAACACAAATCTGACCCTCTGTGACCTCTACCTATTCCTCCTTGTTCTTTCTTTTGAGGTCAAATAGGAAAAGTCCAGACCCTCTTTTACACAACTGCCCTTTACATTTTTGGAGGCAGCTATAATTCTTCCCCCAGTTGTTCTCTGAGCTCATCACCCCTACCTCCTTCACCTGATCCTCCTATGGAATGATCTTCAGGCTCTTCTCCATCCTGCTAACACTCTTCTGGATGCTCTTCAGGTAATCGGTTTCCCCTAACCAGTACTCAGAACTGAACACAATACTCCAGGTGTGGTCTGACCCAGGCAAAGTACAGCAGGGCTTCCGCCTCCTTAGTGCTGGATGCTGTGCCTCTCTCCCTTCCTTAAACTGAAGGTTTCATTGTTGACTCCTATTTACCTTGCAAACCACTGATAAAATCACAGGTTGGTTTTTTTTCCCAATTAATAGTGTTTTATTTTTTTTCAATTATGTGTAAAATTAGTTTTCAACATTAGTTTTTGTAAGATTTTGAGTTCGAAAATTTTCTCCCTCTCTCCTTTCCCTCCCCCCTCCCCATGACAGTAAGCAATCTGATATAGGTTATGCATGTACAAACATATTAAACATATTTTCACATTAGTCATGTGGTTAAAAAAGAATCAGAACAAAAGAGAAAAACCACAAGAAAGAAAAAGCAGAAAACACAAAAAAAGTGAAAATAGCATGCTTTGATATACATTCCGACTCCATAGTTCTTTTTTCTGGATATGGATGGCATTTTCCATCATGATTCTTTTGGAATTGTCTTGGATCATTGTATTGCTGAGAAGAGCTAAGTCTGTCATAGTTGATTGATCATCACACAATGTTGCTTTACTGTGTACAGTGTTCTCTTGGTTCTGCTTACTTCACTCAGCATCAGTTCATGTAAGTCTTCGCAGGTTTTTCTGAAATCTGCCTGTTCATCATTTCTTATAGCACAATAGTATTCCATTACATTCAAATACCATAACTTGTTCAGCCATTCCCAAATTGATGGACATCCCCACAATTTTCCAATTTTTTGCCACCACAAAAAGAGCTGCTATAAATATTTTGGTACATGTGGGTCTTTTCCCCTTTTTGATGATCTCTTTGGGATACAGACCTAGTAGTGGTATTGATAGATCAAAGGGTATGCAGTTTTATAGACCTTTGGGCATAGTTTCAAATTGCTCTTCAGAATGGTTGGATCAGTTCACAACTCCACCAACAATGCATTAATGTTCCAGTTTTCCTACATCTTCTCCAGCGTTTATAATTTTCCTTTTATACAGATTCTTTAAAGTATTGAAGTGATGTTAATTATTTCAAATGAGTGAGAGAGAGGCTGCAAGTGCTATCAGAACTTAGAATTGAAAAAAATCACTTTGAGCCCACTTCTTAAGAAAGTCGAATATGCATTAGGCCTGGAAGAATGGGTTGGATATGGATGGATGGAAAGAAGGGGGTGGAATGGGCTGTAGAGAGGAATGTTCCAGAAAGAAGAATGATCTAAGGCAGAAAAGGGGAAGGGTAGATTCTCCTAGATTCAGGAAATGTTGAATAGGCCAGTCTAGCTGAGTTAGTGGGCTCTTTGGTGAAAGGAGCAGAATTTGAGAGTGGAAAGGGAGTTTTAGACTAGACTGGCAAGAGCCTGAAGTGCAATGCTAGGGAGTTTTTTTCTTTATCTATTATTGTGAAATAGGTTTCATCCCAAGTCATTTAGATACAGGACCATCCATCATGAACACTCTCTAATTTATCTGTTTTGTAAGTTTCATGTATTGGGTTTTCTCAAAGTGAAGCACCCTGATATTCATCATCATCTAGGCATCCTCTGATTATTTCTTGGCTTCTCTTGGATCTTTTAAAGAAATTTTTCTGGGGAGGCAGCGTAGTATAATAAAGGGATAGAATTGGACTCAAAAGTCCTGAATTCTAACCACAACTCTGGCACTTTCTGGCTGTGTGACCTTGAACAAATCCCTTGGCCTCAGTTTTCTCATCTGCAAAGTAGAAAGATTGGATGAAATGCAATAACTGCAATTCATAGAGGGCTTTAAAATTTTGGGTGGGGCATTTTTGGGCTTTTATCAAAATAATCTCATTTGAGCCCAACAATCACTCTTTAAAGCTCTGCTTAAAAGGTATTAGTATCCCTATTTTACAGATGAGGAAACTGAGGTTCAGAGATGTTTTAACTTGCTCAGATTTGTCCAGCTAGTGAATGTCAGTGTCATAATTTGAACTCAACTCTTCCTTACTCCAAGTCTTTCACTCTGTTAATACACCACAATAATATGAAAAGTCCTTTTCCTGTTCTAAATTTTGTGATACCATGACCCTAAGTTTTCATGCTGGTAGTTACATCTGGAAAGAGAAATACTAGCACCAATGATTTAAAGAATTGCTGGGTGAGAGGTGGTTGCTGTTATATATCCTCTAATGTTTTGCTCAGACTGGTTATAAAATGACCCAAGTATCCTAGTGTTTACTGCTTCCCCAAGGAAAATGTTTTGCAATCAACAGATTCATTTAGAGAAATTTTTTCCTAAATCAAAACCTAAAGTTTCCCATATTTAGTAACTCTTCTTGAAATGAAGAGAAAGTCCCCTGGACATTACTATACTCTTGATTTACAAAATTTGAATGCCCTGGAGCATGGTCTTACTGCCTTCTGAAATGCAAACTTCTCTTTGACTGCAGAGGAAAATCAGAACTTTAAACATTAGTCACTATTAGCTAATATTTAGCTCGTGGAAGACAAAATATCTAGCAATGCTTTTGTGGATTCATCTGAAATACTTTTATAAAAAATAAAGACATAGGTGTCCATCAGTTGGGAAATAGCTAAACAAATTGTGGTAACTGAAAGTAATGGAATATATTACTGTACTAAAAGAAATGATAAATATGAAGAATTAAGAGAAGCAAGGAAAGACATATGAACTGATTCATAGTAAGGCAAGTAGAAACAGGAAGACATCATGACTTCACAATGACTGCAATGTAAACAGGACAATACAATGAAACTGAGATTAGTCCTGAAGAACAGTTGTATGAAAATGAACCTTCTTCCTTTCTTTGCAGAAAAAAAGAGTAATGATAAAGGAAGCAAATCAGGCATTTTTCTGTAGCCATAACTGAAGGATGAATTCTTAACCAAATAACAGCTAAAGGTGATCACAAAAGATAAAACAGATAACTTCGATTACATGAAATTAAAAAAAAACTTTTGTGCAAACATAATTAACAACTAATAGAAAGAGGGAAATGGTCCACTGGGAGAAAAAAATTTTATATCAAATATCTTTGATAAGGGTCTGATAGCCAAAATATATAGAAATATAGAAATAAAAACATATACGACTAAAAACTATTTTCCTTTAAGTAAGTGGTTGAAGGATACCAACAAGTAGTTTTTAAAAGTTTTGGAAACTAGTAACAATGAGTATGAAAGATCACCTCAAACCATTAGTCATAAGAGAAAATGTACATCAATATCATTTAGATATTTCATCTCATACTCAGAAAATTAGCAGAGATGGCAAACGACAGGAATTGTCAATGTTAAAGAGGTTGTCGAAAGATGGGTACAGTAAGACTGGTGAAACTGTAAATTGGTCCAGCTGTTCTGTAAAGCATTTTGGGATTATGTGAAGAAACTGATTAAACTGTACATATCCTTTGACCCAGAATTCTCTCTGCTAGGCATATATGCCCCATGGAAGTTAATGACAAAAAAAAAAGGTACCACACACACCAAAATTATTCATTTTGTAGTAATAAAGAACTGGAAACAAAGTAGACACCCATTGACTGGGGAATGACTGTAAACATGTGATGGTCACAAATGTATTAGACCATTACTGTGTTGTAAGAAACAATGAATAAGATCAGTGCAGAGAAGGGAAGAGGAGTAAACATTTAGTAAGTGTCTATTATGTGCCAGGCAGTGTGTTAAGATCTTTACAAATATTATATCATTTGATCCTCAACCTATGAGGTATGTTATTATTGTTCCTATTTTACAGTTTAGGAAACTGAGGCAGTCAGAAGTTACTTAGCTAGGGTCACAAAGCTAGTACGTTGTTTTAGGCCACATTCAAACTTAGCTCTTCCAGACCCAATATCCAGTACCCTCCACTGTGTCACTTAGCTCTCTGTAGAAAAGCATGAGAAAACACAGAAACTGATGCAAAATGAAGTAAATAGAATAAGGAAAACTATATATACACATACAAACATACATACATACATTATGTACATATATACATATACTGACTATAGCAATGTATGTGGAAGGAAAAAACAAAACAATTGAAATTGCTTCTATGTGGATCATGGAATCCATCTCAAGAGTGATATTGGGTTAAGGAATAATCCACTGCATTTCCAGCCTGGAAAACATAGAGAGACCCAGTCTTTAATAAGGGAGAGGGAGAAGAAGAGAAGGATCTTAAGCAGTCTAGCAATGAGAAAAATACCTTGTATCCATACGCCACTGAAATCATCTACCTCATACCTGCAGGTAGCTTTGTGTACCCCATAGGACATAGTCAAAATCAAACATCCTCAGTGTGGGTTGACAGTGCCCTACAAATATTTGAAACTGAAAATTATAAACAAAAGGATAAGGGATTTTTTTTTCTGGACACCTCTGAATGAAAACAAATGTCTGTCTCCTTTCTTCTTCCATGTTTTGGTCCACATGGAGAAACTATCTGTTTACAGATAGCGATGCCAACATGAGAATGGGCCAGGATGTCGACACACTGGCCTATGCCTATGTTGGCATCTCTATCTGTAAACTGCACCTAACACAGTACCTTGTACTTAGGTAGTCCTTCATAAATGCTATTGAATTGAATGAAAACTTTTTTTCAGTAATTCAATAATTTATTCATCTAAAAAAGTGTGTAAAAGTATATAGCTCTCATCCACAAGTACATATGAATGACATTTAAAGTGGAGGCCTTTTATTATTGTTTCTTTTTATTAAAGTCTTTTTAGTGTATTGTACCAGTGATATACTATAGTTTTTTTTTAAATGAACTTCACATATTTTTGTATTCTTTCAAATCATCTGCTACATGTAAAAGAAGCTCACTGCAAAATGCTTGAAGGAAAAAAAAAGACAAAAATTCACAACTTCCTAGAAATGTACAGCTTTTACATTTGATAAAGGTTCTGAAACATATATATACACGCATACGGGACAATCCCTTCCACCCCCCTCCACCCCTCAGCTCAAACCACAATAAGAGTTCTAATTTCTGCATGATCTCCAAAATTAGAAATTAAAAAAAATAAAATAACTTCTGGGCTTGTACATTTCAGATTAATTCAGTAAAAAAAACTCACAAGTAAAATTATGCATATTTAAGGGAAATATTATACGGACTTTCACACAGAAGTACATAATAAAATTTTTCAAAAATCTATTTCCTGAATGAAAACTCTTTAAAAGTACTTCTAAGACATTCAGATTTTGAAATCTCAGCTTTGATAAGCTAGGTAGAGAGTAATGAAGTTTTTATCTTGGGTGAGCCCTTTTAAAATTATGTTTATCTGAAGTCAAAGCCCACAGCTGATGGTTTTTAATATTCCTGAACTTAGGGTACTATGACCCATCTGCAGATTGCCATGCCTATCTGCAAATGATGCAGTTTCATCATTTAGATTGTAAGATGTATCTTTTGAATTCAATTTAAAAGATTTTGTCAAAATTGTCAAATCTTTGAATATTATGATAAATGTATCTCTAGCCTTCTAACACCTAAAAGTTATAATTTCCTGAATCAGCAGGTAGTCTTATATAAATGTTACATGGTCTAAATGGATATTTAATTTAAATGTTTTGGGTGGATTTCTTAAAGTGGCGATTTTGCACATGGAAATTAAAAAGTCCTTCCATTTTTATATATCTGCTCCTGACAGTGGGAATCTACTATTTAACATTTTGGTCCTAAAAGAAATAAATGTATCTATCTCTAGGAAATTTAAAACCAGCTGCTAAATCCATCTGCTATGAACAGTCTTGTCTTTATTTATTGCATTATCGACAGCTGCTGTATCATAATTGTCAGTTTGGAACAAATGTACACATTGCTCCTTGTCTAAAAATATTCAGTTTTATTCATTAAACCAACTGAGTTATTCTACAGATGTCTTCAGAGAAGAGAGATTTCTCCAAAGCCTGGCATTAACGGTCACAAGGCATGGAGAAGCAGGTGGAGATCTCAGTGGGTAACTGAGTGACAAACAAAGTACCTTTCATGGTACTAAGCAACTGAGCCAATCTCTGCCTTACGATAGCTGTAGATGGACGTATTCTTAACTAGCTGATGCCCATGTCTTGGGGAAGCAGTGTGTGCACAGTGGTTAAAACACTGGCTTTAAAGTCAGGAAGACCTGGCATGAACCATGGGTCAGATTGTTAATTAGTATAGGACAAGTTATTTAACCTTTCTCAGCCTCAGTTTCCTTATATGTAGTAGAGGGGCAATAATAGCACCTACCTCAGAAAGTTGTTTCAAGGACCAAGTGAGAACATAGGTAAAACTCTTTGAAAACATTAAAGCAGGGACAGTTAGGTGGTGTAGTGGGTAGAGTACCGGCCCTGGAGTCAGGAGATGATGAGTTCAAATCTGACTTCAGACATTTACTAGCTACGTGGCCCTGGGCAAGTCACTTAACCTTGATGGCCTCCCCCCGAAAAATTACTATTATCATTATAAAAAAATCTTTTTTTTCTTTCTAGGAGGTGCACCTCGTCTAGAATCTGTTGGAGAAGATGATGAGCTGACAGTAGAAAATGGTGACCCCGGTGGGGAGATTTTGGAGAAGTTTTCTCGGAGTGCCCGCAAACATTCCCTTCCACAGCAGCTTGACTCTGTTGGGGCAAGACAGGTCAGTCTGATGCTCCTGCTCTCCTAACTGCCAGGGCAGTACCTCGGGCCCCTGATCAGGCCAAGGAAAGGCCTTAATCTCTTCAATTTTTCTAGTCTGCAAATTAGCCTGCAAGGAGTTGCCTTTTCTCTTATCAACTCCAGGAGGGCACGGACTAACTCCTTCATTTATCTTTATGGAGACAAATGGGTCCTTTGTACTATCAGCTATGTGCCCTGATCCACAGATAAAGCTGATGGATGACATGAAAAGATCTATATGATCTGATGCAGACTGAAGTAAGGAGAGTCAAGAAAACAACAGACAAAATTACAACAATGGAACTGGAAATGACAATGACATAACAAAATATCAAAAGAAAATGTAACAAAAGGCAGCACGGTGGTGAAGTGGATAGAGTATCAGCCCTGGAGTTAGGAGAACCTGAGTTCAAATTTGGCCTCACATACTTACCAGCTGTGTGACTTAACATACAAGTCACTTAACCCTGATTGCCTCCCCCAAAAAAGTAAATATAACAAAGTTATTAAGATCAAACAGAACTTGAATGGAGAGATATGAGAATGCACCCCCAATCCACTCCTTCATAGAGGTGGGAGGTCTACAGGTGCTACACAATGCATTGTTTTCAGCCTTTTTCAATGCATCAATCAGTTGTGCTGACTTTTTTCCTCTCTTAAAAACATACCATTTATCTCATGAAATGGCTCTCTGGGAGGGGGAAGAGAGAGATACATGAGACAACTGTGGTGATGTAAGAAACAGAAAATATCAATAAAAACTTTAAAAGTTAACAGGAGAAGCAATTATGCTTTGGCATCAGGACTCTCCATCCTGTCTCTCCAACCCCATCTCCTAGATATTATCCTTTCCATGTACTCTACACTCCATCATGGAATACTCTTTGCTGGCCCTAGGATATTCCTTGGGGGTTTTTTTTTTACCACCTCTGTGCCTTTATTTGTTTCATTGCCTG
Organism: Vombatus ursinus; assembly: GCF_900497805.2. NCBI lineage: Eukaryota > Metazoa > Chordata > Mammalia > Diprotodontia > Vombatidae > Vombatus > Vombatus ursinus. The sequence goes on along the minus strand of NW_020954569.1, from coordinate 80,406,224 downwards.
TGCCTGGAATGCTTTTCCTGCCTACCTTCTAACTACTGAGTCCTAGTCATCCTTTTAAGCCCAGTTTAAAGGCTGCCTCTTCCAGGAAGTTTCCTCTGATCTTTTTAGGTGGCTGTGATCTTTTTCTCCCCTTTGTACCACTCAGACAGTACATTTGCTTGTTCTTCTGTAATGTTCACTAATATCACAGTTTTGTATCACAGTTATCTGTGTATCATGGAGCAGCTAAGTGGCACAGGAGATAGGGTTCCAGGCCTGAAGTCAGCAAGACTCATCTTTGTGAGTTCAAATCTGGCCTCAGAAACTTACTCGCTGGGCGACCCTGTCAAGTCACTCTACCCTGTTTGCCTCAGTTTCCTCATCTGTAAAATGAGCTGGAGAAGGAAATGGCAAACCACTCCAGTATCTGTGCCAAGAAAACCCCAAAAGGGGCCACAAAGAGTCTGACACAACTGAACAACAAAAGTGTGTGTATCATATCCATTTCCTAGAGCAGAAGCCTGAGGAGGGTAGACTGCAACTTACCAAAACATCACTTCACCTCCGGTACTAAGCACAGTGTTCTGCACCCAGGCATTTAATAAGTTCTTGGTAAACTGCTTGGATCAAAGATACCTCACTGTTCTGGAGGCATTTGAGGTGACAGAGCTATGATAGGGTGGATGGGATAAACTGTCTCTGGTCAGGCTGGAAGGCATTCAGCAGTGCTATTTTCCAACAGGACTTGAGCTCAGGAGGAGGAAAAAGGCCTATTAGGAAATTTCTGGATTCTCCATCCTGCTGTGTGTCTTGGATCTGAGAACTGAATTCAGCTGCCAGGAGACAGTGGGGCCTCACAGTGGTATCCAGGCTGTGGTCGAACCCCTATTATTTATCTAGTTCAGCCACCAAACACTGGCGTGACCTCTGTGTATGTGTCAGACTAAAGGGAAGAAACTTCAAATAATGTATGTACAGTACTTGGCAAACTTTAAAGCACTGTATAAAAGTCAGTAGTAATGGTGAAGGTGGTAATGGTAGAAATAGGCTGACAGGGAGAGGAAGACAAGTATTAAGTCATTTACCATCAAGCAGCAGTTTAGTGTGGCAAAAAAAAAAAGTTGGACATTTTGGTGCCAGCCTGAGGAATGAGAGAGTCCAAATACTTGTGGGCTGCACTGAAGCTTCACATATATGTATCACAAATACTTTTCTGCAAAAGAATCCAAAGATGTATGGATATGACAATCACCAAGTAAAATAACAAGAATGAAATTAATTATATTTTAAAAGGCTAGAAATAGCCCCTTAACAATGTGAGGATCCTTTCCCAGTTGTATGTCTGTTTATGATCAGACTGGTTAGAGCAAAAATCAGAACTGATAAACCAGAAGACAACGAGAGAGAGAGAGAGAGAGAGAGAGAGTGAGTGTGTGTGTGTGTGTGTGTGTGTGTGTGTGTGTGTAGATGGTAGATGTGTGTGGGGAGGAGGAGGATGCCATAGCATGAAAACCACCCCAACTTGACTGACTAAAACAAAATATAGAAAAGACAAATTAGAACAATTCACGTAGAAGTCTGATTATAAATCAATAGCTTAGCATAAAAGAACCTAAAAATTACCTCAGGCAACAAATTCTTTAAACTTGCCTAGCAGACAGCCAAGGGAACATTAGGGGAAGCTAAGGGCAATACCAGTTCAGAATATAAACTCACAGCAGAAGAAAGATCACAAGAAGTGTCACCTCATAAGACATAGTGAAGCAGTGAAAGGAGAAGCAAATTTAAAAGCTTGAAGAGCTTTAAGAGCTTAAAAGACACAACTGAACATCACAATCTCAAGAGCATTAAAAAATGAAACCAGAAGGAGGATATCAAACAGATGGAAAATGGAAAAGATCTGTAAAGATTTTTTTAAAAATTATTTTCACCAAAAAGTGATATAAAATCATCACATCTAAGAACTGAATTCAGCTGCTGGATTCTTAACGTCGAAGTCCCAGATGTGTCGCTTTCGGGAGTAGATATGCCATCAAAGGAAACAAAGACAGAAAATCAGCTGTACTAGACCAAGAAGACTGCAAGCAGAACCATACTGGTCTCTACTATATACCAGAAACTTACTGATACTCTAACAGACTATTGAATGTGTGAAGGGATCAATTCTCAATATAGAGGAAGGAGGGGAAGATACTAGTGACATGGGAAAAAAATCCCAGACTTCATTATTACCAGAAAGAAAGGTGACTGAGAACGTATCAATAGCTATTGACCCATATGCATACTTTCCCATAGATGTAAAAATTTTTATGAGAATAACCTACATTCAGGTTAAGAGCATACAAGATCAGAATAATAAGGAAACAGCCAGGTTTTAGCAAGCTGTAATCTACTTTAAACTACATCATGAAATGACTGACTGAAAGATAATAAAGAAAACATAAGAACCCATGACACTTATTTTTAGCTAATTTTTGCGGCAGCTACACAATAAAATGAACAGAGTGATAGACCTGGAGTTGGGAAGGCTTGAGGCCAAATCCTGCCTTTGATACTTACTGTCTGTGTGACCCTGAACAACTCATTTAACCTCTCTGTTCCTCAGTTTCTTCATCTGTAAAATGAGGATATTTAGTAGCACCTACCTCACAGGGTTGTTGTGAGAATTAAATGAGATAATATATGTAAAGTACTTTCTATATAAATGCTAGCTTTTTATCATCACCATTGACAATAAAATGGCATTTGACTTATTTGTGCAAAATGCTGCCTTAAAGGATCCCTTCCAACAAAGAGCTTCCTGCATACATGTCAAATTGTGTAAGATTCTTCAAAAGATATAACAACACAGATAAATTGTTTTGAGCGTTTGGTTGTTAGTATCAAGTAAGGCATGAAACAGGGAGATGTCTGCTCACTAAAGGTGCTAACTACCATCATAGAGGTCATTTGGCACACAATCCACATGGAAGAAAGGTTCCCTTCAAATAGTGAGGTTGTCCAGATGCTCCTGTTTATAGAGGACAGTGTGCTGATTGCTTCAAGCCCTGGAACTTTGCAGGGCAGGCCTCCTAAGTGATACCTGTAATCACTCAAAAGAGTTACATGGAGGACAAGTGGTGTAAAGGATGTCATCAAAGAAATGTAGGATTGGCAAAGAAGAGAGTCACATCAAGATCAGGATTCCATTGGTCTAAAACACTGTCAAGGAAGGGCAAGGAAAGCTTCATAGTATGCTGAATGGAGTCTCCATGGTGAGCTCATGTGAGGAAATGTTGGAGAAATCACATAGGACAGGCAGGCATAGATGTGTTCTTATCTTTACCATTGGGGGAGGGGGACATACTCGTTTCAGTGAGGTCACAGATCTGTTAGAGTATTGGAGAGGGAAGAGATTAAGAATGGTAAGAAGGTCATTTGTCAATCTAAGAATTAAGTTTCCATATTCCAGGAATGAATGAGAAGCAATCGTCCCATCATAGTCTTAGAAAAGGCATACTCAACCATTCTCCCATGCCCCACCTCTCTCTCTTCCTTTTCTATCTGTCTCTCTTTCTCTCTCTGTCTCTGTCTCTCTCTCTTTCACACACACACACACACACACACACACACACACACACACACACCTTTTTGATGAGTTAAAGTCCAGGAGGCTAAAAGCTACAAAAGGGAAATTCTTTTAAGTAATGCACAATTCAAGAAATGTTACTGCCAAAAATCTCATTTCTACCTCAGTAGGTTGGAAAATAAAACTTAAGGCAACAAGGAATACTCTGTAATCTCAAAATTCTCATATTAAATGAGAAGTGGCTTTTACTTTATTTTTTTGCTTACACTGGCATAAATGCAACTTCTGGGGAAATCTATAAATCATCAAGTTATAAGTACTATGTTATAAGACTTTAAACTTTATAAAGAATAGCAGAGAACTAAACTATATTCATACTTTGATATATAACTACCTAACTTCTTATTTATGTTATAAATACCACTCTCTGCTGCATGCCCACATTCTGTGGTTGATATACTGAAAGGGAGGTCAGAATTTGATGTGTGCCAGAAGTAGAGAGTATAGTACATACAGGAAAATATTTTCTTTTCTCTAGATGAAGGATTAGAGATACAGCTATAGCAGGCTCAGTGAAGTTTTTATAGAATGTGACTTCTCTGGGTGTATAAGTGGTTTGTGTTTTTATATGGAACAAGGGCTGTGTGGTTATGTGTGTGTATGTGTAGTGGATGATATGATCGTGAAATGCTGATACTTTCTAACCATGGCTTTGACCTCGGCCTAGGACTGAGGGTTATGCGGGATGTTTGCCCAATGAGAAAAAGACCATCAATGGTCACCCTGCATACTAAAGGCCTTCAGGTTTCCAGACCCCGGGCTCCAATCCAGGATACAAGGATAGGTTTCTTTGGCATTATGCACAGATGACAGGAAAACACTACATGCTAATGGAATTCCTAAAAACAAATTAGACATGGATGACACATGTTGGGAATGGTAATCAGAGGCAGCCATGGCTATCTAAAATATAGCGCACTAGTCTTGTCTCTTCTAAACTCCTTTCTTCCAGTAAAATTAAATGGGTATGACAGACACAAGGAGAAAGTGTTAATTGTGTCCATCACACTGAGATTTAAAATCTAGAGTATTCTTGAGGGTGATTAACTTCTCCTTCAAGATTTCAAGCGTCTATGATTTCATTGTTGTGGAGATTCCCTACACTGCACATTGCAGACCCGTGATGAATTGGCAGGCCATCCCCAGGAGTTGCTGAGGCTCAAAAATTCATTACCCTGTGAGCAACCTGGTGATAAGCCTCTCCAATCTTGGCTAGATTGACAAGATATTGTGTAATTCACCTCTGGCCCCTTGCTGAAAGCTTCCCAACTTGGCATAGGACCTTCTAGAGCTTGCATTCCTCTGGCTTAACCTTGGAGAACTGAGGCAAATCTGCACACCACAATGACACACCAGAGGCCAACTTTAATGAAAAGGTAGGAGACTGTAGCAGCAAGATAAGTAAATGAATTTCTGACTGTTGTTCAATATGGTTCTATTTAGGAATACCATGCTGTGAAGAAGTCAACTCGGTCCTTGAGCACTGCTCAAGTGGAATCCCCTTGGAGACTAGCTCAGCCCTCCATTATCTCCAACATCGTGTTGATGAAAGGACAAGGCAAGGTGAGGGCTTTTTCAAGAATGATTTCATTCCTCAGAGGCAATTTGTTCAACCTATGGCTATGATTGTTTTTTTGTTATGTAAAAGAAAGATTAAGAAATGGTATTTAAAAAGGTGAGTTTTATGTAGTTCTAAGTGTATCCTCTGGACATTCTTTTCTCAGGGTAGAATGGATCAGCTACATCTCTTTCCTTTTTGCTTCCCATCCTTTGAGAAGTAAATGCCAGCTGATCCAGGATACATAATTTGGTGACAGAATGGAGCCCCTCATTTGTAAATTTCTCATGATCTTCAGAAAGGCAGAGCCTATGACCTCAGGACAAGTTCCCATTAAATCTTCTCAGTGAGCTTAATGGTATTCCATTATTAGGGAATAAATGACCAGGGCTCTTTAAATGGTTTATTCTTAATGTGAAGTGGAAAAGAATAAAATAATAATGAAACTAGCATAGCACCACAGTGGCATGAAATGAGGTTTTCCTATTCCTCAGAACCATTTTAGGCCTCTAAAGGTAATATATGACCAATGAGAAAGGAAGCTGATCACAGCAAACAAACGAGAAGAAAATCCCTGACATAATTTGTCTCCAAGTGATCAGAATATTACATTTGCTGAACTTGGGAACATGATCAGGTTAGCAGTGGTCTCTGGAAAGGGAACTTAGTATGTTGTCTCATTGTTGTCCTTTACTGAAATTGTCTATCAATTCTATGATTTATTTTTGATCCACAAATTCTTTAGGATTCAAATTTTTAGTCTCTAGTTGATTTTTAATGTTTTTTTTTAGCAACTCTTTATTTAATATAATCTTTATTGTGTTCTGGTCAGTGAAAGCTGTCTTTCTGCTTTGGGTCTAGGGCCTTGGCTTCAGTATTGTGGGAGGTCAGGATTCAGCCAGAGGCCGGATGGGGATTTTTGTCAAGACAATTTTCCCAAATGGAGCAGCTGCTGCTGATGGAAGACTCAAAGAAGGTGAGGGAGAATCTCCAGAGATGTAATGAAAATAAGACTTTGACTCAATGTGAACCTGTGCCTGCAAACAAAAGGGAAGACAGGTCAGCTTCACTGAACTCCCTGCTGGCCTTCCCCTTTAGATACATGACCACAGAAGAAATCCCAGTTGATAAAGACCAAGAAACTTGTTAAACAGAAACATGGTCACTTTCTTCAATGGAGGAGCTCCTTTGTGGTTGAAGTTCATTGAGACGTTTTGTTTAATAATATATTATAGTAGAAACTAGGAATATTATTCCTTTGTGTAGATAATCTATGGGTCTTTCTTTGAATCTTTGGATTGAGACAATAGCCCTTCATTTTATAAAGCCAAAATTAGCATGAACGTTGGGACTTTTAAAATAGCAGTTAGCACTGCACAACCCCTGCTTTGCCATGAACAGATTTCCTTTCCTACGTGATTAAATGAATCCCTTCCAAGTCATTTTCTTTCTTTTTATTTTAGGTAATTGCAGTTAAGTGACTTGCCCAGGGTCACACAGCTAGTAAGTGTCAAGTGTTTGGCCTGAGGTCACATTTGAACTCAGGTCCTCCTTACTTCAGGGCTGGTGCTCTATCCACTGTGCCACCTAGCTGCCCCCAAGTAGTTTTTAAAAGTGTATGAACACTTTTAAAAACTGGCTTCAAAGGCTATAGAAGTATTGCTACATTGAATCGGCTGGCTCTTGTCAGTAAAGAGTTAGAAATTTTTCCCCAGTTTCTCCCCAGTAGGAAGGATGGTAGAAATTTGTGCTTGAACAGGGTGATGTGAGCAGGCTGAATGCTTCCAGGGCACATAATTATTTATTCATCACTGTTAGAGGAAGGGTTATTTCTATAATGAATTGCTAGCTTTCAGTTCATGTGCTTGAAGCTCATCTTGCTTAATAGGGCAAGGTAGAATGAGCCTAAGATACAGAAAGGATCAATTACTCAGAATGGTTCAGGGTTCCTGATCCTTTTGAATACAGCCTCCAAATATTTCTAATATAACATTCTTTTCTTAATTATTATATGTGTGACCTTGGACAAGTCACTTTACTTCCCTGGCACTCAGTTCCTTCATTGGTAGGATGAAGGGGCTGGACTAGATGACCACTAAGGTCCTTCCAGCTCTGGATGTATGCGTGACTTCTAAGTGGGCAAGAGCAGCCTAGTTACAGATGTAGATGAGGCCATGTGTTTTCATTTTCTACAAGGTTCCCATAAGGAACCACAGGATACGTTCATATTAAACAATTCAGGGCAACGTGCTCTTATGTTCAGATGCTGTAACTATGGTTTTGTCTTAAGGCCCCCAGATTTAGAAAGCCCTGAGAGCCCTTGTATTAACAGGGAAAAACAACTGAGCTTAGCATGTAGTTAACAAGAAGAATTGGTTAAATAAGAAAGTACCGTGGCCGTATGTTAGGTGAATTTTCCCTAGCCTTTCCTTGGAGGTAGCCTCCTTAGCAAGGGCCAGGTAATTTTCTTGGGTCTTTCCCCACAAATGGTCTTTTGCAGCTTGGGATCCCCGGCCTTTGTGTTAGAATATTAGTAGTTATGGCACTTGGAGTATGTGTGGAAAGTCCGTCATCCATAAAAGTACTTTCCATTTTCAGTTTGCTCTTCCTTACTGGGCCTTCTTTTTTCTCTTTGTTGCTGTGATGCCAAGGAACAGACTGATGAGCCATGAATGTCACATGGTACACACTGATACAACCTTGTTGTAGATGAGAAGCAGGACTCAAAGCTCAGAAGCAGCTCTGGAAATGCCCTGGCCATGCTTTTTATGGTGAAGAAGATGTGTCTAGGATTATTAGGGAAAAATCTGACATCACACAGCAATCTAGGTAGAAGCACACAATGGCCTTCAAGATCAATGACTGAGTGCCTGGAAATGTCACTAAGAAGACAGGCAGTGGGGGCAGCTAGGTGGCGCAGGTGCTAGAGCACCAACCCTGAAGTCAGGAGGACCTGAGTTCAAATCCTGACCTCAGATCAAACACTTGACACTTACTAGCTGTGTAATCCTGGGCAAGTCACTTAACTCCAATTGCTTAAAAAAAAAAAAAGAAGAAGAAGACAGGCATTGGAAAACTGGGTGGTTTCTAAAGGTGGAGCTACCTTGGACTTCGGGTCCCATAGTCTTTGTCCCAATGTCCTTAGTAACTATGGCCCAAGCATGGTGGTGACCTGGGCAACTTGGCCTTCTATTCTTGTAGGAGTGGCCTGGGAAATGCTATGTGCTAATGCTTCCTTGCTGGTATTAGGTAGTGATGAAAAGAGACTGCCTCTGGTGTCACCACACTTTAACTCCTGGCAATAGGGTGTTTACTGCCAAACTGAGAATTTGGCAAGGAAATAAAGCCTGTAGCTTACACACCAATAGAAGGTAAGCTCTGTGAGGGAAGGGACTGGTATTTGTTTTAGTTATTTTATCCCCAGTACTTAATGAAGGTCCCCAGTGGATGCTTAATGGAATGCTTGTTGAATTAAATCAAATAATGTTTCTAGAAGTTTGTTTTCATTAAAGACTAAGGTCCAGGATTGCTGATGAAGCACTCTCCCTATCATTGATTGACTGGTTGTATTACCACCCTAGGAGCTGAGACAAATGAAAATAGATTGGAACAATAAAAGTCATCTTATGCCAAGTAATACATCAAGCATCTTGCAGTAGCCCTTTACTGTCCTGATGGCCTAGTTAGTACATTCCTGTGGGTGCTGGATGAATGTTAACTTGGTCTTGCTTTGGATTATTAGGGGATGAAATCCTAGAAGTGAATGGAGAATCCCTACAAGGACTGACCCACCAAGAAGCCATTCAGACCTTTAAGGTAACAAAATTATAGCAGACACCTGTTTATCTATTTTTTAAAAATTTAAAATTTCAATTAATTATTAATTATGATAATAATTAAATTACTCTTTTGTTATAAACCTAGCAATCATCAATAAAAATAAATATTTCATTAGACATAGAAAACCAGAGGCTTAAATGAGTTATTGAGCTTCTGTTACAGAAAGTTTATTTTTAAAAGTGTGTGTGTGTGTGTGTGTGTATGTATACACACACACAGACACACACACATATACACACATATGTGTGATATGTAATTTAATAAGATGTAACAAAACTGCTATCTCTTTTGCAGTTTTTTTTGTTTTCTTCTGTGAATTTTTAAAAAAATGTATTGTTGATGCTCTTTTTCAACCAACTTAATTTTTCCTTATTTTTTTTCCAATTTTGATGGGATTATTTCCTGCTTTTGGTATAAATGCACTCTGAATTCCAGCTTTACTAATGTTCTTGTTTCCATAGCAACTCAAGAAAGGTGTTGTGACCCTGACTGTACGCACAAGATTACGTAGCCCAAGCCTTACTCCATGCCCAACACCCACACTAATGAGCCGATCTAGCTCCCCAAATTCTAATGCCAGTGGAGGAACTCCTGCACCCGGCTCAGATGAAGGAGATTCTTCTTCTTTGGGTCGAAAAGGCCCAGGACCCAAGGACAGGATTGTCATGGAAGTCACACTCAACAAAGGTGATATGATACGCTCCCCAATTAGTCCTGTTCCCTTGTAAAGAATATTTAATCTACTTCTCTCTTCATTTTCTCCCGAGTTCCATCTGACAAATTGAACTTCTGAGTTCACACTATCATGTGAAAGTTCACTTTCCTTGCATGGTGAAACAACTAACCTGCCACCAGAACCACATTTCAGATAGACACTGGGATCCTAAGTAGTGCATAGAGACATTGTAGATAAGGGAAAGAATCCCAGTGACCCACTCCTCAGATAAAGTCCCATGTATCAGACAGTGAAGAATGTACAAGATATTCTGATTCTAAAACTAAAGTGGATTTTAGAAATTGTTTTAAAAACTTAATTCAGCCAGGCTTGGTGGCACATGCCTATAATCCCTGTTACTGGGGCGGTGGAGGGTGGTGGATTGCCAGCTCAGGAGCTTCAGTAGGGCTAAAACCAATATGGTGTCTGAATTAAGTATGACACTGTACGCTAAGTCACCAAGAGTGGAGGATACCAGGCTGCTTAAGGAAGGAGCAAAACAGCTCAGGTCAGAAATAGAGCAGGTCTGGGGAGCAGCTAGGTGGCGCAGTGGATAGAGCAACAGCCCTGAAGTCAGGAGGACCTGAGTTCAAATCTGGCCTCAGACCAAACACTTGATACTAGCTGTGTGACCCTGGGCACGTCACTTAACCTGAATTGCCTAAAAAAAAAAAATGGAACAGGTCAAAGGTCCCATGATGGTGGGCTGTAGGATGAGGTCCATGAGTATCTACTGCCACTGTAGCCTAGATGAGATAGGGAGACCCAGTCTCAAAACAATAATTTTTCAAGATGATAGTTATCAGTCAGTTATTTGTGGAAATAGATGGTTATAAACTAAAAGCCCACAGATAATCCCCAAACATCATTCATTCTCATCTGTGTTTCTGCCTTCTACTCATCTGTGGTAGAAGTGCTTTTGGAGCATTAAAATGAGTAGAAAGTCAAAAGCTAAACAAAGGAAAGAGCTTCAAGAATCAGTCCTTGATTAAACCAGTATTGAGTCATTTAAGAAAACAATTAGCATTTGGCCTCCAATTCAACAATGACTGCCCTAATTAACAAAACATATATCCCTTCTTCTCAAACAGTTTTTTGGGAAAGGTCTAAGAGCTGATGGGGGGGTGGGGTAAGTATGTATTGGTTCACACTCTGATTCCAGCCACAAAATGAGAAGCTATTGGTGAAAAGGGGAATTTGTTCCAAGAACCTACATAGGCATGTGGTGTGGTTTCATTTGAAAGGGATAAAATTGTTTTCTGTTGTGGTCTTTTTCTTTTCTGTTCATTTCCTTTATATTCTGCTTTTCACAGAGCCAGGAGTTGGATTAGGCATTGGTGCCTGCTGTCTGACTTTGGAAAATAGCTCTCCAGGCATCTATATTCATAGCCTTGCCCCAGGATCAGCAGCCAAGATAGACAGTAGACTAAGGTAAGGTGTGAGCTTGTTAGCACTGGGCCAATAAGCCAGTTCCAGAAATGCTTAGAAACACAATTTTCACACAATAGGACAATGCTAAACTAGAAATGCATATGCATATTGATAAAGTACGGATGTAATGAAATGGTTTTAATTTGTAGCTTGTGTGTCTAGTACTATTTGTGTGTGTGTCCCTAATTGTAGTTCCCCTATATTCAAACTAAGGAAAATGTTGAGCAGAGTGATGTTAAAGATTCAGACAACATCATCTTATGTTAAACTTGCTTCATCTCAAAGTCTTTGACTGTGCCACTTGGGGACTTGTTCAAGTGGTACCTGGGGCAGAGCTATGCCCACCTATTCATAACAAGGTAGCAAATACTGCAAGAAGGCACACTGCTTAAAGCTCCTCATGCCTCAGTAGCCACACAGCATTTCTCTTCACTCTGGGTGCCCTAGGGTAGGTTGAGGATTGTTAGAATAGTATTACCTGTATTTGGCTTTTTGGTTTCTACCAATCTATTGTGGCATATTATTATTGATTTTCATTGTGAATATTCACATTAAAAAAGAATCAACAAACTGTGCAAAAGCACATCAGAAGATTTTTTTCTTGATTACTAGAAGTATATATGTTTTCTTTCATGACATCCTAAAATGATGATTCTTTTTTTGAATGCTTCCATATGTCTGGAGCCCAGCAAGTGAACATACTTAAATCCTTAGACAAAAGAGTCTTTGTTTAATAAAGCTGACTTCCCTGTCCCTAATTTAAAGGAAGAATAGGCAGCTCCTCCCGAATTTCTCATTAGCTTGAGTTTGAAATGGTTTTGCAAATTCTTGAGCAGGCTTTTGTGAGCTTTTTTCTGTAAATTATGTTGCATTAATCATTTCAAGATGGCAGGAATAATGAAACCAGTGGTGAAAATTATTTTGTCTATGCTTCTTCTAAAAACATCAGAGTGAATAGGCAGTGCCCTATGCCAACATCTGGTCTAATTTGTATTGAGTTGATTTTATGAATGATCTGCTGTGGTATCAGTATCCAGTGGAGGAAGTGGTATCATTTTTCAACATAAAACTTTGGTGAGAAATTTGTCTTTGGACATATTTCTGAAGCATGCCTCTAGTCCCTCAACAGAAAGTTGGTGGACAGTAGGTGTTAACAATCTGTGGTTTCATTTTGCTGAATTATATTTGTTTCAGTGGAATGTTTTATTGCAAGAGAGAGAGGAGTCATTGAGAAGAGATACTAAGAGATAATATTCTCCCTTCCCCAAGAAATCTCTTGCAAGAAGCCAAGTACTAAGTGAAATGCTGATTATGTTTGCCTCCTTAGCCGTGGTGATCAAATCTTAGAAGCAGATTCTGTCAGCCTCCGCCATGCTGCATTAAGCGAAGCTTATGCCATCCTGAGTGAGTGTGGCCCAGGACCGGTTAGCCTGATCATTAGTCGGCACCCAAACCCAAAGGTGAAGTATGGAATGCTGCCCCTTATGTTTAAAGAGGGTACATTATGGATTTCCTAACCAAAAGGCATATGCTTGGGCTTACTTAGCCAGGAGCAGGAATGAACTTGCCATGTCCAATTAACCAACAGAATTTTGTGTAAATGGAAGAGTTACCTTCTGTTTTACACCTAAGTGTGGGGAAACAGTACAAAACCCCAAACCCAGCTGCTACTTCTAAAAGAGGAGGAAGGCAGAGAATATTTCCAAAGTTGATAAGAGTATCCAAACACCAAGTCTGTGGGTCATTTAGACCTGATCAGGACTAGTTTATTTTGAGACAAAAGATAGAGCAGACCTAACTAGGCCATTCGGAGATAGGACCTAAACTTTGGTCTCATCAACACTCTGTTTGGTAGAGGGTAAGTAGAGGAAGATTGATAGCCATGGAACATAAGATTTGTGCCCATGGCCATGGAACCCTTTTTTTTTTAAATCTACAGTGTTTTGGCAGTGTTGTTAATAATTGCAGAATTATTGCTGCCATCTTAGGAAAGAGTCACATCTTCATAGCAATTTGCTATGAAGATGCATTGATTTTTTTCATTTTAGGCCAAATACACCAAATTATGCTGAGCAGTAAACAAAAACATTTTCAAAAGGTTACAGAAACTTTCAGACTCTCTATTTCAAACTCAATTTTTCCAGAAGGAAGTATTATGATTGTGGTATCGTTGTTGTAGTTACTAATGAAAGGCAGCAGGCAAGTCTGGTATAGTAGATAGCCGACCTGCCCTAAATCTGGTATGACCTAAGGTGAAGTCCTTCCTGTGACACAAACAGGCTCTGTGACTCTGAGCAAGTCACCTAATCTTTTGGACAACTCTACACAACCCTCTGACCATAGAGAAGGTATGGACACCTACATTGGTAGGAGTTTCCTCACAAAAAATTCCCTTTTCCACAGTTCCAGTCCCTATCTCTAATAACAATTTTTTTCGAGATCAAATCTGTGGTAACTGATGACAAGCAATGATCCTGTGAGGGGAGGCATAAATAAATGATCAATGAAATAAGAGTTATAACTAGAGTACTTTTTTCATGAGATTTGTGCCCATTGTTTGGAATTTAATTTCATCTAGGTTCCTGAAATTAAGTGGTATACTTGAACCTGTGAACTATTGAGCATTTTTATCTTTCTGTCTGGGCATTTCTCAAGTGCTCTAGGACTAAGTTCATAAAAGGCTCCTATCAGAAAGAGAAATCTCTTTGAGTTTGAAGAGAAGAGGTTTCCTTCTCCAAAGGAGAACTTCACTTTTCTGTTTAGGACTTAAGAGTGTGTGTCCAGGAAATGATCAGTTTCTCTTTTGAAGGAAACGTATCTCTGCCAATCGAAAAAAAAAATCAAGGTTGGTTTTGTAAGCTATTAAACTCTGGACTTCAAGTCCTTTGGATTGTGGGTCTTACTTCCTCTAAACTATGAATGCAATAAATAAAACTGGGCCTTTCAGATAAACTAGATAGAGATACTTGTTTTTAAGATCATTTAAAAAGCAATCCTGGTGAATTGTTACAATGGAATAATATGGGGCAGCTTCTTTTCCTGTATGATTGAAGAAATTCTTGTGTTTAATTTTTAAAATTTATATTGGAAACTGTTCAGCTAATCAGCAGAGAAGTATCACTGGATGTAACTAAGCATCATAATGCTGTATTAAAATTCTAAAGACCATAGAATATGAAGGTTAGATTTACATTCTTCTCCATAGACTTTTCATTACACCCCTACATGCCCATCCTAAGAATAGGGTTCTTTTTAACTTGTTTATTGAGGACATCTCCTAGGGAAAGATAAAAAACTGTTGATGTTTCAGGATCCTACGAGCATAGATTCAGAACCTCAAGGGATGCTTACTTATTTATTGGGGACACCTCCAAGGGAAAGGTGAAAAGATCCCTTATTTATTTATTAGGGACTTCTCCAAGGGAAGGAGGAAAAACTCTACAGATATAATAAGTTCAAGATCCTACAGTCAGAAGTCTGGGACCTTTGAGGTCATTAACGCCTACCTCTTACAGCCATTTTGAGGATAAAATAATTTTAAGGATACAAATACTTTACAAACTTTAAGGCATTATATAAATGCTAGCTATTATTATTTGGTCCAGTCCCTTCTTTACATATGTGGAAATTAAGGCCCAAAGAGTGATTTCCAAAACTGATTTCCCATGGCAGAGATAGGTTTTGAACCCACGTCCTTCAACATCAAAACTTTTTCATTGTACCACACTGCCTATCTGTATGGTGATAGGAAGCATAATGTACTAGGGATCAATAACCATTTTCTAATTGAATAAACATTTCAATGATTAGGCAATTGTGAATTTACCAGGCTATAATTTGGAGTAGACTCTGGGGGTATTTTCCCCACTCTCCTCCCCTCCCATGTTGGGGGCCTCTGGGCCTAGCCTCAGAACCTTATCACCCAGAGCAGTGTCTCAAGTGATACTGGTACCGAGAAGTGAGGAGAGATTCAGAGGTAGGGGTGTGTGCGGGGGGGATGGGGCAGAGAGAAGGGCAAGAAGAGGAGGAAGTGGCACAAGGCTAGAGGAAGATAAAGAAAACACTGGGTCATAGGACTTATCACATTAGAGGGAACCCTTTCATTTTGCAGACAAGGAAACTGAGGCCCAAAGAGCTACAGTGACTTGCCAGGTTCATAGACCTAGTCATTTGAAGGAAGAAGGTTTTGACTATTTTACCTTCAAATCCACTGCCCTTTCCACTGTGAAAAGGAGGTGAGGGTTTATTGTCTATGTTATTATCAGGTTTCCAATAGAAGGGAAATCTAATGTGCAAAGCACTGTGTTACAGGGAAAATGTCCAACATTTTTTAACGATGTTATGAACTTATGAATCACACAAATAGCAGCCCATCCATGCCTTAATCATTTCTCCTCTCTGATTATTGGCTTTCACATCTTGCAAGTGTCTTGAGCAGCTCTGCCATGCCCTCCCAACCCTGGTTCCAAAGAATAATGGATCTAGAAACAGAGAATCTGGATTCAAATCATGACTCTGGCACCTACTACCTGTATGTCATTAATCAAATCACTCAGCCTCTCTAAGCCTCAGTTTCCTGAGGGTTAGAACCAGATGACCTTTTCTAATTTTTAGAATTTTCTAATTCTTGTTTTTTTTTTGTTTGTTTTTTGGGGTTTTTTTTAGGCAATTGGGGTTAAGTGACTTGCCCAGGGTCACACAGCTTGTAAGTGTCAAGTGTATGGTCTGACGCCGGATTTGAACTCAAGTCCTCCTGACTTTAGGACTGCTGCTCTATCCACTGCGCCACCTAGCTGCCCCAGAATTTTCTCATTCTAAATCTTAGGATCTATCCAATTTGATGTTCTGATCTTCTGTGGGTTGAGAAACCAGATGTCTAAGATTGATTAAACTGGGTGTAGATGCCAGACTAAGTAGGGTTTGAGCAAAGGTCAGAAAGATTGTCCTTGAAATAAAGTACATGAAGCTTCTGGCATTGCTTTTGGATTCTCAGAGGTCTTTTTTTGCTTACTTCTAGTTCTTGGATAGATTCTGGATACATCAGGTTGCTGGATAACAGATTTCTAGATAGGTAGACAAAAATGTGGTACGAAATAGGAGATCCATGGTCCTTCTCTAGTTATCTTCCTTGATTCCCTTCCAGCTTGTTTGTCTTTCTATTAATCAATCTTTTGCACTTTTATCCTCTTAAGTACTAGGGGACACAGAGGGTATGGAGCTGGATCTAGAATCAGGAAGATCTGGGTACAAATCCAGCTTCTGACACTTATTAGTTGTGTGACCCTGGGCAAGTTTCATCTGTAAAATTACAGTGTCTTCTGTAAAATAGGGATAATAATAGCGCCTACTTCTCAAAGTTGTAAGGATTAAGTGAGATAATATCTATAAACCTTTAAAGTATTATGTTATATACTAGCTATTTTTTTCTCTTGGTAATCATCATGCTGAAGAATTTGACTTTTCTCATCTGACTCTTCTACTCTTTGATCAATCTATTCTCCTTTTGCCTCTGTTTCCCTTCCTGAATAACAGTTTTGATATTGCTCAGATCATTGATGGAATGGCTTTGATCTTTTTCAAGGGCCTCAGGCATCAACCAAACCCTAACCAGTCACTTAGCTATCATCACCCTGCAGAAACATACTTTCTTTTTCCTGACCAAGAAGATTTTGTTGTTTTTCAGTCATTTCTCAGTCATGTCTGACTCTTGGTGACCCCATTTGGGGTTTTCTTGGCAAAGATACTGGAGTGGTTTGCCATTTCCTTCTCCAGCTCATTTTACAGATGAGGAAACTGAGGCAAACAGGGTGAAGTGACTTGCAAGGTCACACAGATTATAGGTATCAGAGGCTGGATTTGAACTCAGGAAGATGAGTCTTCCTGACTCCAGATTCAGCACTCTATCCACTGCACCGTCTACCTGCCCCCCACCAAGAAGATGACTCCACTATCTTCAGCAAAATGTGTTTGCAACCAGTAGCTCTTTGTTGTGGGTTGGACTTCACAGTCCTTTCCAGGAGAACATTGAACCATGACCAGTTCTGAAACTCAGCTCATCTTAGAACACCACAATGGAGTTTGCTGGTATCATGAAACTGCTAAAGAGCATTTCAGTCCTTAGAATGACCTTGACCAAGCCAAGTAAGGTCTGTTGCCCACTAACAAATGCATGCTAGTTCATATTTCTAGTTCCAACATGACAATTTCTCATGGTGGGTGGTGCTGGGATACCTCAGTACAAGTCATCTATGGATATCTCAGAAAAACTCATAGTATATCTCAAGAAAATGAATTCTTTTCATGGGCTTCATCTCCCTAGGAAGTCAATATGACACTCTTAGCTGTGATGCTATCCTGGATTTTTATTATGGTCAAAGTCCCATTTTTTTTGTTTAATATATTTTCATGTTGCCCCAGCTTTCAGGACAATAGTACATCCTGTTACTGAACATTTGGATCTCAATATTTTTCATGGTTTTCCAAGACAAATACCACAGTGATTTTCTTTTCTTCTGTTACTCATAATGGTTGCTAAGTTGCATTCTGGGATTAGTCAAATTGTCTGAGGACAGAGTGACTGAGGTGCTGGACCTGATTCTGGTGCTATTTCTATCTCATGTGAAGTGAAATAGGCAGTACTTCTAAAGTGTTTTGGAATGAAGGGCAAGTGGGTGGATCTCTCAGCTTGGTTAGAACTCTACAAGAAGTAGTTCACATGTTTAAAAAAGTCAACAGCATTATTATTTTTTCTATTTTTCATGTCAAAGAAATAACTTAAACTTGCAAATGTTGAAAGTCTGGATTCATGGTAAAACCAAATCAAGGAAAAAACCAGCCAGTGTTTCTAAGGCTGATGTTTTTCCTGGCTCTTTCATTTAAAATTCGATTTTGCCTTCACTTAGGGTTGTATACTTAAGGAAGTTATGTTTTTAAAAAAATACCTTCACAAGTATTTTCTATCAATTTGAATAAGAATATTTGAAATATATTATATGAAAGTCAAGACATGATTATAATTTTTTCTTCAGTGGTCAAACTTCATACCTAATTCTATTTAAATCTACATATTTAAAGATTAAAGCTCACTCCTGGATTTTTCTCCAAAGTATCATTTTTATTGCTACATATATTATGTGGGCACTTGAAAAAGCTATATTAAATTAAAACCACATCCCCTCTGCTTTTGTATTCAAAAATCAGTTTCATGAGAACTTTCTAAAAGTTCAAGCACTGAATATTTAAGTATGTAAATCATCACGATAAACATTAAAATAATTGTCCCAAATTGGAATTTACTAAAAATTAGTCTTCTAAAGATAAATCGTCTTAATTTCCATTAAAAGAGGAAAAGATTCAAGGAATAAGGAGCTAATTGTATACTCCAATATTTTGCCCCAGTTAAACAATATTGTGTTCATGCTTGGGTGCCACATTTTAAGGAAATTGGGAACACATAAGGTATCCGGAAGAGGGCAACCAGAGTCAATCAGTGAGCAGGTACTGATTAAGTACCTAGTATGTGCCAGACATTCTTCTAAGTGCTGAAGAGATAAAAGCAAAAAAATTAAAAATGAAATAATCCTTGATCTCAAGGAATCATATCTTACATCTATCAGAAATATAAAAGATGATGAAGGGCCTTGAGGTCCTGCCATAATGACTGTCAGCTGAAGGAACTGGGGATATTTAGACATAACTGATTTCAAGTGTTTGGAGATCTCTCCCCTAGAAGAGGGATCAGACTTATTCTGCTTGGCCCCAGAGAAGAAAAGAATTAGAAACCATGGAGTAGACATGTAGAAAAGATTAATTTAAATTCAACTTAAAGGAAAACTTCCTCAGGATTAAAGCTATCCCCAGATGGAATAGACTTCTTACAATTGGCATTGGGTTTCCCCTCATTGGAGACTTTTAAGCAAAAGCTATAAATATAACTACTTGTGGGGTCTCCTGTAGAGAGAATTTTTTCTGGGATATAGGTCAGACTGCTCTTTACATACAAAACAACCCTGTGAGGTCAGTACTGTAGGCAACCACCACTTTACAGGTAAAGAAAACAAGTCTCAAAGAGTTAAAGCAACCTGCCCATGGTCACACAGTAAATGTCAGAGGCAGGATTAGAACCCAAGTCTTCATGATCTTCCACCCAGTGCTCCTGATGAGCCCTCCAAAGCTCAGCAGATCATAACCAATAGAGTGAGGGTGTGGTAGGTGTTTGTCTCCCATCATCAGCTGCTTAAATAGCAGGTGGGGAAAAGAAGCTTATTTTTCTGTCTGTAGTGGCTCCTGGAGGTAGCATATAGCAGCAGAAGCTAAAACTGATTGAGCATACAAAAAAACTCAGATTGACACACTCCACTACGGACCATACTTCCATGTAAGCAACTGAGAGGAAATGTGGTACAGTGCAAGAGGGCTGGATTTGGAGCCAGAGGAGACAGGTATAATCAGCCTAGAGCTAGCACAGACCTGGTGAGTGACTCTGAGCCCAGAGTCACCTGAGTATTAAGCTTCAGAGTCCTCTGACTCCAGAGCCAAGCCCTGCCTGAGTTTGAATCCTGACTTCTACTTAACTATTGACCTTGGGCTTCCGCTCAACCCTTCTGAGCCTCAGTTTCCTCATCAGTAAAATCAGAGAATAGATGCCTTCCATACCTCTCTCTCTCCCTCTCACTCCCTTGCTTTCTCTCCCTCTTCCTTCCTTTTGAATTCTCTCTTTCTCTCTCTCTCTCCCTCCCTCTCTCTCTCTCCCCCTCCCTCTCTCTCCCCCTCTCTCCCTACACAGACACATATAAATCAATACAGATTTTCAATCCTAACATGACAATATTGGATTAGTGATGACCCACAAATAGTAGACAAGAGCATTCAGGTCCTTTCAAGTCATGTTGGCTCAGGCAGAGGGAGTCCATTCCATGTTCCAAGTGGGAAATCAATGTCAAATGTTATGGGCTTTCCAGGGCACAAGGACACATTCACAGACAGGACTAAATAAGACTATGGGTGGGGGCAGGGCAAGATCACGGGGAGGAGCTAGTACTATGGAGGGGCCCAGCAGGAGAGCAGGCAGTAAGTTTGAGGTCCAGAAAAGACAAAAAGGAAGTTTACCAAGGCACCTGCAGTCAAAATGCTTTAGAGAGAACCTAATGACAGAGGAAGATGCTGGTGCAGCCAGAGTCTTCCTAAATCCAGTCCCTTAGGCCAGGAACTAATGCCAGGACTTGAGTAACCCTGAGTGAATAGGCAGGAGCAGCTAAGAAAATGAAGAGAGAGCCACTGAAGGGAGATCTTAACAGGTGGAGTCAGATACCAAGTTCATTCAGTGGCAGGTCAGCAGGATAGTAACTAGAATCCCAAAGTAGGGATTTTGTGAAGCCATCTGTTAATCTGTCTTTATCTATTTACTTCTCATGTGTCACTAAGCTGTTAAGATGAAGAATGATTGTGAGGTTTGACTCTGCCATGGATTTGCTTTATCCTGCAGAGCCATTGCTCATTCTCTGATCTTAGCATCTTGTGTTGAGCAAAAACCCCCTAATTTCTGCTTTCTGCTCCAATTCAGGTTTCTGAACAGGAGATGGATGAAGCAATAGCTCGCTCTACTCACCGGGAGAGCAAAGAGGCCAGTTCCTCCCATGTCTTAGGTATGGCAGCTGCACATTCACCTCTGACATTCAGATCATTGCTGATCATTTCCCCTGTGGGCAGTGAGAACACACTGCTGCACTGTCAGAGTCTTTGCGATTACCTGAGCTAGGAAAAGTAAGTTTTGGGAAGGTAGGACTATTCTCTTGGACAGCCACTTGTGAATTTTGAAGTGATGGTTGGTATGTCTCAGTTTAAGAAGTAATCACATAAAGAGATTCTAATATCGTGTTCTCAGTAACATTTTCCATAAATGAGTCTTTTAGCCATTTTATACATGATACATTTGAAATGGGACAGGTAGAAATAAATAGACGTGGAAAAGATTGTTCTTCAGTGCCTACAATGTACTTCTCCTGTGTAGGCCTGGAAATGGCCTCAAATTTATCGACACTTTTAAATCCCAGTGAACTGTGATAGCTAATCACATGATCTCCACTTTACATATGAAAGGATGGAGACTGAGGACACAGCATAAAAGGGGAATGTGAAATCAGATCTTGAGTTTTATAACAAAAGTGTTTTGCAGGCTTATGGGGTAACTTACAGGACTTCAGAGCTAAACATTTTGTTGATCTGTATAAGGCAACAGCACTTGAGAAATGATAAGTTTGTTAAGAAAAGAATAGACCATTTTTACATATAACTGGGGAAAGAAACAAAATAATATTTAATAAAAAGAAAGAAGAGACCTAGAACCTTTTAGGTACCATAAAATCCCTGGTACAACCAGGATTAATTTATTAAAAATAGAGACATAGCATTGATTAGCTCAATGCATTACTCAGACTTGTCTTACCCCACACTGTAACAATCTTCATGTAAAATTTAATAAATATAATGTAATTTAATAATAAATTTAAATAATAAAATTAATAAATTTATTAATATTAAAATCTGTAAATTATAAATTGGTTTAAATATATAAATTTAGGAAAGTTACATAAAATTTAATTTATAATTTATAAGCAAATATAAATAAATAAATAAAACTTCAGTGTTTACAAAGAATTTGATTGTCATACTGCTTAGGATTTGGTGCTGTTCTTGACACATCTCCTGCAGTCTTAGTTTGAAATCTTGGTTCTTCCCCTCTTAGTTAATTCCAAACTGAAGATATCTATCTCCAGTGCATAGAAATTCCTGATTTTCATGGTCTGCTTAGGTGATATTCATGCATGCAGCCAACCAACACTGATTGAGGTACTACATGCAAAGCACTGTACTAGATGCTGGAGAAAGGTGGGAACAAACATGCATGAAACATATTCCCTGCCCTCAGGGAGTTTGCAGTCTAATAAGGGACAATAGAAATGTATTCAGAAAGGCCCCACCTACTTCTTTACAGTAGTTGAGGGGGAGGGTATGGAACATTGCATATAAGGTCAGGTTTTTTTTTTGTATTGATCAAATTTGTTGATTTTATTTTCTTTTCCTTTTCAAATTCCTATATTGGAGGGGCAGGGGGGTAAGAGGGAAAATCTAGGAGCTATATACACAAAAGATATCAATAAAGACCTATTAAAAAGAAAAAAAATATATTCAAAAGCATAACTGCACTACAAGTCAAGATGTGTCATATGACTAACAAATGCTACAGAAGTTGGGAGAGGTTGGCCATTGCAAGGTTGGGTGATCATAGAAGGCTTCACAAAGAAGACTGCGATTTAACTGGGTTCTAAAGAACAGTGGTATAGTATTTAACAGACCAAAATGGGCGGAGTGGGCATTCCACATAGATTGCATAGAGGGACATGCCTATGCATATTACATATCAGTGGGAGTTCTACAGGGAGAGAACTTATTCCTTGCAGTCACATGCCTGCCATCTGTAGCTTAGGTTGTGAGCTCGCTGGGCCAGTCTGCCTAGTTGTTTTTGACTGCATGGTGACTTGCTGTCCTCACAGGTACCCCCCTGAAGAGTCCCTCCCTTTCGGCGAAGTCAAGACAGGGAGAAGGTACTGCCTCACTCAGCTGGACCATGAAACGCTTCCTGGAGCCAGCAAGTCGGGTAAAGGGGTTCAGCCCAAATCAACATCTGGCAGTTCTGCCAGGGGGTTAGAGAGATGACAACAGAGATGGCATGCTTACATGATTTATAGATGACATAAAGCCGAGACAAAAGCACATGGTAGACAGTTGACTAAGGATCCAAAAAAGATCTCGACAGGCTATGGCAATTAGGGAAAGTCTGGTGAGACAGAGGATAGTAGGAGGAAATACAATGACCTGCACTTGTGTTCAGAAAATCTTCACTGGGCAGGTACAGGATAGGTGACATGGGGACTCTAGGATATGTCATATGAAAAGGTCCTCAAAGGTTGAATGGACTGAAATTTGACCATGAGTCAATGGGGATGTGGCAGCCAAACATGCTATCATACTAGCCTGCGTCACCAGAAGCTTAATGTCAAGAATGAGAGAATTTGGCTTGGTCACATTTAAACTAGTGTGTCTTACCAAGTTCTGGGTACCATGTCTTCAGGAAGGACATTGACATGCTGGAACGCATACAAAAGATGGCATCCAAGATGATGAGAGACTTTATAAGCATGCAATTAAGAGACCAATTGAAGGAACTGGGAATGTTTATCCTGGAGAAAAGAAGACATATAAAGCACACAATAGGTTTCTTTATGTGTTGGAAGGGCTGTGATGTGGGAAAGGGATTGGCTTTATTTTGCTCGGCCCTCAGAGAACTAGGCGTAGTGTGGTGGGTGAGGGGAGGGAGAGAATTATGTAGAAAATTTCTACTTCTGATGAAGGAAAACTGAACTGTTAGAGCTGACCTGGATGGTAGTAAAGTTCCCCATCTCTTAAGGTTTTCCAATATAGACTGGATGACCACTTAACCAGGGATATTGTGGATGGGATTCTGGCTTCCTATGTGGGCTAAGTTACTTCCAAATCTGAGGATCTGTGGTCTCCTGGAGCTCTCCCACATGGTGCTATTAGATGGAATAGAATATTAAGGCTAATGCTAAATATATCAACTCTTCAATGGGTCTTTGATCTCATTGATGCAGATTATACCTGTCCACCCCTTTTTCGTATTTTATGCCTGTCCATGCTCTCCCACAAATCCTCCACAGTCATTCACACAAGACGTTGGCGGCTTCCTCTGGATCACTCGGAATCACATGAGTTAACTCTGTAGCATAGCAGCTGTGCAGTGAGTCTCCCTTGCCCTCCTAGTCCACCTCCTTTTCTGCTCCTATGTCTCTTTTGATCTTTTATGTCAGGCAATAAACATTTATTCAGTGCCTACAATGTGCCATGCACTGTGTTATAAACACTTTCAATACACAAAAAGGCAAAAAACAGTTCCCGCTCTTAAGTCTACCGGAGGAGATAACATACAAACAACTATGTACAAATATGCCATATACAGGACAAGATGGAAATAATCAACAGGGGGAAGGCAATTGAATCAGGAGAGGATTCCTTCTGATCTTATTTATAGTGAATAAGAATATCAAGATTGATAGAATTCAGTTCCCCGGTTGCATGGTGGACAAGGATCTCTTATTTAGAGTACCAACTGTTCTGTTCTTACCCTCCTCAGCCTCCTTTTCCAACACTCTCCCACCATAATGGACTCCCAGGACTGAGGGCTCTTTGGTATTTTCCTCTGTCTCATGGGTTGTCATCACAAAAAGAATTCACCACCAAGTTCCAGCCTCCTGATGATTTGGTGATATTTAGCTAAGCAGGTCCTCAGAGCACTGACCCGGCATTCCATTACACTATTGTACCTGAAACCTTTCTGGTATAGTGCAGCCTGTCAGAGATTGAGTTCTGTTAGCATAACCACAAGAATCCACCAGACGAGGACTTTTGTATAGGGTTAGTTTGACAAGCAAGTTAAAAAGGAGTGGTTTTTCATATTAACTATCTATCCAGGGAAATCATAGAGAAAATGACACTTGGGGTATAAATAGAGAAAACCTAATAAGATTATTTTAAAATTTAAAAAACAGGCCCTGTTGAAAGCCTAACCCACCCTGCTAGCAGAAACAGGAGAAGATTGCTGTTTTATTTTACTTGATGCCCTCCCTTTAGTCTGTTCCTGACTGGCAGAGCCATGGAGGTTCTTCCAGGAAAGGAATCTGAAGACAGGTCATGAAAATAGCCTGAAGATGGTGGGGCTGAAGTAGCAGGATTGTGATACTTGGGGATATATGGTCCCTATGAGCCTGGAAAGAAGGATACAGTGGAGATTAGAATGAAACTTTGGGGGGAAATGAGCTAGATAATACTTCCCATGTTCAAAAGGAAATCTTCATTTAGTACTTTCAGATTGCATGGGGCAGTCATTTTATTATCACTTCTCGATGCCATTGTCTTTGTCTCCCATGGGTCAATGGCGTGGGTTTTTAGAACAGTGGAAGAAGTAGACTAGTGCTTGATAACTTCCTGGGGACATGCGCATATTGGGTAGGCTGCAGAATTTCTCCCAGTCTCATCCTTAAAGGCTAAATGGATTGATGCGTGTTTGAATTCTCCTGTTCTCTGCTGAACTTTTGGGTTGGGTCAGTTAATCTTCAGTTTTTCTCTGTAATTTTTCCCCCTGTGATTCTGAAGAATGTTGATATGCCCTGAAGAATGAGGGTTTTAGAAGGTGAAATCCAGAAAGTAAAGGCTTTCTATAATGAAAACCTTTTTTTTTTTTAATGACTCAAAGAGAGAAATACTTTTCAGCCTTCACTGGCCCAGAAGAAAAAGGACCCCCAAACCCTTGGCTGGCAGTTGTTGCTGTGCTTTATTTATTGATGTTTTAAAAAATAATCCTAAAGTATACTGGTGTGGCTGTTTAGTATCCCAGCTCTCTCAAATGACTGAGAGAATTTCAATTAGAATGATGTGATTCCAGGAAAAAGCAAAAATAATTACTTCGGAGCTCTCAATGTGCCAGACGATTTGTGTGTGTTCTGTGGTTGTATAAATAAACGTTGCTCTCCCTCCCCCACCATCCCCAGCCATCTAACATATTCTTTCCTCCGCAGGGCTCCCTCAGTTCTGAATCAGAACTCTCACAATATTTTTCACAAGATGTCCTGAGCCCCTTGTCCTATTCAGACCCTGTGGTTGCCAGTTCTGGAGATGAGGAGCGTATGCACCAGAGGAGGGGGGCCAACTCTTTGGATGATGGCGTTCTTCCTCCCAGCAGCCTAAGTAAGCCTGAGGCCCCATGCATACCCAGGAGCCTCTGTCCTCACAGTCTATTGCTCTCCCATAGCTGCTGGTGCGGGAGGACCTGTTCTGGGAGCAAACTGATGGGGAAGTGGTTGCTCATCCTTCACTAACTCAGGTTCCTATGGTGTTAGAACAGGAAAAGTTCATCTGAAAAAGATGTTACACGTTTCTGCTACAGCCAAGCAGGGAATTTAGTATTAGTTGCTATTAGCAAATCACTTAAACTCTCTCAGGCTTGGTTTCATTATCTGTAAACTGGAAATAATAGCGCCTGCATCGTAGGGTTGTAGCGAGGATCAAATGAGCTAATATATGTTAAGCACTTTGTAAACTTTAAAGTGCTATATAAATGTGAGCTATTCTTGTTGTTGTTATTAATGGTCTGCCCTTATTTGTACAATAAATGGATGAGGCTGGTAATCATATCTATAATCTTTTCATTATTGTTAGTAAATTTCTTAATAATATTCCCTTTGGTTATTATTATTACTACTACCAATGGCCAGCTACCTATTTGTACAATAAGTGGATAAAATTTGTAATTGTTTCTATAATAATCATTTCATTATTGTTAACAATTTCTTAATAATATTCCCTTTGGTTATTATTACTACTAATATTATTACTACTACTGATGACCAACCACCTATTTGTACAATAAATGGATAAGGTCAACAATCTCATCTATAACAATCTTTTCACTATGTCAAGCCACGGCAGGAGGAACAATTTTCCCCATTACAAGAAATTCCCCCCTGTGGCAATTCTATATTATGCCCACAATGTACCACCCATTACAGAGGGTGTAGTATATGTACTCTTACTCTCCAGAAGAGAAATGTTGAAATTAGCCAGAACATCCAAGAGATGGGTAAAGAGTGAGACTACTTCAAGAGGAAGACAAGGGAAAGTTAATAGGCTATTTCCTATCTCCTTTTAGATCTGCTATCCTCAAGTGAGGAACCCAGGCTACAGCACTTAGTGTGCTGGACTTGGAGTAAAGAAAACTTAAGGGGCATCTAGGTGGCGCGGTGGATAGAACTCCAGCCTTGGAGTCAGGAGGACCTCAGTTCACATCCGGCCTCTAACACTTGACACTTACTAGCTATATGATCCCAGGCAAGTCACTTAACCCTGATTGCCTCGCCTGACCAAAAAAAAAAACCAACTGAGATTCAAACCCTGCCTCTGACACTTACCAGCTCTGTCTACTTTAGACAAGCCACTTAGATTCTTATCCCTTCAGTTTTTTCATCTGTAAAATAGGGGAAAATAATACCTTTGGGACCCAGCTCACAAAGTTGTTGTGAGGTTGAATAAGCTGATGTATGAAAAGCACTTCACCCTTTAAAATGTTATATAAACGTTTAATTCCTAGGGTCTGGATTTAGAGCTCGAAGGAAACTTAGAGGCCACTGAAATTTTGCAAATGAGGGAACTGAGGCCTGGAATAAGGTTAAGTGCATCACTTCAGGTCACACAAGTAGGAACAGAACTAGGATTATAACACAGGGTCTGTTATTCCAAGTTTGCTGCTCTTTCCACTTCACACGGTATCTCCTACAACTATTATTTTTAGAAGATTTCCATCAAGAGACCAGTGGAAAGGCTACTTGGATTGCATATTGGAATTACCTCTGAATATACCATATACACCAGGCACTCTGAGCACATAGAAATACTGAAGTCATTGTAAATGTTGATAATGATGGCATAAACCCGGTCTAGAAGGAAGACTAATGTTTCATTTGATTTCATTCTTTCCCAGCTCCCAAAGAATCAGGAAAAGCTAGGGCCAACAGCCTTGTATCATCTGGAAGCAAGAAGGCCTCAGGACCTTTCCATAAGCATTTGGAAGCTACCAGGCAAGCCAGCCTCCCTGGAAGCCCACAGCCTGCCCGAAGCCCACTCCTCCGACAGAGGAGAGTTGGCTGCTTTGATGCCGAAGATGCCGGTGATGAAGAGGAGTTTGTGAGAGATGGAGACAACGTTCCATTTTCCAGGTCCCTCCAAGCCTCCACTTCGTCACAGGCTGAGGAAGACTCCAGGGTGATCACCCTAACTTCATCTGTGGAAGCTGATACTAGCAGCCAGGACATGGAGCACCTTGGGAATCCTGCCAGTGAGGCCCCTTTGGAGACTTCGCTTTTGGGCAGCTCAGGAGGGAAGGTGGAGGACAAGACTTCGGAGCCAATCATAGACTCACCTTTGCTTCCAGGAAAGCTTTTTGACAATCACAGTGCCTTGGAGGACAGCCCTGGCAGCTTGGGCCTGAAGGAACAAACTGAATCCAAGAAGTCACCAAAATTGGAGCACAAAGCCATCACCAGAGTCAAAAGCCTGATGAGCATTGAGTGCCCTGGCTCCCCCAAACAGAAGAATGAGGATCCTGGTCCTGGCCACAAGCCAGTAGCCAGGATAACCCCACAAAGCAAGAGGGCTGTGACAGAGGACAACTCTAGGTCCAGCAGCTTGGAAACTGTTCATTTAATTCGTTTGGAAGATGAATCCTTTGGTCTGGATTTAGAAATCCAGGCCACTCCCTTAAAAGTGGTGATAAGAGGTTTAAGGCCTGGTGGAACTGCTGAGAGGGTAACTTTCTTTTTGCCTTGTTTTGAGTGTGAGATAAAAAGTTGGTAATGAGAGAGAAATCACCTGAATCAGAGAAATCTCCCCCCATTGTTAAGAGGCCCCAGCAGAATCTTAGGGAGTAGAGTAAAGAGATCGATCTACCTGCTGGTACTAAATTAGCTTAAACATATTAGCAAGTCACCTATTCTAAGTTCTCATGGGTTGGCCCCAACCTCAGGGTAAAATAGCAGCCTGGCCCCCCCCTCTTCCCAAGCTGTCCCTCTGTGTCTTCTCCTCTCCTCTTCAAAGCTGCCTTAAGTGTTCATTTTAGCCCTTTTCACTTGGATAAAAAAGTGTAAATTATTAGGAAAACAGAAAGTTTAAATGTACTCTTGGCTCTATCCACAGTTTCCCTTTTATTTTAGATAGAATATAAGCTCCTTCTGAGGAGAGATTGTTTCAGCCTTTGTACTTGTATCCCTAGAGCCTAGCATAGCGCCAGGCACATAGTAGGTGCCTAATTAATGTTTATTGATTAATAAAGTCAATCAATTTGAATAGAAGCCCATACTGAGACTTATCTCTGCCCCCATATTTCTTGGTATTGGCTGTAGGCCCAAGGGGGTGGGGTGGGGTAGGATGGGAAAATGGGACAAACAAATTGTGAGGTGCTTCTGTTACTTTATGAATAGCCATAGCTAAGCTCAGGTGTGACATAGACCTTCACAAAATGAGAAATATGCTATCCAGCCTAGAACTATCCAAGGAAAACGGTATCCTCTAACCCCAGGGATTCAAGTCCATTTGGTGGCATAAGTATCCTATTTTGATTTGGGAAATGGGAACTCAAGGGTTAGCCCTGAACTAGAGTCCCCAAGTGTTTCTGCCTCAGCCCACCAACAGGGCTCAGGAGATGAAGTGAAGAGAGGAAAAAGTTAAATGAAATCCATATTCTTTACTATTTAACATGAATTGTTTCTCCTCTTGGGCAAGGAAAGCTATGGCTATTTGTAAGATAGCATTTTTAAGGATATGTTATTTATGGATAGGACCACAGCTGGAGTATGTACAAATATACATATTTGTAGATACATACATTTATGCTTAAATATACCGTGTAGCTTCTACACACACACACATCTTCTATATTTAAATATGTATATAAATATATATATACGTATACATATGAGTGTGTGTATATATATGTATGTGTATATGCAGGTGTGTATGTATATATGTGTGTGTATATATATATATATATGTTATGAGGCAAGAGTTTTCTTAAACTTTAAAAAGCAACAAAAACATTCCTCCCCCACCCAAACCGCTATCTCCAGCTATCTTACGTGTTTAAAAAGTCAGTCTTCTGTGATTTCTCAAAGTTTGTCTTTTAAGCAACATTTATGTCAAAGAGTTGGGTCAATTACTTGAGGCTAGATAAGGATATCACTGTTAACCCATAGCCATTACTGCAATTGCTTACAAATATGTAGAGAAGCATATCTTCTGATGATACTCTAATACTTCTTTTCAAGACATATTAAATTTATTTTTTTCAAAGGTCATTAGTCAAGTTTTTATGATAGATAGCAAATATGAGAACTTTCACTTTTTTTAAAACCTACTACTAAAATCTTAAGATTAATAAAATGAACTCTTTTCTCCCTTTGGAAATGGGTTACATTGCTAATGTTTTTATTTAAAACTTTGGCATGTCCACAAAAGGAAAATTAGTTAAGCTTTACCATGTGTAAAATTCTTCCCTGGAAAGATATTTCAATATTTTGCTGAGTTATTTTTTAAGCAGTAATAACTAGAGAGTCCATGAGGGCAGTGGGAAGTGTTCTGAATAGAACAATGGCCTCAGAGTCAGGAAAAGATGGGTTCAAATCCTGCCATTAACACTTATTGGCTTTGAGATCCTGGGCAAGTTACTCAACTTCATTTTGCCTCAGTTTCCTCATTTTTAAAATGAGAATATTGTTCTCAATATTCCCGAAGGTCAGTCTTCCAATTCCATGAACTCTGGGTTTCCAATTCCTGATTTGAAAAAAGAAAGGTGGGGAAGGGGTGGAAAAGACAGGGAGTGTATTGTAGATGAATTGAAGGGCTTCTCCCAGGGCTAACATTTTATGGGTCTGAATTTTAATGGGGAAGGTTAATTCTAAAATAATTCATGATCACTTCCTTATTAGATTATCTGCAGTTTAATCCTTACTCCTGCTGCCCCCTTCTGGCCACACTGTCACATAGCATGTCAACCAGAAAATGTGAAGAATAAAACCTGCAATTGTCAAATTCTTCCTCCTCTCTCTCTCTTCCTCTCTCTCTCTCTCTCTCTTTCTCTCTTTTAAAAAGCAACTCTGCTAAAAGTTTTTATTTGAGACTGGGGGTGGTACTGTGAAGTGATGGAGTAAAGTAAAGTTTGTTAACAGGGGAACCTGCCCTTCCCTCCCCAGAGACCTGTCAACAGGAAACTGACGGACTCTCGTAGATTTCATTGATCCAAGCTATTCTTGCTCTTCATTGCTTCCACTTCTTGAGAATGGACTTTTATGTCCTCTTGTATTCCTTTTTTCTTCTTTTTCAAAAGTTAAATGTTTATTAGAAATAACTGTTCTCTGGAAGATGAAAGAATGGGCAAGGATAGACTGCAAAATGTAATGAAGTTAAAAAAAAATCAACCAAAAGTTTGTTTTTAAAAGAAATGGCATTGACCATCCACACCAAGTAACAATTAAACTTGCTTAATAGCTATTTATATTCAAATTAATTAATTTTGATGAATAAAGAGTTATAACAAGTTTTAGTCACTCTTAAGTCCCTACTAGGATTCACTTTCTATTCTTATTCACTTTTGTTCCATAATACCTGCATTATCAGTGTCTACCCCATTCTTCTGTTTTTGGCTTTTCATTATTTCATAAACATCTTTCCAAATTTCTTTATAATTCTATTCCATTTTCTATAGGAAGCTTTCCCCAACCCCTCTTAATTCTAGGGCCTTCCCTCCCTTAATTATTTCCTATTTATTTGATATGTAGCTTATTTATACATCTTTGTTTCCTTTTTTTCTCCTCTTTTAGATTATGAGCTCCTTGAAGGCAGGGACTGTCTTTTGCCTCTTTTTGTGCCCCCAGCTATTAGCACAGTGCCTTGGACATAGAAGGTGCTTAATAAATGATTACTGACTGACTCAGGAGGGGAAAGAGAAAGGAATGAGCATTGATATGATATAGCACCTCCTGTGAGCCAAATACTGCGCTAAGTACTTTTTACAAATGTTAACTCAGTTGACTGGTTTGACAATCTTAATTGCATTATAACTTTGTCTAACTTCTGCTTACCATCCTTGTTCTTTGTTCTAATGATTGTTTTCTGAGAGCCATTTAAGGTGACTTCTGGTTGTAATTGTGCTAGGAAGCGACAGGACAGCTGAGTGTTGGAGATGAGATTATCTCTATCAATGGAGCTCCAGTCAACTCCTTGTCTTACCAGGAAACCTGCCATGTTATAAAGAACTTGCCCATGGCCCTGACCTTGGTGGTGCAGCGGCCAACACCTGGTAAGATGGTTTCATTTGTTTAAAAGTGAAGAAGGGGGTGGTATAGCAATAGCATGTCACTTTTTGAACCAACAGCTCAAAATCATTGAAATAAGAGATTGTATTTTTTAACCAGACTTTCTCAATTCATGAGGAATTTTAATCTAACATAGAGTATGTTCATTTTCAGTTAGTAGGTAACATTTATTGGTTACTCATTGTGTCAAGAGTACTGTAGTGAGTGAGGTATGAAAGGAAAGAATATGTATTTCTATATATGTACGCACACATATGTGCGCTTTAAAAAAAAAAAGCTGCACATACTTGAGGTTTCACATACAATCCTCCTTTTCTGTTCTCCTTTCCGTGTGGAAATATCCATTCATCAAAATCATGGTTTTTGTCATGTTTCCAATTATAAAAAAAAGAAGAAAAGGATTAAATTCATGGCATATGGAAATCATAGATCTAGAGTTAGAAGGAACTTCATAGGCCTTCTGGTACAATACCGCCATTTTATAAGTGAAGAAACTGAATCCCATGGAGATGAAGGAAACTTGCCCAGGGTCACAGAGGTGGAAAGTTCAGAGGCAGGATTCAAACCCTGGTTCTCTGATCGCTGCCTCCTTCCTGCTCTTTCAAAGTTCACAACTCCTAGTTGAGGAAATGAGACCAAGTGGAGCTAAACAAATCAGAAGATGTATAGCATAACATAAACAAAGAAATATTATTTTTAATTTATGGAATAAAACAGGCATTTCCACAACACAGTATAATAAAAAAGACGATTGTACATAAAACTGCAAATCTACTATGTACAACTTGCTGTTCCTTTCAAATACACAACAAAATTATGATGTCAATTTAAAAAAATTTTTTTTCTTCCCTCCCCACCTCCCTGCTACTCTAGAGATGGCTACCATCAGACACAAATAGGCATATATGTGTAAAATTATTCTATACATACTTCTATTTATCAGTTCTTTCTCTGGATGCAGATAACATCTTTCTTCACATTTCCTTTATAGTTCATTTGGATATTTATAATAGACAAAATAACTTATTCATTAACGTCATTCTTAAAACCATGTTGCTGTTACGGTACATAATGTTCTATTGGTTCTGCTTGTTTCACCTTGTTATTTCATGCAAGTCTTTGCATGTTTTTTCTAAAATCACTGAGCTCATTATTTCTTATAGAACAGTAGTATTCCATCACAATCATATACCACACCTTTGAAAAGCCATTGCTTACTTATATTAAGTATATTGAATATAACTGAAACTTTTCTTCATAGCTCAGGGTTAATATTATTACTAGTCCTTGTACAATTATTTTGCTGGGTTTTTTTTTTCCTATTGCTCTCAATTCTTGCTTTTACTGACAACATGCCTGTGTCTTCTCTTTCTGATTTGTTGCATCAATCTCCCAGAAACAAGAAAAAAATCAGATAACCACATTTGTTAGATTTGTGTATTAATTAAGTCATCTCCTGAAAAACTGCCTGCAAGTTTCTATGTCCCAGTAGAGCACTGATACATTAGTGACCAGCCTTTGTGACAACAGTCTAGAGGCCTCTCTTACTCACTTCCTATGTGGTTGAGGTCACCAGAAATCTGACTTCTAGATAAGGGTATTATTTCTTTCTTCAGAATAATTCACTGCCAATATCTTGACAATAGATTAACCTCAGCCCCCAAATAAAGAGCATTTACAGTAAGCTTTTGTTAACATCTTGCCTTGTTATCAAATGTATTAGTTGAAAAATTGTTCCTAAAAGGGTAAATTAGGTTTGCCCTGGGGAAATGTGTTTCTTTTATAATTCTTTTTGAAGCTCAAGCCATGATATATTAAAAAGAGATATGGTCTCTGATAACACTTTTGCTAATTCAAATTGGTTTTTTTTTTTAAATTCAAGTCTATATGAGTTAAATTCTTGCTGGTTTGTGAACAAATTCAGGACTTGGCTATCCAGAACCTTAGAGAATGAGCAGTTCCCAGGTTTTTTCTGAGTTGAGGTTTTAGCCCATGAAGTATCAAATTATTCTGTTAACACTTAAACCTTTTTGGACAGAAATCTTTTTGAAATCTATGCTTCCTTCTTGTGTTTTGCTTTTATTGATGACTGTTTTTTCTTAATGTCAGTTATGTCCACTTAAATTCCTGCCCCTTGAAACACCTCACCTCCCCCCTCCTTTAAAACACAGCGTAAAGAACAAAATTAACCTTTCCTTGATTGAGGGTCATCATTATAATATCATCCTGGGGTCATCCAGGTAGGTAAGGCTATTTGGCCCCATGATAGGTGCCCCCAGATTTCTGTGACTTCTGAGTTCTTGTGTCTGCTGTCTGTAATCTGTCCTCACCTTTGCTGTCACGTGGCTCCCAGGTGCTCCCTGGTAGCTGCTCCTTCAACAATTCTTTGGTCTTAGAATTCTAAAAAGTTTGTTTATGTGGATTCCAAGTTGATTTTGAGTGAGGGCATGTGGGGCTCTCCCATCAGGA
This sequence comes from Vombatus ursinus, assembly GCF_900497805.2. Classification (NCBI taxonomy): domain Eukaryota; kingdom Metazoa; phylum Chordata; class Mammalia; order Diprotodontia; family Vombatidae; genus Vombatus; species Vombatus ursinus. The sequence goes on along the minus strand of NW_020954569.1, from coordinate 80,371,611 downwards.
AGATATATGGGCTTTAATCCGTGGATTTTTTTTTAACCTTTATTTGGCTGCTCTCTCCCTTCCTTCTTATAAGAACAATTTTTAATTTTTAGTTGTATTCCTGGTAGGGAAGGGAACATGCATTTATTAAGCACCTACTGAATTCCAGGTTCTGGGCTAAGTGTTTTCCAAATGTTATTTCAATTTGACCTTCATAACAACCCCTTGAGGTAGGTGCTATTATTATCCCCATTTTACAGTTGAGGAAACTATGGCAGACAGAGGGTAAGTGATAGCAAAGTTCCAGAAAGGTTATCTGAGAGTCCAATGGTAAGGGCACTAGATACAGCATCATAGGTCCTAGATCTGACTCCCATTTCTGCCACATACTATGTAACTTTGGGCAAGCACCTCACTTCTTGGGTCTCATCTCTAAATGAGGGAGTAGGACTAGATGGCCTTTAAGGTCTCTTCTAAATCTAGGATCCTTTGAATGGGTAAAAAGACAACAGTGTGGTTCAGTTTGAAGCGCCCGGAATGTGGAGTCAAAAAACCTGGGCTGGAGTCTTTGGTTTAATGTTCTTGAGCTTAATGTTCCCTCACCTGCAAAATAGCATGTTCAAAATCTCATTATTTCCTACTGTCTTGAAAATGTTCATATTTTGTGCTTGCTTTGGCAGCCCTATCTTAGACTGGACAAAGAAGATTAGCATGGCCCCTGCACAAGGATGACATGCAAATTCATGTAGCATTCCGTATTTTTAGTGCGCTTATGTTTATCTTTAAGAAAAAAAAGAAAATTTTCAAATTTTGTCAGAAAGACCTGATAAATACATAATGAATAAGGCCAGCAACTTTTTTTTTTAAAGTCTTTTATTTTTAAGACCTTTTAAGCTCTGATTTTATTTTTTGTTCCCTAGAAGTTTCAGTGGGGGCCTAGTTCTACCTGCTTTTTTTTATACAAACCTAATATCTGGCTGAAACACACTGCTTGTCTTCATTTTTTCTAGGGTACCAGATTTTTATTGGCTTATTGGCTCTTAAGAATTTTGATCAGCTTCCCCGAGGTAACTGAGTCTGCTCCTAAGGGAGGATTGGTTCTTAGAAATTGGAATTTTGAGCAGTATGGGAGATTTAGAAATTGGCTATTAGGCTGTTCTTTGGTATTCTGAGTCAGATGCTGTATGAGGCCTTTCCTGAGCCCTTCTCCTCAGCTTTTAATGCTACCTCCTCTAATTTACTTTGTAATGGGTAATCAGATGTAGTTATTTCTGTGCATGTTGTATCCCTTGTGTAGAAGGTAAGCTCCATTCAGGTACAATGGAAAGAATATTGGATTGCCAGAGAAAAAATGATGGTGTCTGAATGCAAACAAAAGCATACTATTTTTCATGGTTTTTTTCCTTTTGTTTTTTTTTTCTTTCGCAACATGACTAATATGGAAATATGTTTTATATAATTGTACACATATAACCTATATCAAATTGTGTACTGTTTTAAGGAGGGAGAAGGGATGGAGTGAGGGGAAAAAATTTGCAACTCGAAAGTTTTTTTAAATGAATATTAAAAATTGTCTTTACATGTAATTGAAAAAATGAAACACTATTAAAAAAAAAGAATATTGGATTGTGAGTCAGATGGTAGAGAATAGGCTCAAATCCTACCTCTGCCATTTATGACCTGTGTAACCTCTTTGCTTAATATGAGAGGGGAAAATCCTCAGGATTTCTGGCTAAAACAAAAACAATTTTTATTTACATTTACCATGAGCCACTGAAACCCAAACAAAGACCCAGTGAGGCTTGGGCTGGGACCTATTCTTGGCCCAATCAGTAAGAGCCAAGTGATTAGGATTTAAGGCAAGATCAGGTAGCTCCATTTGAATCGGAATGAGTTATCAAAACCCTGGTTTTCTAGTGCTATACTTCAAGAAATCATAAATGAAGCTACATGGGGCAAAAGAGTTAATTGTCCTAGTTTTTTTTTTTTTTTAATGATAGAACAAATAAGTAGGGAAGAGAAAAAGTCAAAATTTATATTCCTTTGGGCAGAGCACCTACAGGTAAGAGTATGATTCCCTATGTGGACAGAGGGAAAGGAGGCAGGGGAAGGAAGGAGCAGCATTGCCCAACTGGAACTGGTCAGTTGAGTCCCCAGTGGGTCAGCTACTACTACTCACAGATTGTTTTTCGTCCTTCGTTCTTGAAGAGGATCAATGACATCAGGAAGGTGATGTCATGACTTGCAAGTGAATTAAATTTAAGTGAGGCAGGGCTGTGCAAAGTCACCAGCCTCACACTCTCCTCTGGAGCCTCTGGGTCCAGTGGCCAGATATAGTGCCTCTCCCTCCTCTATCCCAGAATGTCTTCTCTCACACTCTTCAGTATGCCTGTTGTTCAGAACATAAGCCAACCATCTTCTTTGTCTTCCACTGCCATAGAGTCTCAAGAGTTGGGAGGGAGGATCCAAAGCCATCTAATGGCATATGGTAGGTGACTGAGGAGTCCCTTTACAGTGTCCCTGACCAGTGGTCTTTCAACCTTGACTTGAAATGCCCCAGCCCTCTCTTACCTTTTTCCCTTCTCTGAACTTTTCCCACAGTGTGTACCAAGAGATTTGGTTCAGAACTGTCATTTAAAATATAAAATAATATAAAATTAAAAATATTGTTTCATATTTTCCCTTACAAGTTAGTCTTGTCCCAACTATTTTGAAAATGTATTGGTGACATGGATCCTATATTAATTACACATTTCAGGCTGGTCCCTTGCTAAATAATGATTGGTACTAGAGGAAGGACTAATTGAGGTGAGACAGCTGTGAAGGTGTTGCAGGGGGGTCCTGGAGATGGTGCTAGTCACTTGCTGATCTGAGAACTGAGAAGGGTTTCAGTAGGCATGGCCCTAGGACCTGTTTGTTTCCATTACCTCAGGAAGCACCAGTAGATAGGAACTAACTAAAAACAAAGCACCCACTTTGCCTACTACTACCGATTATTTTGACACTGGAGAAGTAGCACCCTGTAGCGAAAAGACCTCTGGCTTTGAAATCAGAAGAGCTGTCTGTGTGGTTCAAGTCCTAGCTAGGTGGCCAGTAGCAAGTCATTTAACCTCTTTGGACTTCAGTTTCCTATTCTGTGAAATGGGCAAATACTTTTGATCCCTACCCCATAGGGCTTGTGAGACTAAAATGAAGTAATATATGCAGGGCACTTTATGATCCTTAGAGAGCCACATCTATTTCTGCTAGGTTTTTTTTTTTTAATTGACATTGTTAGGCAAAGGGAACTCTGCAGAGAAGATACTCCAAAACCTGCTGTAGATGTATTCTCTAAAACTAGGATTAATTTTCCATTTCATTTATTTGGGGGAATTTTAGAACTTCCAGATAGGATCGTGAGATTTCAAAAGCTGGGAAAGACATTAACAATTCATTCATCCAACTGCCTTATTTTACAGATAAGGAAACTGAAACCCAGAGAGGTATAGTGATTTACCCAGTGTCACAAGGCAGGTAATAAACAGCAGAAGAAGGATTCAAAATTCAGTGTTTTCCCAACTATAGCATTGTTGACCTCTGTTTACTGCAAGAGTCCTCCTCTCACCCCACCTTTTCCCCCCCTTTAATTTCTTTAAACAGCTGTGGATAGCTCACAGGACCACCTTGAATCACGAGGGGACAAGGAGCTGATTAATACTGACCCCACTGGGACTCCAGCCACCATAGGAGAAACTCACTCAAAAGGAGCTCCAGTCTCTGAAACAGAGGGAACTGTACAATCTGGTTCCATGCTGCCATCTGTTGTCGGTACCGAAGAAGTGCAAATAGGTAGTGGATTAAGAGTCAGTGGTCCTGAGGAGATGCCAGTGACTGACATTGACAGCATCATCAGTGAGTTAGATGCTTGTGAAGGAAGATCTGAGTGTCCTCCAAAAACAGGTGCCCTTTGTGGGGAGGGAGGTTCTCAGAGACACTCTTGGGCAAGAGGCAGGAGCTCTTACCAGGTAGAGCAGAGCAAAGTTAAACAAGACTCACCGCCTCAGCCTCAGTGGACCTCTCACTTTTCAGTTTTGGATTCAATTAATCCAGGCAAGCATTTTACTGTGAATAAAAACTGTTTAAGTAGCTATTCTAGGAATTTTAGCAGCTTACATGAAGACAGCTTGTCCTCACTTGGCCATGGGGAAGCTGACACCACTGAGCCATCACCAAAGTCTATGTATGGAGCTGCTGAGGATTCACATTCAGACTCAGAATCTCTTACAGAAGCCTCACCCACTCCTATCTGGAACAGCAGGCTATCCCATCCACCATCTTGCTCTTCTCAGAGCAATGCCACAGAGTCAGATGAGGAGCAAATTGAAATTTGTTGCATGAATACTCACCCAAAACCACCCTCTCAAGTGGAGCAGCAACCTAGCTCTGCTGTGAATCCACATTCCTGGGATCTACCTTACCCAGCAGTAGACAAAGTTTCGCCATTAGAAAGTACTATTATGGGTAGTTTACAGACAACCCCACATACAACACCTTCCTTTGGCCCAGAAAAACCTATAATCCCCGACTCTTACCAGCAGACAAATACAGGCAGAACAGTTCCTTTGGACTCCCTTCCTTCCTCCCATTTGGATAAGGACTCCCAGGAGAGCTCAGCATATTCAGATGGAAATATTCCACAGGGATGCAGAGCCTTACACACAGAGGGGAAAATGCAAGAAGCTAGCACTGGCAAAGCTCTGGAAACCTGCGAATCTTCTAGAGGCAGTGGCCTTGTGCACAAGCCCCCAGTCCCTTTCATCAGCCCCAGGTTGGTCAATGGCCTAGAGCATAGCTTGCTAGGCAATAAATCCCAATGCAAAAAGCAAGAAGCAACCATTAAGGTAGGTGATAGTCACAGATGTGCTCAATTCTCTTTAAATCCAGGCTCATCTAATAATGAAGAATGTGATTTCACCAGCCTTCATATCTCTGAAAGTCAAGACTTGGGGGACTTGCAACAAGGACCAGAAAAAATTGTTAGGAGTCCCCTTCTAGCCCAGTACAAAGATCCAAATAAAATTAATCATATGCAAAGCAGAAATGAAAAGGAACAGTGTGTAGCCACAACAAAAAGTTCCAACCCTAAAACTCACACTCCCAGCACAAACCATGTTAAGGGGGTTACTACTCTGCACAGTCCTTCATCTCAACCAAAATCGAATCCTGAAACAAAAGGGTCAGCACCCAAAAGTTTTATGGAAACGCTTCTCAATAACAATCACAAACCTAGGTCTGGGCCAAAGCTGAAAGGCCTCAGCATCAGAAACAAAAACAAAACCAACACAGAAGCCTCCAGTACTGTTCAAACTGCCAAGGTCAGTGGGACTGAGCAGAGAAAAATCTTTACGTCACCCCAAACCTCTCCCAAAACCCTTTCGAAGAGAGTATTGGGCTCTCGCATTGCTGTCCGCGGAGAATCAGACAAAAGTTGTCCCATGACTCACAAATCTCCCTCACGTGGACAAGAGAGCAAATTAGCCTTGGCTGTGTCTGGGCCAATGAGTTCCCCAGGGTCAGATGGAAGCATCCCTATGACTCGGAACACAAATGAAAATAGACTCCTTGGACAAAATGAATTTGGCCTTTCCAATCCAAAAGAAGCAACAATGGTCTCAGCCGTCCCCAGTGGGCTTGGTGAAAAGGGGAGCAAGGCAGCTGCTGGTGATTCTCAAGACAGAATGAACCAGGTAAAAATAATTGCCATCTCTTCTGAAAGAAACCCCGAAAGCCCAGGTGGTAACAAGTTAGTAGCTGAAAGTGACCAAGGAGGGCTCTCTGCCCAAGAAAATGGTCACAAAAAAGGTGAAAGCAAGCTCTGCCACAGAAGAGTGGAGCTATCCCCAAGTCACCCTGCTTCTTTGGCTTCTCACTCCATTCAGGAAGATCCCCTAGAAGGACAAGAAATCCAAAGAAGTTTCATCGAGGTAAGACTCTCTTCCTCTTCCTCCTTCTTCTTGCCTGTGTGCCCTTCCCCACCTCTGCCTGCAGAGAAGACAGCTTATAACCAGAAGAGAGTGAACCAGATGTCTGAACCTCCTGGGAGCTCCAAAAATGTCATTACTTTGAATGATGGTCCCTACTGCGCCCCAAGGCCAGTTACAAGGACTTATTCCATGCCAGCCCAACTTGCAAGTCATTTTGGAGGTGAAAGTCACTCTGTACAATCTGCAGGACGCTCTCTTCAAGACAGCCAAAATTCTGTGGCAGGTGAGAAATATGTTTGTGTCCCTGAGACAAGAATATTCAAAGGTGGTCTTCTTGGCCTAGTTAATGGACAGAGTATACAAGGAGGAAAACACCTGTCAGAAACTTCACAGAGCATCCCAAAAACAGACCAGAAAGGTGCTAGTGCCCTTGGTGCCCAGGATACAAACTGCCTTGTCACAGATAGAATAAAATCCACCAGGAGGCATTACTACTATGAGCTAAACTGGCCCCATGAACCTACCTCATCTTTTTCTGTGAAACAGAGGATCAAATCTTTTGAGAATCTAGCCAGTTTTGACAGGCCTGTAGTCAAATCCATTGATTTCCCTTCAGCAGTATCCATTAACTCCAAACCTCCTATTGGGAGGAGATCATCAGGTACTATATCTTCAGGGACACCCAGCAACTCAAGCGACACCATAAGGTCCTTACGACGAAGCTTGAGCTCATGTGGCGAAAACCAAAATGAAACCATTTCACTGGCCCCCCAGCTAAACAAATCACCATCGACTATCGCTCTCCTGGTTTCTCCACCAAATCCAGTAGAAGGGAGAAGAGAGAGCCCTGGTTTGGACCAAAAGAAATTACTTGACCCTCCAGTGAGTTATAATCCAGCAGTGACCACACCTTCTCACATCAGAAGGAACAGGACAGCAGGAGGCCAAGCTCGACCATGTCCTTTATCCCGCTCTAAACTTAGAGAGCTAAGGGCTTTGAGCATGCCCGACCTTGACAAGCTTTGTGATGAGGACTATTCAGTGGAACCTGTAGCTGGCCACTTTAAAACTGAGCTAGAAATTACTCCCAGGAGATCCCCTGGCCTTCCAACTGAAAGCCTCTCAAACCTTGACGAGTCGCCTTCTCTTTCACATTTAGCAAAAGGGCAGAGTGGGGACGGGTTGTGTTCTAGGGGAAACAGTCCTTGGACTAGTGGTTCTGGGACTCCTACTTCAGCCTCTGATGAAGATATAACAATCCAGGAAAATTCCGTGGATGGGAGGTGCTTTGGAAGGAGTTGGTCCATTGGGTAAGTATGTTTCCTTTCTTTTCCCTAAAAAAAAAAAAAAAAAAAATTGTGTCATGTGGCACAGTGGATAGAGGGTCAGGTCTAGAGTTTGGAAGACCTGAGTTGAAATGCAGCCACAGATACTTATTAACTGTGTGGCCCTGGGCAAGTCATTTAACCCTATTTGTCTCAGTTTCTTCATCTGTAAAATGATCTAGAGAAGAAAATGGTAAAACACTCTAGTATCTTTGCCAAGAAAACCCCAAATTGGGTCACAAAGAGTCAGACATGACTGAAAAGCAACAAAAATGAGTTTCATTTATTGATGCCTTGTTTTCTTTCTTTTAAAAATAACTTGGAAAAAATGTGCAGAGATGCCTATGTATTCTCAGAACTTACCATGGCGCCTAACACCAAGGGAAAAAAAGCTTGTTGACATAACTTGAATTAAAACTTTTTCCTGCAGAGTTGCTCTTTAAGACTTACTTGTAAACTGTCACCTAACAAAGGACATTTTTGGGCAGAGGGCAGAATGTGAAAAGAGAGGGGAACTGATGCAACCCAAGTGTAAAATTCATAAGCCTTCAGAGCAGAGCTGGGAGTAGTGGAAGATCATTTCTGAGAGAGAGGAAGGAAATTCCTAAGTATTAGCCAAGTAGGAAAGGAGCTGCCTAGGGGTGTAATGAGTTCCCCATCAATGTAGGTTTCCAGATTTAAACTGGATGACAAGTATCAGGGATGGTTTAGAGGGAATTCTTGTTAGGTACGGGTTAAAGACTAGGTGGCCTCTAAGGTCCTTTACAATTAAAAGATGAAGACTGATTTAAACAAGGGCATTCTTCCTTTCCCTACTAAAAATGCTAACGAGAACAGTAAGGCAAGAAAAATAAATTAAAGGCATAAAAATGTCCCTTTTTGCTGATACTATAATTGCAGCATAATATAATGAATAGAGATCAGCTTCAGAGCCTGGAAGACCTGGGTCCAAGTTCTGCTACTGACACCTGATGACTGTATGATTCTGGGCCGGTCACTTAAACTTAGTGTTCTAGGCTACTCTCTAAGTTACAGAATAGATGAGAACCCACGTTGGTAGAGAGATGATTACTCATTGGAAGGCTCCCTAATAGCAATGAAATCACAGTTCTTGTCCATATCCCTATTTCTATGATGGATTACTTAGAGTAGCCTAAAGAATCAACACAGAAAAAATTAAGATAATTAATAGCTTCAATAAAGTTTCAGGTTAATAAAATAAATGTGTAAAAGTCAAAAGCATTCTGTATAGCAATAACAGAATTCAGGAGGGAATAATAAAAAGGAAAGTTCCATTCAAAATAACAACAAAATGTATGAAATACTTGGGGATTCTGTCAAAGTTCCCTCAACACTTTTATAGGTACATTACAAAACACTACTTTACTAGGGAGATTCCATGCTCCTGACTGCTCTGTGCCAATATAATAAAGATGATAGTGCTTCTGAAATTAATTTATAGAATTAGTACTATACTAAACACAGGAACACTTTACAGAGCTGGAAAAAACAATAACAAAATTCATTTCTTAGAACAAAAGATCCAGAATATGAAGGTAAATAATGAAAAAAGTAGGAATGAAGGGGAAATAGCATTTCTAAAGCTCAAATTGTATTCTAAGGCAATAATCATCAAAACTATTTGGTACTGGTTAAAAAATAGAAAAGATGATAAATCAGTGAAACAGACTAGACAAGGAATTATCAGAAATAATTTCATTCAATAAATCTGTATTCAATAAAACTCCAAATATAAAACACCTACGAAAGCACTTCCTCTTTGACACACATTACTGACAAAACCAGAAAATATTCTGGCAAAAATTAGACTTAAACTAACACCTTACATATATACCACAATAAATTCCAAATATATACATGCTCTGAATACTAAAAAACACACCACAAAAAGATTAGACATTAACCAGATCATCTATTTGTCACATGTACAGCAAGAGAGTGAATTCATAACCAGGCAAAGGAGAGAGGTAATGATAAAAGATAAATAATCTTGATCAGATGAAATTGAAAAGTTTTGGCATGAGCAAAATTAATACAACGAAGATAAGGGAATTAGTAATACTGGAGAAAAAAATGTATATATCTAATGAGGATCTGATCTCTAAGATGTATAGACAACTAATCGAAACATAAGAACAAAAGCCATTCTCCCATAGGTCAGTGGTCAAAGGATATAAACAAACAGTTTTCTTTTTTTGGTGAGACATTCGAGGTTAAGTGACTTGCCCAGGGTCACACAGCTAGTGAGTATCATGTGTCTCAGGCTGGACTTGAACTCAGGTCCTCCTGACTCCAGGGCCAGTGCTCTATCCACTGTACCACCTAGCTGCCCCTAACAAAATTTTCAAAAGAAGACATTCAAACCATCAACAACTATATGAAACAAAGCTCCAAAAAATGTCAAAGATGACAAAAGAAGGGAAGAGTCATTGTTGGAGGATGAATTGATCCAACCGTTCTAGAAAGCAATTTGGAATTATGTGAAGGAAGTGGCTATAGTGTCCATACCTTTTGACCAAGAGATTCTACTGTGGGGCATATACCCCAAGGAACTCAGTTGACAAAAAAAAGGGTCCTCATATTCACCAAAATATTTATGCTATCACTTTTTGCAGTAACAAATAGCTGGAAACAAAGTAGATGGAGGAATGGATCTAAACATGAATGTTGTAGGACATAAATGTTGGAGAATATTACCATACTGTAAGAAACAATGAATATGGTTAATGCAGAAAAGCATGGAAGTAGAACCAGGAGGAAAAAAAAACCCATACATAATAATCACAGCAATATAAGTGAAAAAAGCAGCAACAACAAAACAATCGAAACTAAATGCTGCAAAATTTTGATGGCCTGGGTTGGTGCCAAACAAGAGAGAAGGGAAGGTACCTCCCCCTGCTTTGCAGAGGTGGGAGAATGCGGGTATGGAATATTGCATTTAACATCAGACTTTTTTTTTTTCCACATTTTAGTTTTGCTAAGCTCTTTTAGTTCCATTTTTTAAAAATCCTCTTTTTATAAGGCCAGACTGGAGAGAAAGGGAAGAGGGATACATTGAGAAACAGGTAATCAAAAAACAAAATATTCAGTAAAATGTGTTTTTAAAAAGAGGGCACTCCTAGCACTCTGAAAAACTTTATTATTATGGTAACAATGAAGCCCTAAGTATCTGAGCTTTAAGGCAGGAGAGTAACACAAAGGACAATCCATCTCCAAGCAGTTCAGAGTAATCCTTTGGCATTGTTAGGGTAGAAGGTACCCCTTTCTCTGCTCTGTGGTATTTATGAAAATGATAAAATATCACCTACTTTACAAGAAGGAAAATGGGTCTAAATAAAGTGGGAGTGGGTGTTTTGTTCAATGTCACATCTTTAAATCTGTTTTTACTCGTAGTTTGGATCAACTTTCAATCTCATCCCTGGACCAGCAAAAATTACAGTCTGTTTTGTCATCAGTGGGGTCAAAATCTGATATCTTGACTCTGATTCGAGAAGCTAAAGCACAAACAGAGGTAAGTAAAAATCAGGAATGCAACCTTTACCTGACATTGAGGGGTGGGAGGGGCAGTGGGAGAGAATAGTTATTCCACAGAAAAGAATTTTCCAAAATCTGTAAATTTGCCTAAGTCTCAAAATTTCATTTACTTTTTATAATTTTCATTCATCCATTCAACAAAACATTTATTAAGCAACTACACTCATGGTGTGGAGGCAGCAGGCCATATAGTACATAGAGCCAGACTTAGAGTGAGGAAGACATAGGTTCAAGCCCTACCTCTGACATATACTGGCAATGGAATCCTGGGCAAATGATTTGACCTTTTAGAGTTCTAGGCACCTATCTGTGATGATCAGCTGCAGAACAGGTAGAGGGAGTTTCCTCTCCTTAATGTTCCCTATCCCACTGAAATCACAGGTTCCTTAAAAGCAGCATAATGCATTGGAGGTGCTTGATGAAAATATTTTCAAAGAAGACATCTCTGCCTTATTAAATATAATTTAACTTCTTATGACTCATAATCATTAATTAGATATTCCTTATACTGTAATATAGTGAAACCCTCAAAGGCCATTTAGGTTATAGCAGTCTATTTGTCCCTACCCTCAAAGGGTCCCCAATTGCTGTGTCTTCTATTAGTTGCTTTTCTTTGCTGTTGTCATTATATTGGCCTTAGGTAGTCACTCTTCCCTTCTATTGTGGACTTAGAAATCAAACTGCCAAAGTTATTGGAATTATGTCCAAAATAACAATAAAAAAGGTATGACTTAGGCTTAAGATGCTATCTTCTGAGTATAATAAGTGATTTTTAGTGTATGGTCTTTATTGCATTGCTTCTGGCTACACAAAAGTGTTTTTGTTTCTGAAGCTCTGGATATACATGGAATGGATTCTATCATAGAAGCCTTTCCAAAAATCATACTCTTTGATTTCTGCCCCACCTATGGTTTATCTTGGGAACACCAAATTAGTTTGTCTCTAGGTCTTTACAAAAATGGTAAAAGGATCCTCAGTTCTCATGCAAGCACTCATATTAATAATATATCAAATACTGGATAGACTTTATTTCACCTGACAGAAAACACAATGTACAGAAAATTCTTTCCCCACCCAAACTGTTGAACAGACAAAAAAAAATTCTTCCCTTGCTGGTTGATCTCCATTTTGTTCAGGGACATATACAGTCCTCTGTATAGGAAGGCTCCCCTCCCCCAACAAAAAAGGAAAAACACTTGGGGTTATTAGAAAATTGATCCCTTTACTAATGGTAAGCCTCAATTCACCCAGGGACTTCCAGATTTACAGTGCTAAACTATGATTGAGTCATCTCTGAAAGGAGAAAGATCTGAGGGTCAACAGAGTCAGCTACCTTGACCAGACCTGCCCAGTTCATATACTTCATGGTTCCTCTACATCATGGCCTTATCCCTTGCTGTTCCTCCACACTGATTCTTGATTGGTCCTGGGGCTCCCCTGCTTGGTCCAGAAAGCTTTCTTCTCTCCAGAGACTTTGTCCCAGAATACTCCTTCATTGCTTCCCCCCACCTCTGGCTGTTGCCATTTCTGTGACCATGTAGATTCCTCTTCCCCTGGATCCAGATCCACATGGTTTTTTGGAGGGGGCATCATTGACTAGCAGCCCTTATTCAGAATTTTTGTAGCCTTTCTCCATTCTTATTCTTTCAGTTCTCGTTCTCTCTGATTCTATCTTTCTTTTAAAGAACATGTCCAGGGGTTTGGTTCAGGTGTATGAACAGCCATAACTCAATCATCTTCAAATGTGGTGTTCATGTAGATGTTTCCATCTTGCATAGGCATTTTCAATGACACAACAGAGGCTTTGTCTTGTAATCCAATCAAACTTGTTGACCATGGCCAACTTCCTCACCTCCTGGTTCTTAGTGGTGAATCTGAGTTGTTGAGAACTCAGAGGACATCCAGTCCTACCTGTATCAGGCCCAGAATCCGAATATCCTCAACAAGCAGTCTAGCCTGGCTCAGATGTAGAATTTGAGGGCAGGAGAGTAACATGTAATTGTCCTGGAAAGGTAGTTCAAAGCCACAGTATTTTGGGTTTTAAATAACAAATAGACGAGTTTGTATTTCAGGCAATTAGGTGACATAATGTAACTCTGTGACTCTGGTAAAGTCACTTAACCTTTGCCTGCCTCAGTTTCCTCAAACACAAAATAGGAAAATAAGAGCATCTATCTCCCAGGGGTAGAAGGATCAAAGGAGATAATATTTGCAAAGTGACAGTGCCTGGTAGATAATAGTCTCTCAATAAATGCTTATTTTCTTCCTTGAGCCTAGTGACAGTAAGGGGCTGGTAAAGGTTCTGAAGGAAACAAATGACATGGTCAGACCTGCACTTTAGAAATATCACTTTGGCAACTGTGTATAGCAGAGGTATCAAACTTGAAAACATGGGAGCAATAGATTGGTGGAGGACTGATTAGGGAGGGAAGAGTTTGGATGCCCTCAAAAACCAATTGGCTATTGCAATAATCAAGACAAAAGGTGATGAGGACCTGAACTAGGGTGGTGACCAGGTGAACAGAGAGATGGAGGTAGATGTCAAAGATATTGTTGGGGATAGAATCAGCAAGGTAGGGCAACTGATTAGACATGAAGGGGAGAAAATAAGGCAAAGTCAAGGATAACTCCAAGGTTTTAAGCCCGGTGACTGTAAGGATCTGGGAGCCCTTGACAAAAATAGAGAAGTTAAAAGAAGGGATAGTTTAAAGGAAAAGATAACAAGTTCAGTTCTGGCCATTTTGCATATGGTATGCTTATGGAATTTCTAAGTGGAGCTATCCAACAGAGAGCTGAGGGTGCAGTTACTGAGCTCAAGAGAGAGAGGGAGCTAGATATGTCAATGTGGAAGTTATCTGCGTGAGATGACAGTTGAACCCATGGGAGTTAATAAGATCACAATATAAGAGTAAAGAAGAGGAGGTGGTCCAGGACAGAGACCTTGGGTGCATGCCCACAAAAGAAACAGGACAAGAATGATGATCCTGCAGAGGAAAAGTGTGAAGTCATTTAGCTCCCCCAAGGCAACCTATTCCAATTTTTGAGGAGCCTAAAAGTTCTTCTCAATGTTTTTGTGAAACATGCTAACCTATGAAATCCACCCATCGCTCCTAGGCCTCCCTTCTGGAGCCACTAAATAAATCTAATCTGACTTTCACTTACAGACAACAATCCTGTCTGTCCTAGGTGAGATACACAGTAGGGTACAGAAATGCATATTACCCAACAGGGAAATAGGAAAAGAGATGAAGGAAAAGGAAGAGGTAAATTAAGTGAGTCAACGGACAGAAGCAGAAGAGATTCTTAAATAAGTATAAGAGAAGAGGATGGAAACATATATATTTAGCAATTATAATTGTGAATGGGAATGGGATGGACTTACCCATAAAACAGAAGAGGATAGCAAAATGGTTTACAAGTCAGAATCCAACAATGCCATTTAGAAGAAACACATTTGAAACAGAAAGACATACATAGGGCTAAAACAAGGAGCTGGAGTAGAATCTATTATTCTTCAGCTGAAGTAAAATAGGCTGGGATAGCGATCATGATCGCAGACAAAGCAAAAAGCAAAAATATACCTAATTAAAAGAGAAAAGTAGGGAAACTACACTTTACTAAAAGGGACCATAGACCAGAGGGATCAAACTTGTGGCCTACAAACTCCCAAATGCAGCCTAAACCAGATTAAACTGTTATTGGGAAATGTTTAATAAAATAAATAAAAATATAATCCACCCACAAATAATGTTAATTTGTAGTTTCCTATGTCATGGTGTGATACATAGGGATCTGTATCTATTTGAGTTTAAAATCACTGCCATAAACAATGAATTAATATCAATACTAAACATAGGTGCACCAAATGGCACAGCATCTGAATTATTTTTTGGAGGGGGCAAGGTTATTGGAGTTAAGTGACTTGCCCAGGGTCACACAGCTAGTAAGTGAGCATCTGAATTCTTAAAAGATAAGTTAAATGAGTTGGAGGAAGAAAGAGACCTATAATAGTAGGGAACCTAAATATACCCCCTCTTAGGCCCAAGATAAATCTAACCATAAAATAAGGAAGAAGTTAAAGACCTGAATAGAATTTTAGAAAAGTTAGATATGATATGATAGAATTCTGAAGAAAACTGAAAGGAAATAGAAAAGAACATACCTGGTTCTCATCTTTACATGACACTTTCACAAAAACTGACCATACATTAGCCATAAAAACCTTACAAATGTAGAAAATCAGAAATAGTAAATGAATTCTGGCCACAACGCAATAAAATTATATTCAATAAGGTTTCTTTGAAGCAAAGATTAAAAATTAATTGGAAACTAAATAACTTAATCCTAAAGAATAGGTAGATTGAGGAACAAATCATAGAAACAATAATTTTATTAGAGATAATGACCAAAAAATGAGACAAAACCTCCAATTAAATGCCTAGAAATTCTGAAAAAGGAGAGATTTTTTAAAAAGTGAATGTAAATAACAAAAATGAAAACATTGAACTAAGAAGTAAAACTGAGAGTTGTTTTTTAAATCAATAAAATAGATAAGTCATTAGCTAATTTGATTAAAAAATAAAGAAGAGAACCAAATTGTTAGTATCAAAAAAGAAAAAAAGTAAATTCACAATCAATGAAGAAGAAATAAAATCAATTACTAGGAGTTATTTCACCCAACTATATATGTCAATAAAAATGACAATCTAAATGAAATGAATAAATATTTACAAAAATATAAATTGCCCAGATTAGGAGAACAGGAAAGAGAATAATTATGAAACCCTTTCTTAGAAAAACAAACTGGAAAAGCCACAAATGGGTCCCTAAAGGGGAAAAAATACCAAGACCGGACGAATTTAAAAGCAATTTCTACCAAACATTAAAGGACAATTAATACAATAACACATAAACTTAAAAAAAAAAGTAAATAAAGGTGGTACTACATTTCATTCTATGACACAAATACAGTCTTGATAAACCAGAGAGTCAAAACAGAAAAATAAAACTATAGAACAATTTCCCTAATGACTATCAATGCAAAATTTTTAGATGAAATGCTAGCAAGGAGCAGTATACCACAATGATCACACACTATAACCAGGCTGAATTTATTCCAGGAATGCAGGGCTGGTTCAATTTTAGAAAAACAATAAGCATAACTGAAAATATTAACATGAAAACCAACAAAAATAATACGATTATTTCATTAGATGCAGAAAAATTTTTTGACAAACTATAACACTCATTCCTGTTTAAAACACTAGAAAGCATAAGAATAAGAAGTGGTATCTGTGTAGTAGTATCTATGTAAAACCAAGAGTCAGCATTATCTCTAATGGGGACAAGGTAAAAGCCTTTCCAATAAAATCAAGACTGAAACAAGGATGTCCATTATCACCATTACTGTTCAGTATCATACTAGAAATGTTAGCTATTGCAATGACAAGAAAAAATTAATTAAAGGAATAAGCACAGGCAAAGTGGAAATGAAATAGATGACACAATGGTTTCCAGCTTGGTAGCACAGGCCAGGGCTTGGGTATTTGAGCCTCCGTTACTTTATCTACAAATTAAAGCCTGTACTGCTTACCTCACAGAGTTATTACGAGTTTCAGATGAAATTCTGTAAAGTGCTTTGGAAACTGCAAAGCAGTGTGTCAGCTTTTCTTAGTCTTAATAATTACAGTGACCAAATAATACATTTGATGGGATTGGGGGAGAGTAAAAGTGACAAGGTCTATTATAGGCAAAATTTCCTTAGCACACACTAGTATAACAATGTCTGTATCCTTAATGGCTTATCAGACCATAAATTTTGTATGCTGGATAATGTATAGAGATATAGGCTCTTATGAGGACATGGACAGTGTAGAAATCCAAACTTCAGATAAATTAGGTATAATTTTTCTTATTGAAATGGACTTATTTTATAACACAGTTTTTTTAAAAAGCGAGCATTACAAATGAGACCCTTTTACAATGATTCAATTTAGACTCAACCCTACAGAAATCCATTTAGCCCATAAGATAAATTACATTTTTAATTACTTGTATACCTTCTTGTGTATTAACTTTCAGTCCTATAATTCACTCTGCTACTGAAAAGCATCTGTAGACAGCACTGAAGTTACTAAAGACACATTCCCTGTTTTCAAAGGGCTTTCAAGATGCCACAATCTTACACACTGGCTCTGTCATTAGAAATCAGGATTGGAAATAAAAATAGCTCCGAGGTTTACCTCACACCCAGCAAATTAACAAAGATGACAAAGATGGAAATTGGCAATGTTATAGGGGCTATAGATAGGCATACTAATACATTGTTGGTGGAGTTATCAGTTGTTCTGAACATTCTGAAAATCAGTTTGGAATTATGGTAAGAAAGTGACTAAGATGTCCACACCTTTTGATTCAGAGATCCCATTTCTAAGCACATTTCCCAAAGTGGCTGAAGACAGAAAGCCTCCATATCAAAATATTTATAGCAAAAAAAATTTTTTTTGTGATAGCAAAGAACTGGAAACAAAAAAGATGCCCATTGTTTAGGGAATGGTTAAACAAACTGTGGTATATGAATGTGATGAAATATAATTGCACCATAAGAAATGATGGATAAAGAATTCCGAGAGTCATGGGAAGATAAATGAAGACACTTATAGGGTAAAGTAAGAAGAAGCAGAAAAACAATGTGCTCAATGACTATAATAATGTAAATGGAAAGAACAAATAACAATGAAAGGAAGCAGTCTTAGTATTTTAATGAATTTCTCTGGGATCTGAAATTGCTTGGTACCAGTATGCCCTGACTACCAATAATAGTAAATGTTATTTTCTTGTTTTGCTTGGTTATACTTATTTGTCACAAAGGAGGGCTTTTATTTGATGAGGTAAGGATTGGAGCGAGGAGTGAGAACGATGGGGAAAAAAGGCCAAAAAAAGTAAATGCTATTTTTACTACTCTGAAATGGATGCAATCCCCAGTGCACCCAGGGGGATGTTGCATTTACCATACAGAGACAACTCTTCTCTCCCAGCATCTCCCATTCATTGTCATCAAAGCAATGACTGAAAGTCATCAGTAGAGGATGTTTTTATTGATCTACCTGAGAATACACATGAATTGATCAGTTGTAAACCACATCTGAAAATCAGAAGTCTTGAGCCTCATAGCATTGCCAGTATTCCTGGAGGATGTCAGTAAACAGAAGAATCAGCGGCACAGCTAACTTTTCATTTTAGTCATCTTATGGCTTCACCTCCCCCTTGAGAGGTTTGCTTGGGACATAAGTGTGTCACTTTACCTTCTATTATCCCTAGGAGTGTTTTTAGGCTGAATGAGCTGATGGAGTTTCACTGTTACTTTTAATTACTTATTGTGTAATGTCCACCAGTTAATTAATTGTACCTGACAACTGGTAAACTTACAATTTGAAAAAACAAAATGAATATGAACAACATGCAGACTGTGAGCAATGCTGTTTATTTGTGTAGCTATCCAGAATATCTATGGGCAAGGGATTGTATTAGACTCTGGATAAAAAAGTAAGATTAAATGAGAATGTAAAGTACAAAGTGCTACATAGATGTAGGATGATTTTTTGAAAAACCAGACCTACCTAGATTTCATATATATGGAGAATTCCCAGTGAGGAAACTTCCTCTATCAAGCATATTGGCAACCATTCTGCAATTCAAGAGAGTTGCCTCGTGTTATTTTTGCTATGATTCCTCCTCCTTCTACTACTATATACTACATACTACCTCCTACCTCCCTTAACCTCTAGCTTTTCTAAGCCCTTCCAATGTCATTCTGCATATAGGAATAAAACCTTAGGTCTTGTAAATAGGTAGAAATTTAGGGCACGAGGCCATCAGTCATCTACTACTATGTAAGTCTTAAGCTTCTTGGATTCTTATTTGGAGTACATGTCAATCAGTCTCTGGCTCTATCCTCACCTACTTGGCCATGCCCCTTTCTGTTCCTTCATTCATCCACCTTCACCTGAGGTCATGCTTTAAATGTGTAGTTTTATTAGATCAGTAAATGCACAGTAAAAAAAGAAGTATTAATTTAATGAAAAATAAACCACACATCCAGTCCATGGATCTGACCTCTTAACTTTGAGGCTGGAATCCATCTCCCTCCCTCTCTTTACCTTCTAGCCACAGTAGGGGAGAAAGAATGCCCTGAAAATTTAGTGACTTATTATAAATATCTGGTCTCCCTGTGAATAGGAGGTAGACAAAAGCAGTTAACTCACCACTATGGATTCTCATGATCACAGCCAATGAGCATGAGCACACGGGAAACGTGGATTGCTCCTCCAGGATCCACCTCTGCCATCCCAACACTGAAGACGTGTACCAATCAGCTTTCGCTGGGGCTAATCTGACAGAAGGGGCTAAACTATCACAAACCTAAGCATGATTATACAGACAGTTGTGCCTCAGTTCTCAACTGCCATTGTCTCTCCTTGATACTTGAAAAATCCGACACCAGATGGTGTTTATATGTCTTCAATCACTCCTGCTCCACAAGTACTGAATCCAAACCAAGTCCAAGTTGAGGCTGCATCATCATTTGCCTTGCTCCTTTTTTGTCTTGTTCCATCTAGGAGGGGGTGTAGCCACATCCCTTCTATCTGGGCTTAGAAATCTCAGTAAACATAGAGAGCAAATCAAAGTCATTTTCCAAGTCAGCGAGATGTTTTGGTTGTAGGTTCTCATTGTTGCTTGTTGTTGTTAAGTCACATCTGACTCTCTGTGACCCAGTGGACCACACTATCCACCATTTTCTTGGCAAAGGTACTGGAGAAGTTTACCATTTCCTTCTCCAGTAGATTAAGGCAAATAGGTTAAATGACTTGCCCAGGGGTACCCAGCTAATAAATGTCTCAGGTCACATTTGAACTCAGTTCTTCCAGACTCCAGGTCCAGCACTCTATCTATCCACTGAACCACCTAGCTGCCTCCAGTAAGGTTGTACTGAATGAGAAACATAATGATTGCTTCATTACCTGACTTAAGTTCATCAGTAATATAACCTGATGAGAGTCATGACTGATTGTGAAACATGCTTTCTGCCTTTCAGAAGAGCCCTGGTGGATCAGAAGTGCATTTTGTATTTTGTTTTCAGAAATAGCCAAATGTTTGAATTCCTTTTGCCCATCTCTGCTGCTGTGCCAAGGTTAAAGGCTGGGGTAGGAAGAGAAGTGTCATTTGGAAGTGACAGTAGTATTTGTTTTTCCCAAAAAGAATATAAATGCAAAATAAGACTCCTGTTAAGTTTTATTACCTTGGAAGTATTGGGATTACAACTGCATGTGCTTACATACTTCCTGCTTCTCTTGGATAGAACTAATACTTCAGGTTATTTAAAGATAAGTGGATTAAGTCACATTCTCTGTGGAAACCTTATTTCTAATGAGATGGTCTTGGTATATTAGCTTTGACAGCTCCTGGCACAATGTTAGGTTGGAGGTTAGCCACAGCCATGATTGGAGATGGCTGTTTGGCTCCTGGGGATCAGCAGGAGGTCTAGTTAACATCCTTCCACTGCTGTGAGGTTCTTATGTTTTGAGTGTTAAGCCTGAATGGCGCACTGTGCTCTGGGCAGTGGTTCACTACTTATTCTTAGTACCCATGGAATTTTCAAGGTATGTGTGTTCCATCAACATGGTAGAGCGTGACACATACTATAACCATCAACTCCATAGGATCACATTTTCTCTGTCCCTGCCTCTTTCTCCCCAGATCAATGGAGCATGGGAACCTTTAAAAAAATTATCATTAACTAATTTAATACCCCATGGGCCACCTATATTTTGGTACCTTTCTAAAAGTGAATAAGGAAAGAAGAAAGAAAACTAGGGGCTTAAAAGGAAGATTCAGGGAATAGCTAGGTAGTGCAGTGGACAGAGCACTGGCCCTAGATTCAGGAGGACCTGAATTCAAATCTGACCTCAGACACATAACACTTAACTAGCTGTGTGACTCTGGGCAAGTCACTTAACCCTATTGCCTAGACAAAAAAAAAAGGAAGATTCAGAAATAAACAATTCCAGGCCTCAGTTTTCCCTTCTGCAAAGTGGGAATGACAATGACATATCTGTCTTCTTCAAGGGTTGTTCAGAGGATCAAGTGAGATAAGGGATGTGAAAAGTGCTTTTTAAGCTGCCAAGACACAGACAAATAGAAGCTTTAAGGTTTATAAAGTGTTTTACACACACACCCTTGTGAAACCACTAAATTAAATAGTAGCCAATTGCATAGCTGATACTTATATTGAAATCTGCCCAGAACTACAGAGCTAGCATAAAAATCATAGAAGAGGGTTTTGAATCCTTGACTTCTGACTCTGAGCCCGAAAGCTCTTTCTGAAACCCTGGGTCAGTGGTAGTGTGTGAAAAGCCCATGAGTAAAGAAGTGTGTTCTGCAGAGTGACTTATTTACATAATATTGTTTTGTCTTGGTATGAGGGGAAAAAAACATAACATTTATTTCTGTTTCTCTTTCATTAGAATAAAGAAGATATTTTCTTTGTGGTCTTGAATAAAGAAAGTGGCTCAGGTCTGGGATTCAGCGTGGCAGGTGGAGCAGATTTGGAGCAGAAATCAATTACTGTAAGTGGTGGCCTCAGGTTTCCCCCAGGAAAACTGCCTGCCAGTCATCTAAAATTTGGATCCACTGCTCATTTGTTGGGACTCATTTAATGTATGCTATCAGTTTTTTTCTGTGCAAACCCTTTGACCCAGTAATACCACAAATAGGTCTGTATCCCAAAGAATCAAAGAAAAAGGTAAAGGATCTTTATGTACAAAAATATTTATAGCCGTTCTTTTTATGGTGGCAAAAAACTGGAAATTGAGGGGATGCTCATCAACGGGGGAATGGCTGAACAATTGTAGCATATGATTGTGGTGGATTACAATTGTGCTATAAGAAATGGTGAGGGGGGGGAGATGGTTTCAGAAAAACATGTGAAGAACTATATGAACCCATGCCAAATAAAGTGAGCAGAGCCAGGAGATCATTGTATGCAGTAACAGCAATATTATAATGATGATCAACTGTAAAAGACTTAGTTACTCTGAACAAGACAGTGATCTAAGATGACTCCAAAGGGCACATGATGAAAAGTGCTCTCCACCTCCAACAAGTGCTCTCCACCTCCAGAGAGAACCGATGAGCTCTTGAGTGCAAACTGAAATATAGTTTTCTCAGTTTCTTTATTTTTCTTGGTTTTTTGTGATATGGCTAATATGGAAATGTTTTGCATGATTTCATATGTATAATTGATATCATATTGCTTGCGTTTTTGGTAGGGGAGGGAGAGAATTTGGAATTCAAAAAAAATTTTTTTTAATTACATAGTTTTTAAAACTGTACTAGTTTATGCCAGCAGCTTATAAAATGAGAAATTGGAGCCTGCACTATTGAGGAGATAAGTGATATGCTTTTTATTGATCAACAAACTTTAACGGCCTAGTAAGTGCCAGGTACTGTGCAAGGTGCCAAGGGTACAAATAATGAAGCAATCCCTACTTGTAATGAGCTTGCATGCTAGCAAGTGGGACAATGGCACGTACAAGTATGTGCAGGGTAAATAGGAAAAGAGCAAGCACAACTCAATGCGGAGAAGCTAAATGCAAGGTAGTTTTGGGAGGAAGAGAGGACACTAGTATTTGAAGGGATCATGAAAAGCTTAATGCCAAAAGATATGTCCAAGCTGCATCTTAAAGAAAGAGAAGTATTCTGTGAGGTAAGTGTATTCAGGCATGGGGGACCACCAGTGTAAGATACAGAGATGGGAGATGGAGTGTGAGGAACAGAGAAGCACTGGAGTTTGTTGAGTATCAGGCAATTGGGGTTAAGTGACTTGCCCAGCACAGCTAGTAAGTGTCAAGTGTTTGGTCTGAGGCGGGATTTGAACTCAGGTCCTTCTGACTTCAGGGCTGGTGCTCTATCCACTGTACCACCTAGCTGCCCCTAATAAGTTTTTTTTTTTTGCACTTTTGAGATCATCTTTTTGTTTATGTAGAAAAATCCTTGCAGGAATTTTATTAATCTTTTTTTAGACTATTCTATTTAGACTGTTCACTTTTAGAGAAGTGGGGGGGGGGAGAATACCATTCAGAGGCAAAATAAATGGAAAGAGAGGAAAACTTACCTTTTCTTCTCTCTGAGGTTCTGTAATGTAGTGTGAAAAAACACTGGACTGGTTTACCACCTATGTGGCATTTCCTTTCTTGGGGCCTCACTTCCTCCTGGATAAAATGAAGGAATTGGATTAAATAGGCTCCAAGGTTCGTTATTTCTTTTTTTTTTTCAGCCAAAGACAAGGTTTATTAAAACATCCATCATATTGGGCAGACTCTTAAGGAGTCTGCATATGGGTAAGCAGTGGCTAGATTATAAGAATCTGAGCAGTGGCTAAATTTTAAGAATCTAAGCATCTTAATGGAGACAAGATGGACTTTGTATACAGAAAGATTGTGGGAGGGATCAAGGAGTGGCCAAGTAGTCTGAGGTAACAGAATTATCAAGGGTGGGAAATGAAGCTTAGGTGGGACCAAGGGTGGGAAGTGGTCTGGGGCCATAGGGAGGCAAAACAATGGAGGGGAGATTGGGTGTAGCCACAATGAAAGACCAGTTGATGGGATTATGGCCTGGGAGGGGGGGAACGCCAGAGATTTGGCCATGTGGGGAAGTCCAGGGTTTTTCCTTTCTGGGGCCCAGATTCCAACCCCATCAGTCCCCCCTCAAACAAATAGGAACCCAAATTCTTTTGGGGTAAGGGGCAAAGGTCTCGGCTTCTGAAACTGCTTCCTGCTGGCAAGGGGCATAGAGCTGTCCCTGCCTCAAGGGGGTCCCAAAGAGGAGGTTGACTGGAACTGAGCACAGGCTGCATCCAGGGAATGATGTGGGGACATTGGCTGGTACTCGATGTTTGCTACCAACTGTAGGTGAATGGCCCATAGTCTGGAAGACAAATCTGACAGAAAAAACTGCAGGGCCCAGATATAAAACAGAGACTAGATTTAGGGCCCAACTTTGAGAGGATAAAACATCCTTAGCTCTGTTTGGATTCAGATAATGCCGTTTTCCATCCATGCAGTATTAAATCCACCTCATAGCCAGTAACATTCCCTTTCAAAGGAACATAATGGGGAAACTGAGCCAGGAGGATCCCATCTTAGACTGAGGCTAAAATTGTCCTCTCAGCTTTGCCGATGCTGACTTCCCACAGTATCACCTTCTGAGTAGCTTGTGTCATTTCTCTCAGATGGTGGATTATTGATTATCAACGTCTTATGACCCATCAGACAACTCAAAATAAAATCCTATGAGCTTTTACATCAAACAGCAAGTTTTGCTAATCACAGCTTAGGAAACTTTTCCAGGATTTACATCTCAAATTTAAATTTGTCCTGGTGTAAAAAGCCAATCATTAGAGAGTTCTATACACTTGCAAATTCTCAGCAAGCCATACATAACTCAAACAAACTTTTTGGCTAGTTTACACATTAAAACAATAACCAACAATACCGAAATTATTTTAGCGGTAACCAAATTATGAAAAGTTGCTTGACATAATTGATACAGAAAGTTCACCAATTTGAAACTTGAAACAAACCCATTACCAATCAGGTGACTTCAATTTTGTTAAATGCACTTCCAAATTACTTTACACAGAGAATCAACCTCTCATCGATAACAGTTACAACTTCAAATTTTAAAAAGCATGCTAACCCAAGTTTGGAGGCTAGCTTCATTACCTTGAGCAGGATGTGCTGAACCTGGGTTATGCTTCCAGGCAAAGGTTGCCCTAGGGCCCAAGGCCATTGCCAAGGGGGCCCATGCTGTAGCTGCTGCCCCTCTCCCCTCCTTCCTTTCCCAGGTGGGGGAAGGTGAAATCAAAAGTACTCAAGTGAAGGGAGTGGGAGAAAAGAGTGACCAGGGCTGGAAGGTCTAAACTGCTTAAAGATCAATCACAAAACCTCCAGAATCTGCCAAGATATTTTCAGGTGTTCTAACTTTCCCCTGTAACCTCCATGAAGGAGTATTCAGGGGTGTAGAGGGAAGGGAGTAAGTAAGCCTCAAGGAACCAAAAAGCAACTGCAGTTTTCCCCAATTCCCTAGTGCTGAGGGAATTCATAGATACACTTCTGCATAGGGCGTCCATCCTTGTCCTCTATGCTGTGGAAGATGTACCCAGGTCCATGGCCTTGAACTGACCCAGTGGACCGAGAGCGTCAGGCCGAGTGCAAGACAGCCTCATAACTATCTGCCAGAAAAGCACCTCCAAGCCTTGGTGCTTGGAGAGTGACCCCAACTGCAGAGCAAGAAAAGGAGGGAGAGGAGGCTTACATACCTTCCAGTCTTGGCTGAAGAAGAACTTGGGGTTAGGCAGTGTCCCCATTTGGGCCACCAAAATGATGCAATTTAGAGGTTCAGGGGTGCTGGGACCCCAAAATCACAATACGTGGGTCCTGTCAAAAGAATTCGACCCAAACTTTCTTTCAGCCAAAGACAGGGTTTATTAGAACATCCATCATATTGGGCAGACTCTTAAGGAATCTGAAGCAGTGGCTAGATTATAAGAATCTGAGCAGTGCCTAGATTTTAAGAATCTAAGCTTTTTTAAAAATTTTTTAATTTTTTTTAGGCAATTGGGGTTAAGTGACTTGCCCAGGGTCACACAGCTAGTAAGTGTCGAGTGTTTGGTCTGAGGCCAGATTTGAACTCTGGTCCTCTTGACTTCAGGGCCAGTGCTCTATCCACTGTGCCACCTAGCTGCCCCCAAGGTTCTTTCTAAGTTTAAATCTATGATCCTATGAGTTAGAGCATGGGAGATGTGAGTTCAAATCCTGCTACTGCCACTTAGTTGCTTTGAAACTGTAAGCAAGTCACTTTACCTGTTTGAGTTTTAGACTGTAAAATGGGAATAATAATCCCTGCAGTACCTCCTTTGAAGGGTTGTTGTAAGGATCAGATGAGATAATGTACAAAATGGACTTTGCAAACTTAAAAGCATTAGGTAATTAATAATTATATAAATGCTATAACAATTTACATATTATCTCATTTGAACCTGGTAATAACCCTGCAAAGTAGGTACTATTATCCCCATTTTGCAGATGAGGAAACTGAGGAAAACAGATTGAGTGACTTATCTAGAGTCAGCTAGTTCAGTATCTGAGGCTGCATTTGAACTCAGGTCTTCCTAAATCTGGGTTCAGGGCTCTATCTACCGAGCTGCTTATGAACTATTATTGTTTCATATTAGTAGAACTGACTGAAGGCACAGTTCCTCATAAGAGTCAAAGAATTTATATGAATTTGGTCCCAGGTTTCTTTATGTGTGGATTCTGGGGTAGGATAATAAGATACATTCTAAAAAGAATTATTGGCTCATTTTATTTTGGTAAAGCAACCCAAACTTCTTTCCAAAATAATAATGACTTTTTAAAAATGGTTTAGAAGGTCTTTGAGATCCTTAGGGAAAAAATGTAGTGTATGTATTAAAGTTATCAAGATAGATCAGTTTTTACTAAATGGATACTATGTTCCAGGCCTTAAACTGGAGATACAAAATAAAAAATGAAATGGCCTCTGCCTTAAAGGAGCTTACATTCCATCAGCGGAAACAATATATACCTATATAAGTATAAACAAAATAAATACAAGCTATTTGGGAGTGGGGCACTAGCAGCATAAGAAAGGTCTTATGTAGGTAGTAGTATTTGAACACATATTTCTTATGTGCCTGCTACGTATATGATTCAGAAAATGTGGCCCTTGATTATTTAAAATTAATGTCAAGTCACTATGTTGCCTATTAAAAAAAATGTTAACAGTTTTGCTTTTACTTTCCTTTCCCTTCATTTATACAGGTTCACAGAGTGTTTTCCCAGGGAGTTGCCTCTCAGGAAGGAAGCATCCACCGAGGAGATCTCCTTTTGTCCATTAATGGCACCTCATTGACTGGGTCTATCCATGGAGATGTTTTGAATGCCCTCCACCAAGCAAAGATGCACAAAGATGCTGTTGTTGTCATCAAGAGAGTAAAAGACAAGGAGAGGGGCTCTGCCAGACAAGAGCCCACTCCTGCAAGTAGGAAGGTGACTCTGTCCAAAAAGGATGTTATCCTGGAACTTGGAATAGGTGAGATGTCAGTCTCTGGAACAAGAGGGATGTGGGAACCTGGGAAATGGGGACCATAGGAATTGGAGTCTGAAAGTACCAGGCTCATGGTCAGAAGATTTGACCAGGGTGTGATTTGTTCTGGTTTTTGTGTTCCTTGAAAACCAACGTTATAACTAGAAATGATTTTAAATGCTCCAGAGGTTAAAGCCAGATTAATAAAAATGATTCTTTAAACTTACTTAAATCTGTATAGAAACAGGTGCTTTTGTTATTTACATCTTTTCAAAGTCTTAACTATAGCAGGGTGACAGATTTGATCCAAGATGCTGAAATTTAAAGAACTCTGGCATCACTTTTATTCCTTCAACAGGTAGAAATAACTGAACTTAGCACCTAGTTCAGGCCTCAAGGCCACATGTAGCCTTGTTAGTCTGAGACTAACTGACCTAGCTAGTCTAAGCAATTAGTTAAAATAGGAATCTAATAGAATGCTGCTTCCCCCACCCCCATTCCCATCAACCCTCGAGCTGCACCCTTGGTGAGCTCCTCATCAGCTTGCCCTATCCTCTTTCTTTTCGTTGGTGGCATTCCCAGAAACAAATCCCCTCAGGTCTCTATCCAATGGTGCTAGGCTCCGGAGGTTTCTGTCTGTCCTCAGGTCTCTATACCTCAAGGTATAAGGTCTCCGCCCTATCAAATGACAGAGCTAGGAGTAAGTGACTGGACTTGTGATCTCATTGATATAAGGAACTCCCAGGCAAGAAACCTCCTAACAATGCATGTCTGTACCTTCTCTGCAACTTACAGGTGCATAAAGTCTTAAAGTGTTACTTAGTCTACCGCCATTCACTGATTCAACTTACAAAATTGATTTAAAGGTGCTTCTCCTGCAGCTTGAGCCCCACCCCTTTTATGGTACTTGTCCCCTGCACCAGAATCATTAGGGGTTTTCTGTGAGCTCAGGAAACCTGGGGGGAAACAAGAGGAGAGGAATTCTGGTACTTGGAGGCTTAGAGAAAATGTTATGTTTTGATTTTCTCCTTTCTGTCCACTCTTATTTCAGGAAACAAAAGAGATAGGAGAAGAAGGGGAACATTTTAGTTTAAAAGCATCCCGCTTGAGAGTGTTAATACAGGGAAAGAAAAAGTGATTTTCTGGAGTCAGAGGTACCCGGTTGGAATCCCTGCTCTGTAACTTACTGCCTTTATGACCTTAGACAAATCACTTATCTTTTTGAGGCCTCAGTTTATCTGTAAAATGAAGGATTAGACTAGATGACCCCCATGTCATCTCCTAACTATAAATCTAAGATCCTAAGACCTTTTGACCTCAGCCTGAATTAATGCCACCAATCTGATGACAAATTTGCTCATTTTGGAATAGAGTGCATCCCTTAAACTGCCAAATTTCCAGTATGTGGCTGAAATAAGGTCTTATTTTCACCCTGAGTTCTATAGAGGGCTTTCTAGCCATTTAGTGTTGAGGGCAAAAAGGACTATATAATCAAGACTCCACAGTATTAAGTTTAAAACAGCTGCTATCTTTTTCACTCTATGCATCTTAAATTTGGCCTTGGGCTTTGGGAAATGATAGTCTTGGCTTCTGGAACAGATGATAAAGGACATTTAAGGTGCCATGGGTTCCCTTGTCATGCCTTTACCTACCTGTTTTGAAATGAACAAATTCAACACATCTAGAGAAACAAGTCAGTTTCCCAGCCTATATTTTCCTTGACTTTCCTTGAAACACTGTTTAAACAGGTGTGTGTCATAATCCCACTCGGGGACCTTTCTGAGATACTACTCTGACCTCTCTTCTTACCTGAGTCTCAGTTTTTTTCATCCATAAAATAGGTATGGTATTAGGGACAGGGACAGGGACAGGAACTGTTGTTTTTAATGGTATCTGGAACTCCAGGATGAGGAATCCTACCTACCTACCTGTAAAAATTAAGCAACAAATAGTCTTAGAGAATTACCTGAGGAATTAAATGATTTGCCCAGTCACATAACAAGCATGTGTCAGAGTCTTCCTGGCTGTGAGACTACAACTCTATTCACTAGACCTCGATGTCTCTGTGGGAATAATAATACTGGATCTCAGTCTATGGTCCTATGACCTGCAGGCTTGTTGTAGCCTTAACTGAGATGGAGTGTGTAAAGTATTTTTACAGACTTTAGAGCACTGATCAAATGTCAAGTGTTATGATTATTGTTAGCTAATAATCATAATTATTGTAACTATTACTACTAATAATACCACTTATATAGCATTTTAAGGTTTGCAAAGTGTTTTACATAGTGTTATCTCATTTGATCTTCACAACAACCCCAGGAGATAGGTGCTATTATAACCTGTTTTACAGATGAGGAAACTGAGGCTCAGAGAGGGGAAGGGACCTCTCCAGAGCCACACAGTTAGCAAGTGTCTAAGGAAGGATGTGAACCTAGACCTTCTTGACTCCAAGTCCAGTATTCTATTCACCACACTTTGCTACTCCTTGAGAAAAGTCTGCTGCCTTTGGAAAATTTGCCTAAGAACCTTGCCATCATAGTAGTATTCATTCCCAGATAATTTTGTGTGGAGATTACCAAATCCTACCGTTCCTTCTCCCTAAAAAACTCTTAGGAACTACCAAATAATAATAAGGTGCTATCTTTTCTGATCAGAGGCAATACTAGGGACCCCAGAGATTAACAGGAATCTTTAACTGTACATGAAAGTTCTTGTTTCGGAATCTTGGTATGGCTATGAGAAGAATGAATATGAACGGCACTCTAATACCACATTTCTGGCTTTCACTGCAGAAGGCAGAAGGGCAGATCTTAGTGATGCAATGTGTGTTGAGTTACTGAAGACCTCTGCTGGACTAGGCTTCAGTCTTGATGGAGGAAAAGCATCTGTGACTGGAGACCGACCCTTGTTAGTGAAAAGAGTCTTTAAAGGTACTGTACCTAGGAAACCTACCAAACTTTCTGTGATGTACAATTTGGTTTCTTCATGTAAAGCTCTAAAAATTTCCATATCAACTGGGAAGAGCTCAGGCATTTTCTGATGCATGTGAAATCTCTTAATAACAAGACTCATTACTGTGAAAAATACTGTGTTCTTTAAGAGTCCCAGGGGTTGAACTCTCTACTTGGATACTAAATGTGTCTTTGCCTTATTTCAACTAAAGTTAGAAATGCTAGACTGAGAAAGGGAAGGGGTTTGTTAAAGGAGCCTGATTTTCAGTCCTAGCCTTAGAATAGACAAAATGTCTGTGGCACTCTGGAAAAGCACTGTTGAATATCGGCAAAGTTCCATATCAGCTTCCCGTGGGTGACTTTTATATTCAGATGCCATAGAGTGCTAAAGCCAGAGTCAGAAAGATCCAAGTTCAAATCCAGACTTGGTCATACTGGCTATGTGAAGCTGAAGAAGTCACTTATCCTCTGCCTTAGCTTCCTCATCTATCAAATGGGGATAATAATAGCACCTACTCTCCTCAGTCATTGGGGGATAAAACCTTAAATATTTGAAAACCAAATGCTACTTATTAGTATTATAACATTAGTATTACAATAGCAATGAACAGATCATAAACCAGCTGGACATTGGGAGCCCTGTGGGAATTAGGCTAACTCTAGTAACTAGGGAAATGACTAATTCACTAAATGTGAGTTTTCCAATCCTTTCCCCAACATTTAGCACCTTTGAGATCATGACCATATCTTTTAATGTCAGTGAACTTCAGTTTTCTCATCTGTGAAATGGGAGTAATGATATCTAGAGCAATTAATTCTCAGGGTTGTAATGAGGATAAAATGAGATAATTTATATAAAATGCTCTGCAAACTTTGAAGTATATATGAACTTCCACTAACTACTCTTATAAATTACCATTTAATCACTGCATATGCTCTAAGAACTTGTTCTTCTCAGTTCTTTCAGTCAACAACCCCCTGACATTTCTTTAATGTTATTTACAAAATGCTTTTACACATATAACCTTACACAACTCTATGAGTAGAGGACAAGTATTGTTATTCCCTTTTAGCAGATGGCAAAACTGAGGTGCAAAGCAGTGAAATGACTGGCCCAAGATGACACAGCTAGTAAATGGAAGATCTAGGACTAAACTACAGATCTTCTAACTCCTTGTTCAAGCTTTCTTTGAATATAAGTGGTACACACACACACACACACACACACGACAGTAATATTCCACTATATCTGCAATACCACATTGTGTTTAGTTATTCCTCAATCAGTAGGTTTCT
The DNA here is from genome assembly GCF_900497805.2 of Vombatus ursinus. Classification (NCBI taxonomy): domain Eukaryota; kingdom Metazoa; phylum Chordata; class Mammalia; order Diprotodontia; family Vombatidae; genus Vombatus; species Vombatus ursinus. The sequence goes on along the minus strand of NW_020954569.1, from coordinate 80,340,375 downwards.
ACTTTGCTTCCAGTTTTTTGCTACCAGAAGAAGTGCTGAGGTGTATGTGTGTATGTACTTCTTCTGGTAGCAGAAAACTGGAAGCAAAGTATTTTAAATATTTTTAAATTCCCTATTTTAAAAATGAGGAACCTGAGGCAGGCAGAGGTTTGGTGACTTGCTCAGGGTCGCACAACTTGTAAGTGTCTGAGGCTGGATTTGAACTCAGGCCTTCCTGACTCCAGGTCCAGTGCTCTAACCACTAAGTCACTTAGATGCCTCTTGTATCTTTTAGCTACAGGTAGTCTGGCTTGGGTCTTTAGGTCTGCATTCCTTAGAAGAACACCAGTAGAGCGCAGCCAGTGCAGTGGTACATAGGATCCCTCCCCCCCCCCCACCCCCCGCGAAATATTGGTCCAACTGATCACATAAAGCAGCTCCCTTAGACTGCATACTTTTAAGTTTTTGTGTTTGAGAAAACAGTTTTGGGTCTTGAGAATTTAACACTGCTCTTGGCATCTCACTGACCAGTTAACAGAGTTAGATGTCCTTAGGTTTTTTAATAAAAAGTTCTACTTTTGTCACAGATACAGATTTTCAATCCTAGATGTTGATTTTGAATAATTTCTTTTTTCCATCAGGTCAGGATATATTTCTTATCATTTCACCCATATTTTTGGATGCTCAAATGTCAGCTACAATTCCAGTGTGTGGTCAGATTTCACACATTTAGTATGCAATCCTTCCAATTGTTTTCTGTTGACCATCATGGTTTCTGGAGAAAACTTTTAAGCCTCCTAGATTTCCTACTCCTGTCCAACCTCATTTTCCTATGAATAGAAGCTTGTACATCTAGAATGTAATTCTTTGTGCTTCACAGCAATTAACTGCTTTAAGAAAGGGCATTTTCTGGTCTTTTTGCTTGTTTTGTTTTCTTAATGAACACTGAATAAAAGCAGATTATCTCTTATTCAGGTTAAGCCTGAACTCATTTTCATTTGTACTCGAGTTCATAAATTTGGGGCATAATATTGGGGCATTCAGGAGTAAGGCAGAAATATATTCCACTCCCAGGGTGGGAAATTAGTTGCACAGCTTCCAAAGTCATTGAGAGACATCTGCTTTGTAATTCTTTAGTCTGCTTACTCAGCACTCACTGTTTGTTCCTACTCACAGGTGGTGCTGCAGAACAAGCCGGGACAATTGAAGCTGGAGATGAAATTCTTGCCATTAGTGGAAAGTCACTGACAGGGCTCATGCACTATGATGCCTGGAACATTATTAAGTCTGTCCCAGAAGGGCCTGTGCAATTACTAATTAGGAAGCACAGAACAGCAGTATGAAGCACACTATGGCTTATTGCATTAGCCACGAAGGACTCTCTCCAATTCCCCCTTCTCCTTCTATTTTGCATCAAAGTGACTTGTGGCCATAGAGTGGAATCCTTAAACAGCCAAAAGCCACATTGGTGAAGCTTGCACAGATGGTCTATTGAGAAGAATCCTAGGACCTTGCTAGAATATGGAAGGGTATAAAAACCCTAACGATTTGGGATATTGAGAGGCAATGAAATTGAACTTTGGTACCTTATCACATGAAGCATTCTTGGCTGGGAAAATCACTTTCAGTTGTGTGGCTGTCCTTGGACTAGAAACAAGAATTTTCAGGTTAGGGATAGCAAATCTTGCTATCCTGACAAGATAAGATTTTAGATTGTATCCATATCATTTAGTCATTTTCTGTCACCTTGAATAAAATACACTAGTCTCCAATTCTGACGGAACAATAGAGGGAACTCAAACACATGTTTTTTTTGAGTCAAAATGAAAACTATGATATATCATTTTGTGGATAAATTAACAGGATGCTATGGGTGCATGGAAAGCTGCCATAATTGTAAATATTACCTGGATAAAAAGGTTTAAAATAGTGACCTAACCATGTGACTGAGCTCAGGAATTGTCTAAAACTGAAAAAAGCAAAAATGAGGAAATTGCTCAACAGGGAAGTGTTATGTTAGCAGATGTGTCCTCCCTGGAGGGCTGAGGGCAGTGAAATAATAGTCCTTTCTGAAGAAATGGTATTTCCCAGACTAGCTGTTAAGCTTTCATAAACTTTGTAAAATACACATTCTATCAAGCTCACTCTTACAAATTAATATGAGAGCTCAAAAATCACAATATGGGGTTGGGTTCTGTTTAATGAATTGTTTGGTCATTAAAATAACTAGCAGAAAAATGTCACAGTCACTTTTAGGTCTCTGTTTCAATTGGTTTTAATTTTTAATAATAAAATATATCTTCTTATTCACAGATTTATCCATATGTACTATAATTGGAATCCATCTGGGCACTCTAAATTATTTTAAGGAATTTTTTTTCTTTTTAGTGTTGTAGGAAATTAATATTTCAAAGTACCAGATCCCTTCTCATGCTGTGGTTAATGTTCTTGTCGCCCTCTGTATCATAGTAGTTTTTCAAATGTCTATCGTTTTTGCCAAAGGTATTATCCTGCTGAACATTGTTGTGACCTTACTGGTGCTTTGGAAGTCCCTTCCTTGTAGCCCATCCTCTTAAACATATGACAGTCAAAAGGAATTCCCTGCCCTCTTTGTGTGCCCATTTCTTCCATCAAAATTGGCTGGGGAAAGTATTTTCCTTATTTGTACAAGAACCCTTTCTTGATAACTCTGAAATCCTTATCTGCTTCTTTATCTTTGAATTGTTTATGTGCTTTCAGCTCCCAAGTGTGAGTTAGGAGTCTCAGAAAAGATCCTTTCCCCTTCTATCATTCCAAGCTGCTCTGTAAGACCAAATTTCTTCATCCATCACTGTGCAAAATTTGACCACCACCACCACTACCAAAAAAAAATAGCTCTCATTTCAAGTTTTCAAAACCCTTCTCCCCATCTCATTTGGCCAATGAGCACAACAGGAGGCAATGGGATAATGAAAACAAAGATAATGAAAAATACAGTGTCAATCATTCTTTTCAGATAAAGGGGTAACCACCATGTGTTTAAACTAGAAATTAATGTGATGGATGCATATTTGCTGGGAAGCTGATCTTCTCAGATAAAATAAGGTTGATGATTGAATCTAATAAATCCTACTACTTACTGATTAATGTGAAAGCTTGTCTGTGGACTTAGAGAAAGGAATTTAGAAACCCTTATATTCCAAATAACCATGTTGAGTCTCCAGCCTACAAGGTTGATATGCTGATTTTCCAGGCATTGCTGACCATCTACGTTGAAGTTTGAGAGAAATTTTGGTATCTTCCCAAGCTCTGACTTCTCATCCAGGAAGACAGGACAGCTGCTGGAGTGGTGACCAAATGGTCAATGAAAAATCAAGTGATTATTTCATTACCACATGGCATGCAAAGAATCAGTGTGAACCCAGATTTCCCCTTATACTCATTGGAGTCAATGGATATCAGTATCCTTCAGGTGACCACTGAAATAAGTAGAGACAACTCCTTGCCTCCTCTTTATGCTCACTGGCTGAATGAGATAGATAGAGAGGGTTTTGCAAACTTGAAGTGTAAGCTATTAAAAAAAATTTTTTTTGGAAGAGATGGTGGTGGTTGAGTCATGCAGTGATGAATGAAGAGATTTGGGCTTACACAGCAGCTTGGAATGATAGAATGCACACATGGTCTTTTCTGAGATTACCAACTCCCTACACTTGGGATCTAGAAGGAAAAAGCTTATTAGGCATATTTCTGTCCTTTGTAAGCCCAGGGATTGACATTAACATGGCACTGGAAAGAACCCCTGGCTTGGCTCTCTTTTGGGCTCTGAGGGAGGGATGATGCAAAAGGTATCACAGTTCTAGACTAGGAAATAAAAAACTCTTTGTCTTACGTATTCAAGGCTCTTGCATGATTTGTATTTCAGATGAGCCCTCTAGGAGGTCCCACCCTTCATTAAATGAACACTAATGATTTTGTCCCACTAAAACTGTTAGTTTTTATTTGTGTTTTTCCACAAGTTGGTCATTCACAGAGAGCCTATAGCAGATAATGTGTGTTAGGGCATGTAAAATGCGACAGTGAAAATATTTTGCAAAGTGTTAAAGTAGAAGTGGATGGGTAGGTGCAAATGGAACCCAATCTATTTCAATTTTATGTGTTTAGCTAAATTTATACCATACTTGTTGTATGATGTTGTACATTTATACTTTATTTATATAAAATAAAATGCCTTGTATATTATTAAAATGTGAGTGCAATGATAGTAAATAGACTGTACATTTTTTTAAAGACTTGCTTTTTCTCTAGGTTATGTAAATCTGCATCTCTGTAAACATGGGTTTTTAAAGTAATTTTCAAAAAATAAAGACTCTACTTAGACTTGTTTCATTTAACAGTTTCTGTGTCAAATAGAAGCAACCTCTTTCTAGACAAGTCAACAAGTATTGATTAGTCACAAACACCTTGTGTAGTGTTTCAAAAATTACTACTAACATTAATACATCATATATAATAAATACTAATTGATCAATGATCAAGACAAACTTGGAGCCAACTTTTAACTGAAATCCCAAGTATGAATACTTTAAAATTTTTTTTATCTTAAGCTGATAGGGAGAATTTATGAAAAAAGGAGACTAAAATTAATATTCATTGCTCATATTGACTAACATTAAGAACCATTTACAATGTAATGAACATATAGAAACTCACACAATTCTGTGAGGAAAGAACATGAATACCATTCTCCCCTTTTTTCATTTTTTATTCGGTTAGGCAATGGGGTTAAGTGACTTGCCCAGGGTCACACAGCTAGTAAGTGGTATGTGTCAGAGGCCGTATTTGTACTCAGGCCCTCCTGAATCCAAGGCCGTGCTCTATCCACTGTGCTACCTAGCTGCCCCCTCTCCCCTTTTTTCAGAGGGGGAAACTAAGGCTCAAAGCAGCAAAAGTGCTTTGTCTAAGCTCACACATCAAAATAAAATCTAACTAATTCATTTGCTAGGTCTCATTCTGAATCCCTGTGAAGCTCCATGACCTCAAAGAGTAGACAGAGCTGCCTATGTGATGTGTTAGGTGGCAGGGTAATCCTCACAAACAACATGCCCTATCCCTTACTGACTACTATGGTATTGCAGATTCCATGATCATTGACATATTCTGTGGCATCTTGAAGGCTTTTCTTTCTTCTAAGACACTTATTAAGATACCTGAGATGTAATAATTATTTGAATCAGGCATTATCTTTTCTAGAATGATGTGATTGATAACTGAGAACAAGGAATTACACAAAGGATAGGGAAAAAAGGGACCTGAATTTGGAAGTATCAAACGTTTCCAGGACATGGCCACTTTTAGTCACCACTGTCCCACTATCCCTCAATACCCATTCCTTTTTTCCAGGTCTATGCAATCTTCTCTATCCCTGTTTCCATTATCTATCAACTTCCAAGAAATTCTTTCAACTTATTTTGTAACTCTATTACCTGGTTCAAGTTCTTCCCGTCAACATTATCCCCATGTTATCATCACTGGGGACTTAAACATTTATGGTGATAGCCCCTTTAATAATTTTGTCGTACAATTCTTTAACATCCTCAACTCTGATGACTTCCTTTTCCACCCCAGGCTGACCACACACCCACACTGCCACATCTCAAACTTCAGCTCTCAATCTCAATCATGTCTAAAGTGCAAAACTGTGAAATGTCACTCTTTCACTAGATATTGCTATTCTACCTTCTCTCTTCTCTCTCACATCAGATCTACTCTTTGATCCATTCCTGATCTCCTAGTCCATCCCTCCTAGGTTTCACCTGCTTCCACACCAAGGTCTTTGTGCTTTTCCACTTTCTTGTTTTACTCACCATTCCCATAATACCCCTTGTTACCATGGCCTTCTTTTGTCCCCAACTAGTAAATCGTCACCCCTGGATAGCTTCACAATCAGTTTTCCCCTCTCCCACTCCAGAACTGCCCAGTGTCACAGTAGAAATTCACAAAAATTAAGCTAATTTCATCCAATACAGATTCATATTATATAACTCTAGCTGGCTCCTTCAAACCTCCCACTCTACCCTTAGCAAATTATCTAAATAATCATAGACATCTGAGGATTGGGAAGAGACTTTGTGGTCCTTCTAGTCCAACTCACACAGGAAGGGGAATTCCCATTATAATATACCCAGCAAGAGGCCACCTAGCCTCAGCTTGAAGACCTCTAGGGAAGGGAAATCCTCCGGCTCCTAAAGAGGAGCCCTTCTACCTTGGACAGCTCCACTTGTTAGGAAGGATTATTTTCTAACCTCAAACCTAAACTGACTTCTTTGCCTTTTCCCCCTATTGCTCCTAGTTCTACCCTCTGAGGGTCAAACAGAATAAGTCCAATCCTGCCAGATACTCGACAGGGAAGGGAAGTGAAGAGAAAGGGAAGGAAATAAGCATGTATATAGTGCCTACTATGTGCTAAGCACTCTGCTAATTACCTTTTTTTTTTAAACAAAGCTCTCATTTGGTCTTCACAACAACTCTAAGATGTGTTATTAATTTTCCCATTTTATACTTGGGAAAACAGAGGCAAGCAAAGGTTAAGTGTTAAGATGTTAAAGTTAACAGAGGTTGCCTGGGGTCACACAGCTAGTAAATGCCTGAGGTTGGATTTGAATCCAGATTTTCCTGCCTCCAGGCCCAGTGCTCTATCCACTAAACCACCAGCTGTCTCACTGGAAGACAGCTATCATGTCATTCCACCCCCTTCCCTTCTCTCAGGTAATTATGATCCCTCTATCCAGTCCATTTCCCTTCCAGTCCAAAGTTGGGAGAAAAAGTTGTCAACAGTCCTGATGCTTCTGCTTCACTTCCTGTTCTCCCCTGATCATCCTCCTGGCTTCTGCTTCTACCACTCTACTGAAACTGCCTTTTTAAATGACCAAACAACACATCCAATTATTCTCCATCCGTCTCTCCCAAATAATAAAGCTTTTGACACCAGCTTCTGTCACCACTGATCCCCCTTTCCTTCTTCCTTCTCTCCTCCCTCTGCCTTAGGCATCACCCCCTTTTGGTTCTCCTCCTACCTCTCTAAATGATCCTGCTCTAATCCTGCACATCTCTAACTGGTCTGGTGCATATTTCCCAAGAGTCTAATCTTGGCTCTCATCTCTATTCAACTCAATTCAAAGAAAATACCTATTAATCACCTATTATTTGCCAGGCAGTTTAGTAGGTGCTTGGGGATGCCATAAAAAAACCAAACAATCCCTGCCCTGATCCCAAGGATTCATTACCACCTCTGTGAGCTTCTGTAATCTATGGCTACAGTTCTGACCTTTGTTCTGAGCATCACATAGATATTTCCACCAGCACCTGAAACTCAAGACATCCAAAATTGAGCTTGCTGTCTTTTCCCTTAAAATTGTTCTCCATGAATGTAGAACATGGGAAGACTTACATGAACTAATGAGGAATGGAGTAAGCAAAAGGAGGGAAACAACATTTATAGCAACTATAACATAAATATAAAAAACACAAAACGGAAATTGAATGCTGTAAGCAGTTATTCCTAGAAAGATGTGCCAAGCATGCCAGCAGAGTGTATTTGGTTCTTCCCTACCTCAACACCTCCAGGTTCCTCTTATGGACGTGACTGGTACAGGAACGTAACTATCTAGGCATCTCCTAGGCCCTATTCCTGTGTAACTATAATGACCAAGCTTAGACCTAGAAAAGAATTAAGAAAGTATACCCCCCTTCATTTGTTGAGTTCGCGGATTATTGGTTAAAAATGTTGCATATGCTGTCAGAAGAGATTGTTGGATTGGTTGGTTTTGCTGAACCTTTTCCCCCTTCTGTTTTCATCTTTTTATGAGGAATGACTTTCAAAACAGGAGAGGGAAAGGTTCATATTTGGAAAAGAAAAATTAAAAAACAAATGGTATCAATAAAAAATAAATTTTAAAAAAGGTCTTAAAATGATCACTCTTTCTTCTGACTTTAATGTCTAAAGCACAATGATGCATCCAGTCCCTTATGTTTATAGTCCTGGCTTTATCACTGACTTCCCTTGCTCTCACCCTTTACTTCTCATAAGTTAGTAAGTGCTGTTGAATCTATCTCTGCAATATCTCAAGCTTCCTCTTCTCTATTCTCACTGCCTAGTAAAAATCCCCATTGCTACCTTTCTGCACAACTGAAATAACCCCTTTAAAGATCTCACTGTTTTTGATCTCTCCCCTCTCCAATGGGTCTTTCATGAGAAAATAATCTTTCTTCTCTGGAAAGTCAACTCCCCACTCAGACATCTCAGTGGCTCCTGATTGTCTTCTGAGTAAAGGCAATACCTGGTGAGCAAACTTCCCCACTAGGTGGCACTAAGCGATTTTCTGATCCTACCTTCATACACACTTCCCTCCACAAGACCCATGTACCTGCTAACAAATTGTTCTGTCCTCTGGCCCCAGGCATGTCTTTTTTATCTCCTCTCCATTCCGAGGCTGTTCAAAGCCTGCAATCTATTCCTTCATTGACTGCTGCCCTCTGACACAGTATGTGAAACCCAACTCAAATTCCACCTGTTCCAGGAAGCCTTCTCTATGCTCTTTGTACCACACCACGTGACTAGCCTTCGAATACCATGCTGCCTCCATTACGCAAACTCCTAGATGGTCAATATGATGAGACAGCTTTATCAGAAATATTTCAAGCTATTGTGTGAACTGACACAAAGTAAGGCAAGCAGAACCAGGGAAACAGTACATATTGGCAATGACTAACAATATAAATGGAAAGAACAGCAAAAATAAATTAAAACTGAACCAGACTACAGTCATAATGAACAAACTTGCTTCCAAGAAGAACATCTCTCCCTCCCTTGTTTGCAGAGATGGGAGACTATGAGTATGGAACACTATGTATACTGGGTTAGTTTTGCAAAACTGTTTATTTTTCCTTTTTTTTTAATCTCCCTTTCTTTGCTGTAAAACATGGCTCTGGGAACAGGGACTGTGTTGAGAACTTTATGAAAAAACAGAAGACCTCAATAAAAATATTTAGAAAGGAAAACAAAGTACTTTGGCCCTCCACTTACTGCATGGGTGGGGATCTAGGGGATGGCTAGGTGGTACAGTGGATAGGGGGTTGGGTCTGAAGTCAGGAAGACTCATCTTCTTGAGTTCATATCAAGCCTCAGATACTTATTATCTGTGTGACCCTGGGCAAGTTTAACCCTATTTGCCTCAGTTTCTTCAGCTGTCCAATGAGCTGAAGAAGGAAATGGAAAACCACTGTGGTATCTTTGCCAAGAAAATCCCAAATGGAGTCACAGAAAGTCAGACATGACTGAACAACAACAATAACAATGGGGATCTAGGATTGTGGAATTACACATATAGTTTTGGATAAGATTGGTAAATTGCTTAGTTTTTCTGAATTGCTTGGTCAACACTAGCGTAAACGTTTCAGAAAACCTCAAAGCAGTTGTTTAAACAGTTACTGATTGAATAAAGCTGAAACCTGAGAATAATTTACACAATAATTCAAATGTCATAAAGAAAAACAATTGTGAAAGACATAAGAATTATGTCAATTATGATCCCACAGAAAGATATGAAGCATGCTTCCCACCTCCTGGAAGAGGTGATGGACCAGAGGTACAAAAGGAGGACTACGTTTCTAGTCAGGTCAATGTTGGCTATTTGTTCTGATTAAGTATAATTATTTGTAACAATGGAGGCATTTTATTTTACTTAATAAGGAAGAGGTGGAGAAGGAGTGAGGATAATAGTCATTGAAATGCAAAAGCAAAAGGATTTTTAAAAAAAGCACCAATGAAACATTTGAAGAAACACACAGGAGGCTTAGAAGGGGATATGGACAAGCAGGGCAGTGTTGGAATTGAAATTTTTTTCAGAAGGAGTTTCATAATGCCACATCCTATTTTTCTGTTCTGTGTAAAAGGAAATGTTCACACTTCTGAAGTCAATAAAAATTTTGAAAGGCATTAAGAAAAAAAAGTTGAACTCTGAGCAATGAAAAAACTAGGGAAGGGTCTAGAAGGAAACAAGCCTCTTAACTTTGTGCAGTGCTGTGGGGAACTAAGGACTCTAAATAACACATATAGATTGCTATACAAGGTTTCTGTATTACACGATCTTATTGAATTGTGTTTCTTTATTACAATATAAAGACAGATTGGGAATGACAGTGATATAAAGACAAACAGCATCAATAAAATATATTTCAAAAAGAAAAGAGTCAAAACCTACATACAGATATAACTAGCTATGTATGGCCTTATTGTCTACCCTACCTGTATGTTAATAATCTTTGTCTTTGAAGTAAAAAAGGTCTTACAATAACTCAACCCTAGAGATTGAGGTTCTTCAAAGTTTGGCTAAACAAGTGAAACTAGATGTTTTAAATTATAATGACCAAGCTTGACCCCTCTCCCCCAAAGAAGAGACAGGAGAGGTCACTTTCTTCCTCAGTTTTCTCATTTTAAAAAATAGAGATAATAATAGTACCCACCTCCCAGGGTTATTGGGAGAATAATGAGATCTTTTGTAAACCACTTTGCAAACTTTTAAAGGCTACATAAATGTTATTGTTATATTGTTAATGTTAATGTTATATAAAAAAAGGTTATTGTTAAAACCATACATCTTTCCAGAGGTGGGGGATTATATGTGAAATATCACATATAACTTTTTCAATACATTAGTTTGTTTTGTTGAATTTTTTCCCTTTTAAAAAAAATTACAAGGGATGCTTCTGGTGGGGGTGGTGGAGTAGAGTACAGAATGGATGAGGTTAAAGTGGGACGTGTAGGGGCAGCTAGGTGGCGCAGTGGATAGAGCACTGACTCTGGAGTCAGGAGGACCCGAGTTCAAATCCCGCCTCAGACACTTGACACTTACTACCTTGAGCAAGTCACTTAACCCCCACTGCCTCACCCCCCCCAAAAAAAGAGTAAAGTGGGATGTGTAGGTGATGTAAAAAAATATATCAACACATTCTTTTTTAAAAAGGCTTTCCTCACAACAATGTGAGGCATACAGTGCACATATTATTACTTACTTTTCAGACAAGGAAACTTAGGATCTGTGAAGTGACTTTTTCAGTCACATAGAGCAGGGATTTAAAACTCCACATTCAAAGCATTAATTAATCACCGAAAATAGAAATGAAACAAGAAAAAACGGACATGAAAAAAGTTTCTGCCCTCAAGAAGCTTGCATTCCCTCAGTAAAGGGGGGATAATCAAGGGGTGTGTGTGTGTGTGTGTGTGTGTACACACACAAAACAGATATAAATCAATTTGGTCAAGAAGAGCAAAGTATAAGGAAGGGCCTCATGTAGCAAGTGATGTTTCAATTGTGCACCAAAAGAAGTTAGGGATCCTAAGAGGCAAAGGTGAAAAGGGAGTTCATGGCAAGTATAGAGCACAGACTGTACAAAAGTATGGAGAAAGCAGATGTGAAAGGCAGCTAGATGAATCAGTAGATAGAGTGCAGGGCCTGGAGTCAGAAGACCCATCTTCCTGAATTCAAAACCAGTCTCAGCCACTTACTACTAGCTGCATGACACTGAGCAAGTCACTTAATTCTGTTTGCCTCAGTTTCCTCATCTGTAAAATGGGCTGGAAAAGGAAATGGAAAACCGCTCCAGTATCTCTGTCAAGAAAACCCCAAATGGGGTCATGAAGAGTTGGACAGGACTGAAAATGAGTGAACAACAACAGGAGATGTAAGGTCTTGTACAGAGAAAGATGAGCAAATTGATTTGGCTGTACTCCAGAGTGTGTAAAGGAATGTAGAGTATAATAAGCCTGGAAAGGTAAGTTAGAATCATATCCTAAAGGGCTTTACACTTAAACACTTAAATTTAAAAGGTTTTGCACAAACAAAACCAATGTAGTCAAGATTAGATCAAAAGCAAAAAACTGAAGAGCTTATGTTCTGTACTAAACCCGACAGTTTTTGAACAGTGTGGGGTTGACATGTTTAAACCATCACTTTTCTTTATGACAGTCATATGTGTTTCTGTGTCTTTAGAGATATGTACATATTGTGAGTACTATTGGATAGCAGGTGCTACTTGCCATTGAAAATTCTATTCTGGTTAACTGGCAGCAAATAAGGTGCTTTTTGAAGGACTCAGGGGTTAATATAATGTTATTAAATTTCCACAATTCCTCTAGATCAGAGTTTCATTGAGGAAGGAAAGAAATATGAGTTGGCTGAGGTGGCTGACAAGGAATAAAGTTATTCTGAGATGTCAGATGAGAGGAGCAGGGAGAATGCTAAATGAGCAGGACTCACTTACCAGCCCTGGCCTTGACACTAGACTGCCTGCTTTGATAGAGAGCCAAAAACTGATGAATTGGAAATATTCAAAATCTAAGTAGAGGAGCAGACTGCCTCCCTGGAAGTGGCCAGTTCTCTGTCACTAGAAGTATCCAAGGCAAAACTACATGATCACCTATCAGAAAGGTGATGAAAGGAAGAGTTGAAATACACACATACATGGGAGGTTAGATTCAATTACCTCCAAGGTCCCTTCCACTCCATGATGGGATAGTTCTATACAATATACGATGTCTCACCAGACTGATTTTGGGAAACAAGGATTAAAATTAATTCATGGGATCATCCAACATATAGTCTTATGACATGGCATAAGCTCTTAAAATGCTTGAAGAACATTGTTTGCGCTATCAGAGTAAAACAGGTCTTTCCTATTGATGATTATCAGTTGTCAAAAGAAGGGCAGGCTACAAGCCAATGTTGCCTCTGCCCCCCACTCACTATTCCCAGAAGCCACAGAATCACAGAATTCAAGAGCTGAAAGGAACTCAGTGACCATTTAATTCAACCCATCACTGTAGGAAGTTTTCCCTCTAATGTGCTATGTGGTCATCTGGCCTCTTTTAGCAAAGACCCCCAAGGAGGGGGAACCCACCACTTTTCAAGGCAGCCCCTCTCACTGTGGAACTTCCTTAATTGTTAGGAAGTTCTTCCTGACCTCCAGTTTAAATTGCCCTTTTTGTAACTTCCACATTTTTTTTAACCTTGTTCTGTCCCCACCAAACAGAGCAAATGTATTCCCACCTTCTTATGTCAGCCCTTCCAAGACTTGAAAACAACAGAGTTCTCTTTTCTGCCAGGGCAAACATGCCCAGTTCTTTCATCTGATCCTGACATGTCATGAACTCTAGGCCCTTCACCATCCTGGCAGGCCTCAAGCTAACTATGTAGTGAGCTACGCCAGGAGTTTGGGTCCCAGATCAGGACAGACATGGCAGGGTTCTGGACTAGATCCCCACAGGATTCAAACCTCTAGGTTTCTATAGCTATTGAAAGCATGGTCTCCCCAGCTAATCACACAGTTCCCCCTTTCTGTGCCCTGTACCAACACTTCCTTGGTCTAAATGAAAAAATAATACGTGCAGCTTCCTCTCTTGTGGTGTAGTCTATGGCTGTGGACAAGCTACGTTAACTGACTGTGAGCAGGGTTCTGTCTGCAAAGGACCCAGCTCTGTGGCTCCTGTTAGGAAACATGCCTGGGCTTGCCACGCTCTGAGACCAGCTCTTTGCTGCCTTCCAGGAAGTTAACAGATTTGTTGCATTGGCTTTGGACCCTTTGGCATAGACAGGTTCTGCTGTATCTGGGAAGTGGGATACCAATACACACACACACACACACACACACACACACACACACACACACCCTTAAATGAAAGAGGGTGCTGGGGGAGAAACACCAAAAAGCCATCAAGCTGTGACATGACCCATCCACAAAAAAAGATACGATTTGTTCCCTAATCACGTCCCTTCTCGAACCCTCAGGTTCCTCATCTGTTTCACAGAAGGGAGGTAAGCTACGTGACCTCATAGGCCTCATCCAGTTCTACCATCCTTGAATCCTAGGAGACCCCAGAAGAACTGTCTGTTCTCACCAAATTTACCACAGCAAAAATTCTCTGCTGCCATTATGGTCTGTCTCACATAAAAGTGGGAAAAATCAATTTTAAGCAAATGAAAAGACCCAAATAGTTTATTTGTGTTTCCTGGGAGAATTGACTGGTCTGAAAACTTCAGTCTTGTCACCATATCCCTGTGACCTATGGCTGAGAGACCAAAGATAGAAATCAGGACTCCCAGCAGTCCAGTGCCCGCCCTTCTTCTGTTGGGTGCTGTCATGGGGCTTTTTCCAAAGGAAAAGGAAACGTATTATTCCTTTTGGCATTGGCTCTGAGGGGAAAAGAGTATGTCTGATGGGCTGGAGGAAAGTATGGGGAATTGAAAATTGGAATTTAACAACTCATTATTCATATATTCATTCAACAAACATTTACTAAGTCCCTGTTATGGGAAAACATTGTGCTAGGAAGTGAGGGATGTGTCAAGCTTTGATAAAATATAGTCCCTGCCCTCAAGAAACCTATTGTGTAGTAGGAAGATAAGACACAACCATAGACAAAGACAATGCAAATTATTACATAAGTGAAGTAGAGAGTTGCAACACAGTGAGCCACCAGAGGACCAAGGGTGCAAGGTCATTCATTACTAATAGGCAATCAGAGAAAGCTTCATGGAGGAGAAGGTGTTATCTCATAAGAAACTTCATCACTGGAAAAGGTCTTAGAGTTCAAACTTGTCCAGCACCTTCATTTTGCAGATGAGGAAACATCTAAAATAACACAAGTCCATAAAACACAGTTATTACACCTCTAAGACCAATGTTCTTTTTTTTGTTTCAAACTGAATCTGTGATTTCACCAACATAGGGAGCTCCCAGGTAACAAAATCCTTTGCCAGTGGAAATCAGCATCTTTGCTGCAACTTCCAGTCTTAGAAAGTAGCCTGGTCTTGGAGAGGTTGCCTCATTTGCAGAGGATTATACAACCAGTGCTCCTCTCATTCCACTATGCTGCCTCCCCATTGGGTGTTCAAGAATGGGCAAGAATCCAACACTCAAAGAAGGATTTCAGGCTCAGAGATGGGAGAATGCCCTTTATTTTTTTTCCAGTATGAATTCTTTAATGTACAATAAAATATCCCTTATCCTTGATGGTTTATATTTAAATGGTTTTTATCCTGTATTAATTTTCTTTTTTTAATTAATTTATTTTTAGTTTTCAACATTCACTTCCATAATATTTTGAGTTTTGGGGCAGCTAGGTGGTGCAGTGGATAGAGCACTAACCCTAGAGTCAGGAGGACCTGAGTTCAAATCCGGCCTCAGACACTTGACACTTACTAGCTTTGTGACCAAGTCACTTAACCCCATTGCCTAGCCAAAAACAAACAAAAAAATAAAAAAACCCCAACAAAACATAATATTTTGAGTTTTAAATTTTCTCCCTCTCTCCTCTCCTCTCTGCCCAAGATGGCATGCGATCTGATATAGGCTCTACATATACATTCCTCTTATACATATTTTCACATTAGTTTTGTTGTAAAAAAGAATTAGAACCAATAGGAGGAACCACAATAAAAAAGAAACATAACAAAACAGAAGGGGAAAAAAACAGCAAATAGTTGCTTCAATCTGCATTCAGACTCTATGGTTCCTTCTCTGGATGTGGACAAAATTTTCCATCATGAGACATTTGGAGTTGTCTTAGATCCTTGCATTGCTGAGAAGAGCTAAGTCTATCAAAGTTAATCATTGCACAATGTGGCTGTTACTGCGTACAATGTTCTCCTGGTTCTGCTCACTTCACTCAGCATCAGTTCATGTAAGTCTTCCCTGGATTTTCTTAAGTCTGCTTGCTCATCATTTCTTATAGCACAATTAGTATTCCAGTACATTCACATACCACAACTTGTTCAGCCATTCCCCAATTGATGGGCATCCCCTTAATTTCCAATTCTTTGTCACCACAGAAAGAGCTGCCATAAATATTTTTGTTCATGTGGGTGAGAATGCCCTTTGTGTTTAGGGATGCTGAGTAATCCAGTTGGATGACACACAGATCACATGGAAAAGAATAAAAAGTATGATAGGTAGGGTGGCATCAGATTGTGGAAAGTCTTGAATACCAAGCAGGAGAGTTTCAACTTTAATCAACAGAAGATAGCAATCCACTGAATATTTCTGAGTAGAAGAAGGGCATGGCACACCTATTTTGGAGAGGCAGCATGGTGTAGCGGATAGGGCCTTGGACTTAGGGGTACAGAAGGTTGTATTCAAATCTGGCCTCTGAAACTTAATAGCTCTGTAACCCTAAGCAAGTCACTCCATCTTTCTGGGCCTCAGTTTCCTTATCTGTAAAATGAAGGAGTTGAACTTGAGGGTCTAAGTTCTTCTTCAGCTCTAAATAAGTTATCTTCTACATAATAATTTCTTCCTAATTACAGCTGACAAATAAAAGGGGGTTTTCTCTATTTTTTTTTTAACTGAGAAAAATTTAAATGCAGTTGGAAAGGAGAGCTGAGAACTACCCAAAAAAATATCTGTGGTCAGTGGCAATCAGTAGTTAGGTTGGAATCCTTGCAAAGCCAACATGAAAGATGATATTACCATCTGCTTCATAGACAAGGTGAGACTTAGCTAATGGAATGGAATCAATCACTATCACTAGGTTTGTAGGTTACTAGATTATTAAATCAAACATACTGTATTTGTTTGGTGACGTTCCATTTGTGTGTGTCATCTCTGCTGTTCTGAATCAGAGTTACATTTACCAAGAAGCACTGTACAAATTTAATTCTCTCTGTTCTTTTAGGGGCTATTGTTGTTGTTGTTTGTCCTTCTTTCTTGAAGAGAACCATGATATCAGGAAGGTGAATCATGACTTCTAAGTGAATTGGATGTAAGTGAGGCAGGGCTCTGCAAAGTCACCAGCCTCCGTAGCTCCTCCAGAGCCATTTAGGTTCAGTGGTCAGATACAGATCAGGAAGACTAGAAATGGTCCCCCATCAGGGGTTGAAGAACTAGTCAAAACTCAAAGTCATAGTTCTGCTCATTTTATTAAACTACAAGCAAACACAAAGCCAACCAGAAAACAAATCCTCACAGTGATTATTTGCCCATAGCTGTGTTCTCATCCTAACTCCAGATTATTCAAATTATAACTCTGACTTGAAGGATATTTCTGTCAGAGAGGGACAGGTAGTTGATGAGAAGAAAGTACCCTTCAAAACTTGACTCCAGATGACCACACTTGCTATCAGCCGTTACTCCTCCCTCTCATTGTTTCCTACCAGTTATCCTTCCCATCACATAGGTCTAGGCATTCAACCTCTCCAGCATTCATCCTTCTAAATGGTCCTTCATAAATATAATTTGTTGTTGTTCAGTCCTTTCAGTTGTGTCCAATTCTTTGTGACTCCATTTTCTTAACCAAGATACTGGAGTGGTTTGCCATTTCCTTCTCCAGCTCATTTTACAGATAAGGAAACTTAAGTAAACAGAGTTAAGTGACCTGTCCAGGGTTTAGAAGTTAGTTAAGTGTCCTAGGCCAGATTTGAACTCAGGAAGATGAATCTTCCTGATTCCAGGCTGTGCATCCATTCACTGTGCCACATAGCTGCCCTTCATAGATATAAAGAAAGCACTTTTATGTGCTGTTCTTAACGAATGCAAAAAAAATAAAATCCATATGTGCCCTTTGCTGCAAAGAAATGTCCTTTTCTTTACAATAGTTCCATGTTAAGACCAAAGATGCCATAGACATTTTGACTTCCTCTAGGCCTTCTATGATCAATATTCACATTCCACCCTCAGACTTCCCTGTACCCTTGCTTTCTCATTTTATTTTCTGATTTCTACTTCTTGAACACTTTTGCCATAAGTAAGGTCTTTAAAATAGTTACCTGCATTCATGGGTACCTAAAAAGCTGGGCAAATGGGTTATTTAAAAAGATTTCCTAACCCTTTCCAGTTGCTCAACACTGACATATCCTGTGTGTGACCACCAGACTCATCTTCCCAAGCACAGCTCTGAGTAAGTCATTGCTCTTCCCAAGAACCTTCAAGGGTTCCCCACAACGCACTGAAAGAGGTTCAGAATCCTTAGCCTTGTCTTGCCATGATCTTACCGAAAAAAAACGGTTTCCACATCTGTCTATGGCTAACACTGTATATACTGTGTTCAATCAAAATTGAAACACTTACATTTTACCCTTAACAATCACCTTTGCCTCATCTATCCTTTTCCACCACCCTCTTTGCTTATCACAATCCTGTCCATATGATAAGCTGTGCTATAAATTCCACCGTTTCAATAAAAGCTCCAGCAGATCAAAATTAATTCCTTAGAGACAAAAGCCTGGAGGAGTTGGAGGGGGACAAGGGATAGGGAGGAAGCTGGGAGAGAGGATACAAGCATTTATAAATTTCCTACTATGTGCCAGGCACTGTGCTAAGTACTTACTTATTTTCCTCCCTTCACCTCTTCTGTTTTCTATTTATTCTATTTTCTGTTTATTCTTCCCATAAACAATTCAATGAGGTCATTCTTCTGCCCTCTTCCAAATTCCTTCTCCAGGTCCTTTCATGGGGAAAGACCCACTCTGAAAATAGGAAATGTCTCCCTTTTCTTTTGTATCCCGAGTACCATGTACATGGAAGGTTGTTATTACAGAGTTGTTGCTAGGCTCACTGACTCTGGAATTAGCATCAAGTGACCAAAGTCATACATTCTCAATGTCATCCATGTATCAATAGGGCTGTACTTGACAATGTTTCCAGATGTTCCCAATACCTTCCATATCTGCCTGTTTGGATTAAACTTTACAAGCGCTTAGCCTTGTGCTGATGAAAGATTTTATTAAATAGTAACAGTATACTGAGGCAGCTAGGTGGCACAGTGGATAGAGTGCTGGACTGGCTTCAGACACTAGGTGTAAAAACCCTGGGCAAGTCATTTCACCCTGTTTGCCTCAGTTTCCTCATCTGTAAAAATGAACTGGACAAGAAAATACCAAACCACTCCAGTATCTCTGCCAAGAAAACCACAAATGGGGTCATAAAGAGTCAGAAATGACTCAACATGTATGAGGCATTGTGAATACAAAACCAGAAAAAAAAAAAGGCACTGCCCTCCAAGAAGTGAGATGCAACAGGAAAACAGCTGAGTGGAAATGAAAGGCAATTAGAAGGAGAGGAGAAAGCAGTAACAACTACAAGATCAGGGAGGGCTTCTCATCAGAGGGGGCACCTCTGGGTTTTCCAGTTGCAGGAGTACACTTTAGGCATGGAGATGGAATGCCAGGTTCAAGAAACTTGCGTAAGGTCAGAAAAAGAAAGACAATATTGTGAAATAGCTGGAAAGGTGGAAGCAAATTGTGAGGGACTTGGAATCCCAGCCTGAGAAATGTATACATATTTTTAGTGTCAGTAGGGAACCACCGAGCATGGATGAGCAGGGGAGTGACCTGGGCAGTCTTGTGCTTTAGGAAGATTATTTTGGCAGGTGGGTGGTGGGTAAATGTGAAGAATCTTGAGCATCAGAACAATACAGGACATGATAATGTTCTCTTTTACCTTAATAGCTTATATGCTATAGGTGAACTTAAGGTGCTTAACTTAATGTACAACTTAATGCACATTTTCCTATATAATTATTCTCTTTTCTGCCACTACAGAGGCACAGCAAGCAACATTTCAGGATGTTAGTTGTATTCCTGCTTTCTCTGTTTTCCTTATTTTCTTCCTTACTTCTTACCAACATAACAGAAGTCAGGCACAGAAGACACCCCCAAAAATATTTCCCCCACTTATACCTGTCTGGTTCCTCATCTGTCAAAAAGAGGGATACTAATATATATTTTAACCTCATTTAATTCAGTTCAATAAATACTTATTAAGTACCTACTCTGTGAAAGCACCTAATGTTCTAGGTGCTAGAGTCACAGTACTGCTGTTATCATAAGGATCAAATGGGAAAAAGAAATTGAAATGAAATTGAAATGAAAGAGCTTTGAAAAATGCAGAAGCACTGCATGAATTCAATTCTACAAGCATTTATTAAGCACCTCTTGTGTGCAATGCACTGGGCTTGGGCAATGGGGGCACCCAAAGAGAAAACAGAAAATAGCCAAAAATAGCCAAAAACTCAAAGAGAAAATAGCCATTATGCTGTGAGCTTAAATTCTACTGTAAAATGAAGGCATCTATATCCTACAAATAGAATAACTCAAAGTATTAAAAAGATAGATCCCATAGTTATTTCCATGGTGTCCCTTAGGGGTGTGTGTCACACAGTAGTATGGTAGATCATTGGAAAGAGAGTTGGGATACCTGAGTTCTCATCTATGTTCTGCCCCTAATTTTGTGACCTTGAGCAAGTCATTTTTATTTCTTGGGGCCTTCACTTCTCTATCTTTTATAAGCGAAGGCTAGACCTGATGACTTTTATGGTCCCTTTCATCTCTAAAGATCTATGATTCTATTTTAGATCAAGGTAAACTGGCAATTTTATTTTGAGTTTGGAAAACAGAGGCAATGGGGGGAGTGAAGGTCACAGGCTAGGAATCAGTAGGAATGCTCATTGTCTAGGGCTTCCCCACACAATAACATTCTACCCATTTAATGGGTACCAATTGAGATAAAAACAAGCAAATTCTGGAATACCATCCTTGTAGGCTTGTGATGTGTTTCATGGCACTACAGAAACAAGAAAAAACCAGGAACTTAATTTTGTCTCTGATAATTAATATTTATAGTCTGGAGGCAGGATGGTTATAGAACATCATTAAACCAAAGTAAATGACCTGGGGCTTGTGTTTTGATCATTTTTATTTACATGTCTCCTCCTGAATCCTCCAGGTCCTTGTTTACTTTCTTGTAGTATCCTGAACAAAAGACTTGCCCTGTCCTCAACACTTAGAAGTATATATCAACAAGCCTAGCCTAAGAATTTGTTTTCTAGTGGACAAGTTCTAAAATTTATCTTGGCCTCCCTCCTCATCTTAGTCAAAGTCCCCTCATTTACCGACACTTTTAAAATTTAGTTTTTGCAAGAACAACTGATAAATAATCTAACCAATGAATCCCCAAATAAAACCCTGAAATTTAAATTATTTAACTTTGGCTCAAAAATACATATATTTTTTACAAACTCAAAATCAAAATGGTACATTTGCTGTCTCCTTCTGAGTATCTCTCTATTTATAAAGATCCAATCCTCTGATGTTGTTTTCTCTTAATTTGCATTTCTAATTGTGCTCAGCTCATTTGGTATTCCTTTAATAGGGCTTTCCATATTTCTTTGAAGTCTTCATAGTGGTGGTCTTATGGGCCATAATATTTAATATATGAGTACATAGTAATTTATTCAGTCACTCCCCAATTGGATCAAATGTTTTCATCATGATATTCTCTCGCCTACATACAACAACGTAGCATAACTAGAAAAAATAAAAAGAGGTAGAAGATCTCAGCTCTTTCTTACTCTTCATCACACACAGGACTTCATCTTCTCCTTCGATACTTTTGCAGTGACCGGTCCTCACACCTGGAATGTACACCCTCTTCATCTTTGCTTCTTACAATCTGGCTTTCAGCTCAGATGCCATGGAGCCTTTCATGACCCCACCTCCCAGATGCTAATGCCTTCCCCCAAAATTATCTTGTATCTATTTTGTACATACTGATATGTGTACATACACACACATATCTCCTTAGATTGTTAAGGTCTTTGAGGGCAAGGACTGTTTTACTTTTGTCTTTGCATCCTCAGTACCTAGTACTGTGCCTGGCATACATCAGGCCCTTAATAAATGTTTGTTGATTGATTGATGCTTCTAGAATCTGAAATGTCTGGAACAAAGTAGATTTCCTCTTAGAAGCTAGGAACTGACCATTGTTTCAGCATTTTAATATCAGTGATTTCTATCACAATCCCAGAAGTTTGGAAACTAGGACCAGCATAGGAAATAAAGATGATGGAGAAGCCTGGGAACAGTGCTCAGCTGTCTGGACTTGCTTGGAGAGTGGCAGACCCTGTGACCCTGCTAAATGCATCTGCCATGACAAGGCCCTGTGACTTATTTGAAGTAGGAAAAGCCTGGGACTGGATTAGAAATTGGTATTTCTTACCAACTTGGAGAGCTTTCTTCATTGCTCTGTGCCTTCACTTGTCCTTTCCTTAAAAATGAAGGAGCTGGACTAAACAATCCCCAGATATCTCTTTTAGTTCAAAATTCAGTGATCCTATGAATGCTCAAAGATGACTTGAACCATTTCTTCTTGCATAACTGTGACTAAAGTAGACACATTTTTACATGATAATACATATATAAACTATATTGAACTGCCTTCCATTTTAAGAAGAAGGGAGGGCAGGAAGTGAAGGAGAAAAATTTGGAACTCAAAATCTTGTAAAAATGAATGCTAAAAATTTTCTTGACATGTAACTGAAGAAAAAATAAAATATTATTTTAAAAAAGATGACTTGTACCCCTTAAAAATATCCATAAATATATACATCATTTGGTTATGTAGGAGGAACTGAATTTTACCTCTTTCAATGTGATGGTTTTGAAAAAGAATACTTCATATAAAAATTTATAACAAAAATGCTGTTTTAATAATAATAGCTAGCATTTCTTTAGAGCTTTAATGTCTGCAAAGCCCTTTACAAATATTATATCTCTTTTTCCTCACACCTGTCTTGGGAGGTAGATGCTATTATTATCTCCATTTTAAAGATGAGGAATCTGAGGCAAACAGGTTAAGAGACTGGTTTGTGACACCACATGCAGTTCTCTTGGCAAAGATACTGGAGGGGTTTGCCATTTCCTTCTCCAGTTCATTTTACAGATGAGGAAACTGAGGCAAACACATTGCCCAGGGTCACACAGTTAATAAGTGTCTGAGACTGGGTTTGAACTCAGGTCTTCTCACTCTAGGCTTGACGAACTATCCATTGCACCATCTAGCTGCTCTACATTCGAAAATATAACCTCAACTAACTGGAAATAGGATGCCTTCCTTTTATTTTCTTATTAACTGAGAGTACAGAAAAAAATAACCTTTTTGTTGAGAAGCTTACTGAAAAAACGTTTGAGTAAAAGCCCTTGCCTTGGTGAGAGCATAATTTGGTGAACGTAATTGAATCTGTTTTGAATGATGATCTTGAGACCCAGGGCCCTTAGTCTAAATGTCAAGGCTCATAGTATAGTTTTGTAAGTATAGGAAGTGCTCAACTGAATCTTTCCCAAGCCCAGAACAGGTTTAATTTTTTTTTCTTTTTTTAAAACACAGATTTTCTATGTGTGTGTAAGAGAGGAGGGGGGAGGGGAGAGACCATATGAGAGACAGACAAAGAGACAGAGCTAGACAAACAGATGAACAGATAGAAAGATACACACAGACATATGCATTGAAGGACAGAGGGAGACAGAGATGGAGAAACACAGACAAGCAGAAAGATAAAGACAGACAGAAAGACACAGAAGGACATACAGACATATGCATAGAAGAAGAGAGAGAGACCTTATAACTTCTCACCTTCTGAAAGCAAAGTGTAGGAAAAAATACTAGTCCAGTGACATTTTCAGGGCTGTTTTTCCTCCTTTCCTGGTTAATCAAGGTCTTACTGTACATTAATAACCAAAGAATCATAGGATAAAAGATTTAGAGCTGGAAGAGACCATGGCGATGGACCATCTGGTCCAAACCACTCATTTTATAGATGAAGAAAACGAGGTCCACAGAAGTTCAGTGACTAGCCCAGGATCATACAATTAGTGTCAGAGGCAGAATTTGTATCCAGGTCTTTCTGAAGGGAGGTTGGCTCTATCCACTACACCTCATATCTCTTTAGAGTAGGAAGAATAGTTCCTATGAGTCAGGAACACAGGATCATAATTCCATCATTCCCTATAACTTCCTGTATGACCTTGGGCAACTCTGTTAAAGTCTCTGAACTTCCATTTCTTTGTCTGCAAAATGAAAGTATTGGACTAGACAGTGTTTAAATCCAGCTCTGAAAACTCTGATTCTTGTTGTAGTACAAAAAGAAAGAGCACTTGATTTTGAATCTGAGACCATAGGCTCCAATGCTCTTTTCTGGTATGACCCTTTTGGCACATCCTTTATGGTTAAATGAGGGAGTTGGACTCAGATGGCCCGGAAGGTTCCTTCCAATGTGAGATTCTATGATGCTGTGATCTAGAATCACCATGGAAATCAAGACAAACTGACTTCAGCACACTCTGGTGAGGAAACTGTCTCTCTCTCTCTCTCTCTCTCTCCCTCTTCCTCTCTCTCTCCCTCTCCCTCTCTCTCTCCCTGTCTCTCTCTCTCTCTCTGCCAATGTAGACCTGCAGGTGTTTGAAACTTCTAGATTTAAGAGAGCTCTGTGGCATGCCAAGAGGGGAGATGAAACCCACACTTTCTCACTGCCAAGTCCAAGATTCTTTTCCCACGTTTTGATAGAAAAACCTCCTAGAGTGAAGTGAAAGGGTCACAGATGACCTATTTTTGGTTTGCACCCTGTGAACCTTCTTCCTCACATGACACCCATGTTGTGGTTCAGAGAAATGCTTGGGCAATGGCTCTCTCAGTAGACAGCGCAGTATACTCACTAGAGAGCCTCTTCTCCAGTGTCCCTTGGCCTAATGCTCTAATCCCTGTCTTATCTGTTTTAGATGATTGAGGCTGATAAACCCCAAGATCCCAACTGTCTGGAAGGATCCCGGGGAAGCTGCAGAAACCCCACCATGGGGAGCTGCCTGATGAAGTTCTGGAGCTGCTCTCAACAACAGTTCTCTTCAATGGACAGTACAGGTCCTGCCCATGAAAGCGAGGTTGGAGGTTCAGTATGGCCAGGACCCAGCCAGAGAGGTATAAACCAACTAATGAGCTATTTCTTTTAGTTTGGAAGGAGACTGGCAATGGCACAATGTTTGCATTGAGCTGGGCTTCCCAAGCTGAAGCTTTTTATTGGCAGTATAATGAGGTGAAAGTCAATGCCTTGTTTTGCTTAGCCTACTCCTAAATTTCCTGTGTATTGGGTTCAGTTTATTTCAGCAGGGCCTTTGGTGATCACAGGTGATCATACCAACCCAGAAGAAAACTGTGACGATTGAAAAGGTTTAAGAGACATGGTTTCTGGGTAATTTAATCATTTTATTAATAAGGCCAGTGGGTTATTTCTAAAAGGATAGTCATTTGGCCGTCTCCCCTAGACCAAAGACCCCTAATAGCCCTGGGGGCACAGTTTGTATGCCCTTCAAAGAGGAGGTGTTCCTGACAGATGTCTAATCACCTGATTGGTTAACACAATGGGAGGTGGGCTATTATGGGGTAAAAGTGACTTAGGTCACTCAAATCTTGGTCAAAGATATATCAATGTCCATATCATCTGTGTTGATAATAGGGAGAATCAACATTTTCCCAGGCCAGTCAGAGCAAACACAATGAACACAAATCACCCATTAGTCAAAACTTAGAATATCTTTTACTATGTGATTAGATCCTGGCCAAGGTAAATCTTTAAGAGAAATTTCCCACACTGGTTGAGTTCTGGATGAGGAAATAGAAAAGGGGAAAAATTTTGGTCCTAATATAATAATTAGTTATTAAATATGAAAGAGAAATATTCACTTCTCACATTCCCTGATTTGATTCTAATTGAGAGACAAAGTCTCCTCAATGAATCACTAATTGATAGTATAAACATTTCATCAAGGGTTCTTAACTATGAGACTTATAATGGATAACAATGTGAGGGGGAAAAGGGAAGAAAGTGATTGACACCTTAACAAAACCCTTTAATAAGTAGGCCTTACAGATAAAAGATGCAAAGGGAAAAGTAAACAGTAAAAAAAAAAATGTCCATTTAAGACCCAGGAGTCTCATCTCATACATCTGTCTGATTCACGGGACACCATCTGAAACAGCTTTCCTGTCTGGATGTGGTCTCAGAGCAGTTTCTAGTTGACTGTCTTCTTAGACTCAAGTCACTTGTAGAGAGCCTCATGCTCTGTTAAAAATCTCTACAAAACTGGTCTTAAAATAGATCCAAATTACTTTGCCAATCAAACAGCTAACGTTAGCTCAACCCCTTTGTCTCTACCATTAAAAAAATCAAATTTATATCCTTTAGGCCAAGGAATTTAACATTTTTAGGTTAGCCAATTGTCATATTGATATATCTAAGAAACTCAAATATAAAGAGGACAATTAGAAGCCAATTTTTATACCTGCCATTATGCCATTCCCATTAGGAGGATGAATAATAGAACACTTTTTATAAAAGAACTCTAATACAAAAATGAATTCATTTAAAAATTGCCAGATTGACTTCAATTATAACAAAAGGTTCAGGGATGGTATATATACATACAATGAATAATCAATTTTAAAACAGTGCATATCAGATTAACAGGCAGTTCTCAGATGAAGAAATTAAAGCCATATATAGTCATAAAAAATTCTCTAAATCACTATTGATTAGAGAAACACAAATCTAAATACCTCTGAGGTACCACATCACACTTATCAGGTTGGCCAACATGACAAAACAGGAAAATGATAAATATTGGAGAAGATGTGGGAAAACTGAAACACTAATGCATTGTTGGTAGAGTTGTGAAATGATCCAACCATTCTGGAACTATGCCCAAAGGGCTATTAAAAAAGGACATACCCTTTGACCCAACAATAACACTTCTAGGGCTATATCCCAAAGAGCTCATACAAATGGGAAAAGGACCCACATGTACAAAAATATTTACAACAGCTCTTTTTGTGGTGGCAAAGAATTGGAAATTGAGAGGATGCCCATCAGTTGGGGAATGGCTGAACAAGTCATGGTATATGAATGTAATGGAATATTATTGTGCTATAAGAAATGAGGAGCAGGCTGACTTCAGAAAAACCTGGAAAGACTTGTATGGTCTGATGCAGAGCAAAGTGAGCAGAACGAGGAGAATGTACACAGGAACAGCCATGTTGTCCGATGACTAATATTGATAGAATTGAAAGAACTATAGAGTCTGAATGCAGATTCAAGGATACTATTTGCCATTTTTTTTCTTCTGTTGTGTTTTGTTTCCTCTTTCTTGTGGTTCCTCCTATTGGTTCTAATTCTTACAACATGACTAACGTGAAAATATGTTTAATAGGAACTTATATGTGTAGCCTATATCAGATTGCAGGCCGTCTTGGGGAGGTAGGTGGGAAGGGAGGAGGAGAAAATTTTTAAACTCAAAAGCTTATGGAAGTGATTAATCAATGAAGTTAAAAAAACAGTGCACATCAAATAAGTTATTGATACTAAAACATTCTCAACTTTTAGCCATGTTCAAATGAATAACCCCTAACAAAAGTGGATGTTTCTTTAAGGCATTAACAAGATAGACCACAAGCCATTCTTCTTCTAAGATAACTAATTGTACTGATATTCTTTTCATTAATACAGAACTGAGGCAGTTATGATATTAACTTCACTAAATAACAGAATCATATCCTGGTTTCACAAATCTTCATATCATTTGCCTAGTTATCCCCATACCATTATGAGAAATTAAAGGACCTTAACTTCCACAGGAATAGATAACTAGTAACAGATGTCAAGGCTAAATATTTAATTACTTAGTTGTTTGGAATATTGAAAGGACTAAAATTCTAGGCCAAATAGCTCAAATCTGATACCTGCATCTTCTTATACTAACTCAGATGTTTTCCAGTATTAGCCTATAAGATAAAAATTCAATATTGTGTTCATACTGATCATCTGACATGATTATAGAAATTTTCCATAAAAGAAGAATAGGGACATAACTACACAGTAAGGAAAAATGCTTCCCTAATTTCATGTCAATTCCAGGCAAAAGTTATATAGATACATCCAACTGCAATGAACCAGGCTTAAGGTCAACTAGTTTGGATAATTTCTATTCAAGAAATGTCATATTAGGAAAATTGAGTCAGGAGAATCCTACCTCAGCCCATGCCAAAAGTCATTCTCCCAGTCTTTCCCCTGAGGACTCCACCTGCAGTTCATAGATGTAAAATCCCAGAGAGTTGCTGGCATCATTGGCTTAAGAGCATTCCCTGATGATCATATCTGGAATCAGACTCAGAATAATATTAGTTAACAGTCCCATAACATCTCAAATAGTAAATTCCAATAATCAGAGCTTCGGGTGAATTCAGCTCTCAAGGATCACATATCCAAGATAACTAAGTATTGACTATAATCTCACATTGGTAACAGTAAGACATTCATCCCAGAGAAATGACATCTTATTTTGACATAACTAGTACTCATGATAGTAAATGCTTTTTTATCCCTAGGTTCAACATTATGCAAATGAGTTTGCTTTAAGATGCTTAACAAGAAATAACAAAAGACTTGGGATAGGATGTATAAATATAATAATCCCAAATTATATTTCAGAGATCAGTTTATATGAAATTCTGTCTATAATAAAACACGTTGTTCAGTTATTAACCATGCTCAAATGAACACAAACATAGACTACTGCCCTCAGAATCCCTTTTAAAAAATGGGAACATTTTTAAGGTGACTCTTAACTAGTTTGCATGCATTTCAGGGCATGATCTAATCCCAGATTAAATAACAAATATAAGTAAAGTCAGATTTCCTGTTAAGGTGACACAAGAGAGCTCACAAGTCACTACTCTCCAATAACATCACTGACTATACTGAAATCCTATTCCTTAAAACAAAAACAAAAGAGGTTCTTGACTTTAATGTCACAACTTAACAGACTTATGTCTTTGTTTCACAAGCTTGTTTACCTTTGTTTACTTAAACTCATATCACTCTAAAAGAATAAGATACTTCATGAACTGAAGCTATACATATGAAAGTTCAAGCACAAATTTAACTCTTGTTTAGTGACTACAAATTCATATCAAAATAACAAGATCTTTCCCACTTGCAGATGATTACAGTAATTCAGATGCTTTAGTATTAATCTCATTACTAACCAAATCATTGCAACAAAGTAGCTTGCAAATAAAATTTAATAGGCTTTCTAAAAATCACAGAAAAGATCTTTTTACAAATGATATTTTTTACTTAAATGTTTCTTCCTAAAAGTATTTCTCTTTCTTAAAAATAGCTTAAAATGTATACTGATGTTAAAAAGATAATCACTATACTTTCATGAAGTAAATTAATTGGAAACCCCTAAACTTACTGATACCTCGCTCTTATTGAATCTTAAAGCAAAAATAAATCCACAAAATTGGAATTTATCAAAGCTAAATTGGTTTAAAATGTCTTTAAGTAATATAAACAAATCACAAAATCTTTTTTTCTTTTTTCTGCTTTTTTGGTGAGGCAATTGGGGTCAAGTGACTTGCCCAGGTAGTTAAGTGTGTCTGAGACCACATTTGAACTCAGGTCCTCCTGACTCCAAGGCAGGAGCTCTATCCACTGCGCCACCTAGCTGCCCCCACAAAATCTTAAAAAGAAAATAAATTCCTAATTACCAAAAATTCCAAGTTACTAGCTTTCTGTAGTCAAAAGGTTTTTACAACAGGGAGTAGATTCAATTTTTCTAAGCCAAATATACATATACACACATACATACACACCACACACACACACACACACACACACACACACTTAATTAAATTAGCCTTCTCACAATAACAAACTGTACCAGGACTTTAAAAATTTATCACAGTTTTCTTTTTCCCCTTGTCTTAAAATATATCACAAGGGACATAATTACATTCTGAAATCCCATATAGATAGTAACTTAAACTCCTAGAAAAATGACACTGGCTAATTGCTGCAAACCTCCAAATGAACATATATAAATACATCCTTAGATGAAGTAGGCTTGAAAATTATACCCCCATTTTGTATAAGGATTCCCATTTGCTCAGTAGAAATTCCACAGCACAGAAAACTCTTGCACAAAGTTGATAAGAATTTTTGACTAGATGGTTCTAAGAATCCTTGTAGGTTTACAAAGGTGATCTAACGAGATCTTTTCTCTGTAATTATCAATTTTTCTTTTTAAAATACCTAAGTAAATAATTGATTAAAACAATAATTCCAAATATCTTAGTTAACAATCTCTTAATTTTCATAAGTAATAGCCAAATAATTTAGGAGAAACTTCCTCTTAAATAACAGTACTTCAAAATATTATAGCACATGGTTAGCAGGGCTGATAGAATGACCTAACAGCTTCCTAACATATTTATTCTTTTTTTCTAAACAATACAATTCTTAATCTAACTACATCTAGATTATAAGAGAAATTGGTGATAGTTTACCAGGTTAAACAGCATAAGAAAAGTTTGAAACAATACCCTAAACAATATTATTAACATTACACAGAAAATCAGTCATCTCATCAACACTAGCATTGTATATTGATCACTTCTAAAAACCCATATAAAGTTATCAAATATGAAGCAATTACATCTAATTAAAAAGATAATACAAACAGTTAACATTTACATAGTGTTTGCCCTATGCCAAGCACTACATTAAGCACTTTACAATCATGTGATTCTCACAGTGACCCTGGGTTGGTAGGTACTACTATTATCCCTTTACAGAACAATCAACTTTTTAAAGAAACCTGGTGAAGATCACCAGTTCTGTATAAACTTTTTCTCCGCTTCCCAATTCCCAGCCTCTTTTACCTTTCTTTGAGACTTATCAGATAAGGAGCTAACGGCCTGAAGCATTAATTTAGCTTCCAATTCCTATCCACCCGGAAATTTCAAGCCGTATGTACCAGGAAATGCACATAAAGTTTTATAAACAGTTTAAATCCACCCTTGTTATCATCAGGTTAGAATACCCCAAAATTCTAAATTGTACTGCTGGGGCAGCTAGGTGACGCAATGCATAGAGCTCTGGCCTTGGAGTCAGGAGGACCTGAGTTCAAATTTGACCTCAGACACATGACACTTACTAGCTGTGTGACCCTGGGCAAGTCACTTAACCCCACTGCCCAGTCAAAAAAAATTTTTTTTGAAAAAAAGAGGCTTCTCTAAGTCGTACTGCTGCTTTTGGGCCCAGGCAAAGAGATCTAAGGAATTTGATTTAATGCTGGCAGAGTGTGGCCAGTTTCCCCAGGAAGAAACTTGCAAAAGCCTTCATTGAGTTACTTAAAAAGTTGAATTAAATAATTGAACAGTACAAGGAAACAGTAAGATTTTTAATGTAATAATCACAATAACCAATATCTTTACCATATCCAGTATTTATGTAGTGTTAGATTTAATAAGGCCTTCCTACAGATTTATCTTGAAAGGTAGGTGGACATGATTAACTAGATGATTACCTAATCTTACTCCTAGACTAAAGCTGATTACACACTGATTTCTAAAAATTTTTCCCCTTGCAATTTCTAGTTTTTAACTGAAATCAAACCACTGTGCTTTAAACAACTAAACGTGGGGCTAGATCCTGAAATCTTAAAATACTGACACCTTAACTTGGTTACTAATCTGCTAATGACTTTTTTAACATATTTACATTAGTCTTTTAGCAATTAAATCAATAACCCAAAAGAAGTAAAGAAAAGTTCACATTTCTAATAATATTTATAATATAGTAAATGATCAAATTAATGTCAGGCATTATATTTATGCACATGCAATCGCATTACAGCCTTGCCTTTATTTATTGCATTATCAACAGCTGCTGTGTCATAACTGTCAGTTTGGAACAAATATAAACATTGCTCCTTGTCTAAAACTACTCAGTTTTATTCATTAAACCAACTGAGTCATTCTACAAATGTCTTCAGAGAAGAGAAATTTCTCCAAAGCCTGGTATTAATGGTCACAAGGCATGGAGAAGCAGGGGGAGATCTCAGTGGGTAAATGAGTGACAAAGTACCTTGTTGCTTTCATGGTACTAAGCAACTGAGCCAATCTCTGCCTTATGATAGCTGTAGATGGACGTCTTCTTAACTAGCTGATGCCCATGTCTTGGGGAAGCAGTGTGTGCATAGTGGTTAAAACACTGGCTTTAGAGTAAGGAAGACCTGGCATGAGCCATGGTTCAGATTGTTAATTAGCATAGGACAAGTTATTTAACCTTTCTCAGCCTCAGTTTCCTTATATGTAGTAGAGGGGCAATAATAGCACCTATCTCAGAAAGGTATTGCGAGGACCAAGTGAGAACATGGAAAAATCCTTTGAAAACCTTCAAGCAGGGGCAGCTAGGTGGTGTAGTGGATAGAGCACCAGCCCTGGAGTCAGCAGGACAAGAGTTCAAATTGGGTCTCAGGCTCTTACTACCTGTGTGACTCTGGGCAAGTCACTTAACCTTGATTACCTCCCCCCGAAAAATTACTATTATCATTATAAAAAAATCTTTTTTTTCTTTCTAGCAGGTGCACCTCGTCTAGAATCTGTTGGAGAAGATGATGAGCTGACAGTAGAAAATGGTGACCCCAGTGGGGAGATGTTGGAGAAGTTTTCTTGGAGTGCCCGAAAACATTCCCTTCCACAGCAGCTTGACTCTGTTGCGGCAAGACAGGTCAGTCTGATGCTCCTGCTCTCCTAACTGCCAGGGCGGTATCTCGGGCCAAGGAAAGGTCTTAATTCCTTTAATTTTTCTGCATTAGCCTGCAAAGGGTTGCGTTTCTCTTATCAACTCCAGGAGGGCAGAGACTAAGTCATTCATTTATCTTTATGGAGAGAAATGAGTCCTTTGTACTATCAACTACATGCTCTGATCCACAGATAAAGCTAATGGATGACATGAAAAGATCTATATGATCTGATGCAGACTGAAGTAAGCAGAGCCAAGAAAACAACATACAAAATTACAATAATGGAACGACATAACAAAGTATCAAAGAAAAATGTAACAAAAGGCAACAAGGTGGTGAAGTGGATAGAGTACCAGGCTGGAAGCAGGATGACCTGAGTTCAAATTTCACCTCAGACACTTACCCTGGCCAAGTCACTTAACCTCAATTGCCTCCACCAAAAAAAAAAAAGTAAATATAACAAAGTTGTTAAGATCATACAGAACTTGAACGGAGAGATATGAGAATGCACCCCCAACCCACTCCTTCATAGAGGTGGGAGATCTACAGGTGCTACACAATGCATTGTTTCCAGACTTTTTCAATGCATTGATCAGTTGTGCTTACTTTTTTCCTTCTTAAAAAAAAAATACCATTTGTCTCATGAGATGGCTCTCTGGGAGGGGGAAGGGAAAGATACATGAGACAACTGTGGTTATGTAAGAAACAGAAAACATCAATAAAAACTTTTTTTAAAAAAGTTAAAGTGCGAGAAGCAATTATGCTTTGGCATTCAGAACTCTCCATTCTATCTCTCCAACCCCATCTCCTAGATATAATCCTTTCCATGTACTCTACACTCCATCATGGAATACTCTTTGCTGGGCCTAGGATATTCCTTGTTTTTTGTTTTTTGGGGTTTTTTTTTTTTTTTTTTTACCACCTCTGTGCCTCTGTCTCTGGTCAGGCTGGAAGGCATTCAGCAGTGCTGTTTTCCAACAGGACTTGAGCTTAGGAGGAGAAAAAAGGCCTATTAGGAACCCAATTTCTTGATTCTCTGCCCTGCTGTGTGTCTTGGATCTGAAAACTGAATTCAGCTGCCGGGAGACAGTGGGGCCTCACAGTGGTATCCAGGCCATGGTCGAACCCCTATCATTTATCTAGTTCAGCCACCAAACACTGGTGTGGCCTGTGTGTTATGTGTCAGACTAAAGGGAAGTAACTTCAAATAATGTATGTAGAGTGCTTTGCAAACTCTAAAGCACTTTTAAAAAGTCAGTGGCAGTGGTGGAGGTGGTAATGGTCAAAACAGAGTGATAGGGAGAGGAGGACATTCATTAAGTCATTTCACCATCGAGCAGCAGTTTGCTGTGTAATCCCTGATGTACCATCACCCCAATCAGACAGTAACTACTCTCCACAGACCAGCAAAAAAGAACAGTGACTTAAACAACCTCTGCTATGGAAGTTCTTAACCTGGAATCCACAGTCTCCCAAGGGATAGATTTCAAGAAGTCCATGAACTTGGGTGGGAAAAAAATAGACTGTCTCTTTATTTTCACAAACTTCTAAGTGAAGTTTAGTATTCTCTTCAATTGTAAATGTAAATAACAAACATTATTCACAGAAAGAGTTCATAAATTTCACTGACACAAAAATGTGAATAACTCCTGGATCTAGGCAACAGTTATTGATTAAGTGCTTACTGAGTGCTAGGCAGAGTGCTCAGGTCTGGGGCAGGGGTGGAGAACCTGTGGCCTGAGGCCACATGTGGCCTTCTAGGTCCTTGGGTGCGGCATTTTGCCTGAGTTCAAGTTTTACAGAACAAATCCTTTTATTAAGGGGATTTGTTCTGTGAAGTTTGGATTCGGTCAAAGGGCTAACAACTGAGGACCTAGAGAGCCACATGTGGCCTTCAGGA
The DNA here is from genome assembly GCF_900497805.2 of Vombatus ursinus. Taxonomy (NCBI): domain Eukaryota; kingdom Metazoa; phylum Chordata; class Mammalia; order Diprotodontia; family Vombatidae; genus Vombatus; species Vombatus ursinus. Next base: position 80,306,055 of record NW_020954569.1, on the reverse strand, counting down.
TCCAAGTTCCCCACCCCTGGTCTGGGGATACCAGTATAGGCAAAAAGAAAAATAGTTCCTGTCCTCAAGGAGCTTATATTCTACTAGTTTAATATTTTATTTCCCTCCAATTACATGTAAAAGATACTTTTTAACATTCATTTAAAAAAATTTTTGATCTCCAAATTCTCTCATCCCTCCCCACACTGAGAAGGCAAGCAATCTGATATAGGTTATACATGTGCAGTCATGTAAAACATATTTCCATGTTGGTCATATAGTGAGAAAAAACCCTAGACAAAAAAACAACAACAAGAAAAATAAAGAATATAGAGAAAAAAAGTATGCTTTGATTTGCATTCAGCCTCAAACGGTTTTTCTCTTGAGAGAGATAACATTTTTCATCATAAGAAGGAGCTTATATTCTACTGGGGAAAGACAACACAAAAAAGCAGATGAAGATGCAGGTGCTCATACAGGGGCAACGTGATGAAATCCAAGTCAAAAGCAGAACTGGGAGGAAAATGAAAGCAAGCTGGCAGTAGTGGAAAGAATAGCAGGAGACAGAGGTAGAGTACATAAGAACAACTAGAGGTCCTTAGAGAATTCAAGAGGTACACTTTTAAAGCCTATTGAGTGTAGCACTAAACCTAAAACTGGAGAAAAATCATCTAAAAGGTAGTGTGAACACTGATGCAGTAAAGATGAAGGGAGAAAAGCAGTGGGTCACCAGTGAACCTTGTCAACTTCAGAGATTTGTCTTAGAACTAAAAGGGACCTGAAAAGAACATCCACTTCAGCTAACTGCTAGGTGGTGCTAAGGAGCACTGGGCCTGGAGTCAGGAAGACCTGAGTTCAGATCCAACCTCAGACTGTATGTAGCTGTATGACTGTCTTGCTAAGCCTTTGTTTCCTCATTTATAAAATGAGATAATATCCTTCTGAGGATAAGATGAGATATTATTTGGAGTCATTTTACAAAACTTAAAGCACTGAACTGTACACTGACTGAAAGATAAACACTAGCTATTATTATTTTTGTTATTATTGCCCAGGTAGTAGATGGCTATGTAGAAAACTATATCATATTACTAATGATGTGTTATGGTATGTTCTTGTGTTGCTTACAAGAAATCAATAGATCATTGAGAAATCAATCTTGCTGTTTTGCTGATCCAAGGAGGCAGAGGCACTGGGTGATTGGGCTTCTGTGTGCTGATATTTCTGTTGGGGGTAGAAAGTGAAACATAAAACATATTTGGAGCATGGTTCAAACTGTCCAAGGCATGTTTTAAACTGAAAGGAACCAGTGACCTACCCAAAGCTCTTTGGCTTAATATTTAAGTAGAGCTTGGGCAGTTGTAAAGCAGGATGTTGTTAGGATGCTTTCAAAACACTGAAAGGGAGGACCTTATAGCAGTCAGAGCCATGAAAATTCAGTTTCTGGCAACATGTTTAACTCCAAGCCATCTAAGAAACCTGGATACTTGTGTGGCCCAGGAATAACCACTCATAAATCAGGTCTTTATTATCCAGTTACAGGTGAGCAGAGGAAGTATTAGAAAGCAGAGATGCAACATTCTTTCACAATCCCCCCTCTTTGTCCCTCATTTCTTTTACCTATTTCCTCTACTTTTTCTCATTTTCTGTCCTCTTCCTCCTCTGCTAGACCTCCCTTCCTTTTTTCTTTCCCTCTCAAATTAGACAATAATAATGGCCCTGTAAGTACAGAGGGCCACCCTGAATATTGTACGGTAGAGTGTCCTCACGTAGGATATCATCCACTGACCCCCAGATAGGAAAAGAGATGTTGGGGGAAGAAATTTTGATATATGATAATTTCAATGCACAGGTAAAAAAAAAAGTGGGACATTTTGGTGCCAGCCTGAGAAATGAGAGAATCCAAAGATTTACGGACGATGCTGAAGCTTCACATATATATATATCACAAATACTTCTGCAAAAGAATCCAAAGAGGTATATATGGAACAATCACCAAATAAAATCACAAGAATGAAATTAATTACATTTTAAAAGGCAGGAAATAGCTCATTACAAATGTGAGGATCATTTCCCAGTTGGCTATCTGTGTATGGTCACACTGGTTAAAGCAAAGATCAGAACTGATAGGAAACCAGAAGACAGAACAAAAATGGGTGTGCGTGTTGGAGAAATGAAGTACCATGAAAACCATCCCAACTTGACCAACTAACTGAAACAAAATATTAATACCAAAAAAGGGAAATGGATGGAGGAAAGGAAAACACCCAATTATAACAATTCATGCAGAAGTCTAACTGATTATAAATCAATAGCACAGCATGAAAGAACCTAAAAATTGCCTCAGACAACAAATTCTCAAACTATACTTGCCTTACAAAGACCCAAAGGAATATCAAGGGAAGCTAACGGCAACACCAGCTTAGGATATAAATTCATTTTTAAAATTTCACAGCAGAAAAATGGCGAAAGATCATGAGAAGTGTCACCTCATATGACATCATGAAGCAATGAAAGGAAAAGCAAATTTAAAAGAGGCTTGAAAAGAGACACAACTAAATATTAAGGGCATTAAAAAAAGAAACCAGAAGGAGGACATCAAATAGAGGGAAGATGGAAAATATCTGTAAAGATTTTTTTTAATTCTTTTCACTAAAAGTGATATAAAGCCATCACATTTAGATTCTTAACATCAAAGTCCCAGATGTGCTGCTTAAGGGAGTAGATATGTCATCAAAGGGAACAAAGACAGAAAATCAGCTGTACTAGACCAAGAAGATTGCAAGCAGAACCATACTGGAGACAACACATTATTGAAGGGGGTGAAGATAGTAGTGACATGGAAAAAAAAAATCCCAGACCTCATTATTACCAGAAAGAAAGGTGAATGAGAAAACGTCAATAGCTATTGACCCATATGATAGATGTAAAAAATTTTATGAGAATAACCTACATTCATGTTAAGAGCATACAAGATGAGAATAATAAGGAAACAGCTTTAGCAAGCTGTAGTCTACTTTAAACTACATCTTTACCATCAAACAAATGACTGAAAGACAATAAAGAAAATAGAAGAACCTACAACACTTACCTTTAGCTAATTTTTGTGGCAACTACATGGCACAGTGGGGAGAGAGCTGGACCTGGGGACGGGAAGGCTTGAGTTCAAATCCTGCCTTGGATACTTACTATCTTTGTGACCTTGGACAAGTCATTTAACCTCTCTGTTCCTCAGTTTCTTCATCTGTAAAATGAGGATGCTGAGTACCTACTCCACAGGGTGGTTGTGATAATTAAATAATATATGTAAAGTACTTTGCAAACCTTAAAGTACTATATAAATGCTAGGTTTTTATTGTCACTGTTGACCATAAAATGGCATTTGATTTATTTAAGCCAAATGCCTTAAAGGCTTCCCTCCAACAAGATGTTTCCTATGTACATGTCAAAATTATATTGTGCTATAAGAAATGATAAGCAGGTGGATTTCAGAAAAACCTGGAAAGACTTACATAAACTGATGCTGAGTGAAGTGAGCAGAACTAGGAGAATGTTGCATGCAGTAATAGCAACATTGCACAATGACCAACTTCCATAGACTTAACTCTTCTCAGCAATACAATAAAGATGATTCCAAAAGACTCATGATGGAAAATGTTATCCACATCCAAAGAAAGAACTATGGGATCTGAATGCAGATTGAAGCATACTATTTGCTCTCTTTTTTGTTGTTTTGTTTTGTTTCTTCTTTCTCGTGGTTCCTCCCATTGGTTCTAATTCTTCTTTACAACATGACTAATGTGAAAATATGCTTAATATGAATGTATGAGTAGAATCTATATGAGATTGCACACTGTCTTAGGGAGGAGGGAAGGGAAAGGGGGGAGAAAATTTAAAACTCAAAAGCTTATGGAAGTGAATGTTAAAAACTAAAAATAAATAAAATAAACTATCAAAAAAAGATCAAGGGATAACTCATAAATATTTCACCTGTTCCAAGCTTCTAGTATATTGAATGGAGTCTCCATGGTGAGCTCATGCAAGGAAATGTTGGAGAGTCACATAGGATAGGCAGGCATAGATGTGTTCTTATCTGAATCATTGTGGGGGGAAATACTTGCTTCAATGAGGTCTCAGATCTGTTAGAGTACTGGAGAGGGAGGCAATTGAGTATGGTAAGGAGAAGATCATTTATCAATCTAAGAATAAGCTTCCATACTCCAGGGATGAATGAGAATCAATCACCCCATCATAGTCTTAGGAAAGGCATACTCAACCATCCTTCCCATGCCTACCTCCCTGCCCTAGTCTCTCTGTTTCTCTCTCTGTTTTTCTCTCTCTCTCACATACACACACACACACACACACACACACACAAACACACAATTTTTTTGTTTTGTTTTATTTTTGCAAGGCAATTGGGGTTAAGTGACTTGCCCAGGGTCACACAGCTAGTAAGTATCAAGTGTCTGAGGCTGGATTTGAACTCAGGAACTCCTGACTCCAGGGCCAGTGCTCTATCCAATGCATCACCTAGCTGCCCTAAACACACAATTTTTTGATGGGTTTAAGTTCAGAAGGCTAATATCCTAACCTGCAAAAGGGGAATTGTTTTAAGTAATCCAGAGTTCAAATATCACTGCCAAAAATTTCATTTCTATCTCAGTAGGTAGAAAAACAAAACTTAAGGTGACAAGAAAAATACTCCACAATCTCAAAATTCTTGTATTAAATGAAAAGTAGCTTTTACTTTATTTTTTGCTTAATGCTGACATAAATTCAACTTCTGGGAAAATCTATAAATCATCAAGTCATATATACTATAAGACTTTAAACTTTATAAAGAATAGCAGAAAACTAAACTGAATATATACTTTAATATACAACCAGTAACTTCTTATTTATTGTTGTAAATACCACTCTCTGCTCCATGCCCACGTTCTGTGGTTGATATACTGAAAGAGAGGTCAGAATTTGATGTGTGCCAGAAGTAGAGAGTGTGGTACATATAGGAAAATATTTTCTTTTCTCTAGATGAAGGATTAGAGATATAGCTATAGCAGACTCAGTGGAGTTTTTATAGAATGTGACTTCTCTGGGTGTATAAATGGTTTGTGTTTTTATATGGAACAAGGGTTGTGTGGTTATGTTTGTGTGTATGCGTAGTGGGTGATATGATCGTGAAATGCTGATATTTTCTAACCATGGCTTTGACCTTGGCCTAGGACTGAGGGTTATGTGGGATGTTTGCCCGATGAGAAAAAGACCATCAATGGGTCACTCTGCATACCAAAGGCCTTCAGGTTTCCAGACCCCGGGCTCCAATCCAGGATACAAGGATAGGTTTCTTTGGCATTGTGCACAGATGACAGGAAAACACTACATGCTAATGGAGTTCCTAAAAACAAATTAGACATGGATGACATATGTTGGGAATGGTAATCAGAGGCAGCCATGGCTATCTAAAATATAGCGCACTAGTCTTGTCTCTTCTAAACTCCTTTCTTCCAGTAAAATTAAATGGGTATGACAGACACAAGGAGAAAGTGTTAATTGTGTCCATCACACTGAGATTTAAAATCTAGAGTATTCTTGTGGGTGATAAACTTCTCCTTCAAGATTTCAAGCGTCTATGATATCATTGTTGTGGAGATTCCCTACACTGCACATTGCAGACCCGTGATGAATTGGCAGGCCATCCCCAAGAGTTGCTGAGGCTCAAAAATTCATTACCCTGTGAGCAACCTGGTGATAAGCCTCTCCAATCTTGGCTAGATTGGCAAGATATTGTGTAATTCACCTCTGGCCCCTTGCTGAAAGCTTCCCAACTTGGCATAGGACCTTCTAGAGCTTGCATTCCTCTGGCTTAACCTTGGAGAACTGAGGCAAATCTGCACACCACAATGACACACCAGAGGCCAACTTTAATGAAAAGGTAGGAGACTGTAGCAGCAAGATAAATAAATGAATTTCTGACTGTTGTCCAATATGGTTCTATTTAGGAATACCATGCTGTGAAGAAGTCAACTCGGTCCTTGAGCACTGCTCAAGTGGAATCCCCCTGGAGACTAGCTCAGCCCTCCATTATCTCCAACATCGTGTTGATGAAAGGACAAGGCAAGGTGAGGGCTTTTTCAAGAATGATTTCATTCCTCAGAGGCAATTTGTTCAACCTATGGCTATGATTGTTTTTTTTTATGTAAAAGAAAGATTAAGAAATAGTATTTAAAAAGGTGAGTTTTATGTAGTTCTAAGTGTATCCTCTGGACATTCTTTTCTCAGGGTAGAATGGATCAGCTACATCTCTTTCCTTTTTGCTTCCCATCCTTTGAGAAATAAATGCCAGCTGATCCAGGATACATAATTTGGTGACAGAATGGAGCCCCTCATTTGTAAATTTCTCATGATCTTCAGAAAGGCAGAGCCTATGACCTCAAGACAAGTTCCCATTAAATCTTCTCAGTGAGCTTAATGGTATTCCATTATTAGGGAATAAATGACCAGGGCTCTTTAAATGGTTCATTCTTAATGTGAAGTGGAAAAGAATAAAATACAATAATGAAACTAACATAGCACCACAGCGGCATGAAATGAGGTTTTCCTATTCCTCAGAACCATTTTAGGCCTCTAAAGGTAATATATGACCAATGAGAAAGGAAGCTGATCACAGCAAACAAACGGAGAAGAAAATCCCTGACATAATTTGTCTCCAAGTGATCAGAATATTACATTTGCTGGACTCGGGAACATGATCAGGTTAGCAGTGGTCTCTGGAAAGGGAACTTGGTATGTTGTCTCTTTGTTGTCCTTTACTGAAATTGTCTATCAATTCTATGATTTATTTTTGATCCACAAATTCTTTAGGATTCAAATTTTTAGTCTCTAGTTGATTTTTAATGTTTTTTTTTTTAGCAACTCTTTATTTAATATAATCTTTATTGTGTTCTGGTCAGTGAAAGCTGTCTTTCTGCTTTGGGTCTAGGGCCTTGGCTTCAGTATTGTGGGAGGTCAGGATTCAGCCAGAGGCCGGATGGGGATTTTTGTCAAGACAATTTTCCGAAATGGAGCAGCTGCTGCTGATGGAAGACTCAAAGAAGGTGAGGGAGAATCTCCAGAGATGTAATGAAAATAAGACTTTGACTCAATGTGAACCTGTGCCTGCAAACAAAAGGGAAGACAGGTCAGCTTCACTGAACTCCCTGCTGGCCTTCCCCTTTAGATACATGACCACAGAAGAAATCCCAGTTGATAAAGACCAAGAAACTTGTTAAACAGAAACATGGTCACTTTCTTCAATGGAGGAGCTCCTTTGTGGTTGAAGTTCATTGAGACGTTTTGTTTAATAATATATCATAATAGAAACTAGGAATATTATTCCTTTGTGTAGATAATCTATGGGTCTTTTTTTGAATCTTTGGATTGAGACAATAGTCCTTCATTTTATAAAGCCAAAATTAGCATGAACGTTGGGACTTTTAAAATAGCAGTTAGCACTGCACAACCCCTGCTTTGCCATGAACAACTTTCCTTTCCTACATAATTAAATCAGTACTTTCCAAGTCGTTTTTTAAAAAAAGTATGAATGGGGCAGCTAAGTGGTGCAGTGGATAGAGCACTGGCCCTGGAGTCAGGAGGACTTAAGTTCAAATTTGACCTCAGACACATAACACTTACTAGCTGTGTGACCTGGGCAACTCACTTAACCCCACTGCCTAGTCAGAGAAAAAAAAAAGGTATGAACACTTCTAAAAACTGGCTTCAAAGGCTATAGAAGTATTGTTACATTGAATGGTCCAGTTCTTGTCAGTAAAGAGTTAGAGATTTCTCCCCAGTAGGAAGGATGGTAGAAGTTTGTGCTTGAACAGGGTGATGTGAGCAGGCTGAATGCTTCCAGGGCAGATAATTATTTATTCATCACTGTTAGAGGAAGGGTTATTTCTATAATGAATTGCGAGCTTTCAGTTCATGTGCTTGAAGCTCATCTTGCTTAATACGGCAAGGTAGAATGAGCCAAAGATACAGAAAGGATCAATTACTCAGAATGGTTCAGGGTTCCTGATCCTTTTGAATACAGCCTCCAAATATTTCTAATATAACATTCTTTTCTTAATTAGTACACGTGTGACCTTGGACAAGTCACTTTACTTCCCTGGCACTCAGTTCCTTCATTGGTAGGATGAAGGGGCTGGACTAGATGACCATTAAGGTCCTTCCAGCTCTGGATGTATGCGTGACTTCTAAGTGGGCAAGAGCAGCCTAGTTACAGATGTAGATGAGGCCATGTGTTTTCATTTTCTACAAGGTTCCCATAAGGAACCACAGGATACGTTCATATTAAACGATTCAGGACAATGTGCTCTTATGTTGAGATGCTGTTAACTATGGTTTTGCCCTAAGGCCCCCAGATTTAGAAAGCCCTGAGAACCCTTGTATTCCTTCAACAGGGAGAAACAACTGAGCTTAGCATGTAGTTAACAAGAAGAATTAGTTAAATAAGGAAGTACCATGGCCGTGTGTTAGGTGAATTCTCCCTAGCCTTTCCTTGGAGGTAACCTCCCTAGCAAGGGCCAGGTAATTTTCTTGGGTCTTTTCCCACAAATGGTCTTTTGCAGCTTGGGATCCCCGCCCTTTGTGTTAGAATATTAGTAGTTATGGCACTTGGAGTGTGTGTGGGAAGACCGTCATCCGTAAAAGTACTTTCCATTTTCAGTTTGCTCTTCCTTACTGGGCCTTCTTTTTTCTCTTTGTTGCTGTGATGCCAAGGAACAGACTGATGAGCCATGAATGTCACATGGTACACACTGATACAACCTTGTTGTAGATGAGAAGCAGGACTCAAAGCTCAGAAGCAGCTCTGGAAATGCCCTGGCCATGCTTTTTATGGTGAAGAAGATGTGTCTAGGATTATTAGGGAAAAATCTGACATCACACAGCAATCTAGGTAGAAGCACACAATGGCCTTCAAGATCAATGACTGAGTGCCTGGAAATGTCACTAAGAAGACAGGCAGTGGGGGCAGCTAGGTGGCGCAGTGGCTAGAGCACCAACCCTGAAGTCAGGAGGACCTGAGTTCAAATCCTGGCCTCAGATCAAACACTTGACACTTACTAGCTGTGTAATCCTGGGCAAGTCACTTAACTCCAATTGCTTAAAAAAAAAAATGAAGAAGAAGACAGGCATTGGAAAACTGGGTGGTTTCTAAAGGTGGAGCTACCTTGGTCTTTGGGCTTCAGGTCCCATAGTCTTTGTCCCCATGTTCTCAGTAACTATGGCCCAAGCATGGTGGTAACTTGGGCAGCTTGGCCTCCTATACTTGTAGGAGTGGCCCGGCAAATGCTATGTGCTAATGCTTCCTTGCTGGTGTTAGGTAGCGATGAAAAGAGACTGCCTCTGGTGTCATCACACTTTAACTCCTGGCAATAGGGTGTTTACTGCCAAACTGAGAATTTGGCAAGGAAATAAAGCCTATAGCTTACACACCAATAGAAGGTAAGCTCTGTGAGGGAGGGGACTGTTATTTGTTTTAGTTATTTCATCCCCAGCACTTAATGCAGGTCCCCAGTGAATGCTTAATGGAATGCTTGTTGAATTAAATCAAGTAATGTTTCCGGAAGTTTGTTTTCATCAAAGACTAAGGTCCAAGATTGCTGATGAAGAACTCTCCCTATCATTGATAGATACTGGTTGTATTACCACCCTAGGATCTGAGACAAATGAAAATAGATTGGAACAATAAAAGTCATCTTATGCCAAGTAATACATCAAGTATCTTGTGGTAGTCCATTACTGTCCTGATGGCCCAGCTGGAATACTCCTGTAGACTCTAGATGAATGTTAACTTGGTCTTGCTTTGGATTATTAGGGGATGAAATCCTAGAAGTGAATGGAGAATCCCTACAAGGACTGACCCACCAAGAAGCCATTCAGACCTTTAAGGTAACAGAATTATAGCAGAGACCTGTTTATCTATTTTTTTAAATTTATAATTAAATTTTTCTTTTATTATGAACTTGGCAATCATCAATAAAAATAAATATTTCATTGGACAAAGAAAACTAGAAAATTAAATAAGAAATTTAACTTCTATTACATAAAGCTTATTTTTAAGAAGCATGTATATGTGTATATACATATACATGCACACAGATATATATTATATATAATTTGATAAGATAGTAACAAAACTGCTCTGTGTGTCTCTTTTGCAATCCTTTTTTTCTTCTGTGAATTTTTAAAAAAATGTTTTATTGATGCTCTTTTTTAAACAATATAATTTTTCCTAATTGTATTCCAATTTTGATAGGATTGTTTCCCCCTTTGGTTATAAGTGCACTCTGATTTCCTACTCTACTGATCTTCCTATTTCCCTAGCAACTCAAGAAAGGTGTTGTGAACCTGACAGTACGCACAAGGTTACGTAGCCCAAGCCTTACTCCATGCCCAACATTCACACTAACGAGACAATCAAGATCCCCGAACACTAATACCAGTGGAGGAACTCCAGGGCCCAGCTCAGATAAAGGAGATTATTCTTCTTTGGGTCAAAAAGGCCCAGGACCCAAGGACAGGATTGTCGTGAAATTCACACTCAACAAAGGTGATATGATATGCAATGAGTCCTGTTCCCTTATAAAGAATATTTAAGCCTTTATAATCTACTTCTCTCTTCATTTTCTCCTGAGTTCCATCTCACAAACTGAACTTCTGAATTCACCCTATCATGTGAAAGTTCACTTTCCTTGCATGGTGAAACAACTAACCTGCCACCAGAACCACATTTCAGATAGACACTGGGATCCTAAGTAGTGCATAGAGACATTGTAGATAAGGGAAAGAATCCCAGTGACCCACTCCTTAGATAAAGTTCCATATATCAGACAGTGAAGAATGTACAAGATATTCTGATTCTAAAACTAAAGAGGATTTTAGAAATTGTTTTAAAAACTTAATTCAGCCACGCTTGGTGGTACATGCTTATAATCCCTCTTACTGGGGCGGTGGAGGGTGGTGGATTGCCACTTCAGGAGCTCTGAGTTTCAATAGGGCTAAAACCAACATAGTGTCTGAACTAAGTCTGGCACCATATGCTAAGTCACTAAGAATGGAGGATACCAGGTTGCTTAAGGAAGGAACAAAACAGTTCAGGTCAGAAACAAAGCAGGTCAAAGGGGCTATGGGATGAGGTCCTTGAGTATCCATTGCCACTCGAAGCCTAGATGAGATACGGAGACCCAGTCTCAAAACAACAACAATAATTATTCAAGATGATTACAGTTATCAGTCAGTTATTTGTGGAAATAGATGTTTATAAATTAAAAGCCCACAGATAATCCCCAAACATCATTCATTCTCATCTCTATTTCTGTCTTCTACTCATCTGTGGCAGAAGTGCTTTTGGAGCATTAAAATGAGTAGAAAGTCAAAAGCTGAACAAAGGAAGGAGCTTCAAGAATCACTCCCTGATTAAACCAGCGTTGAGTCATTTAAGAAAACAATTAGCATTTGGCCTCCAATTCGACATTACTGCCCTAATTAACGAAACATACACCCCTTCTTCTCAAACAGTTTTTTGGGAAAGGTCTAAGGGCTGATGTGGGGGGAGGGGGAATATGTATTGGTTCACACTCTGATTCCAGCCACAAAATGAGAAGCAATTGGTGAAAAGGGGAATTTGTTCCAAGAACCTAGTAGGCATGTGATGTGGTTTCATTTGAAAGGGATAAAATTGTTTTCTGTTGTGATTTTTTTTTCCTTTCTATTTATTTCCTTTGTATTCTGCTTCTCACAGAGCCAGGAGTTGGATTAGGCATTGGTGCCTGCTGTCTGACTTTGGAAAATAGCTCTCCAGGCATCTATATTCATAGCCTTGCCCCAGGATCAGCAGCCAAGATGCACAGTAGACTAAGGTAAGGTGTGAGCTTGTTAGCACCAGGCCAATAAGCCAGTTCCAGAAATCCTTAGAAACATGGCTTTCACACGACAGGACAATGTTAAGCTAGAAATGCATATGCATATTGATGAAGTACAGATGTAACGAAATGGATTTAATTTGTACCTTGTGTGTATAGTACTGTGTGTGTGTGTGTGTTCCCAAATGTAATTCTCCTATATTCAGACTGAGGAAAACGTTAAGCAGAGCGATGTCAAAGATGAAGCATTCAGACAATATCATCTTATGTCAAACCTGCATCATCTCAATTTATTTGACTGTGCCACTTTGGGACTTATTTAAGAGGTATCTAGGGCAGAGCTGTGCCCATCTATTCATAACAAGGTAGCAAATACTGCAAGAAGGTACTCTGTTTAAAGCTCCTCATGCCTCAGTAGTCACATAGCATTTCTCTTAGCTCTGGGTGCCCTAGGGTAGGTTGAGGATGTTAGAATAGCATAACCTGCATTTGACTTTTTGGTTTCTATCAGTCTATTGTAGCATATTATTATTGATTTTCACTGTGAATATTCACATTAAAAAAGGATGAACAACTTGTGCAAAAGCACATTAAAAGGTTTTTTTTTCCTCGGTTACTAGAAGTATATATTTTCTTTAATGATATCCCAAGATGATGATTCTTTTTTGAATGCTTCCATATGTCTGGAGCCCACCAAGTGAACATACTTAAATCCTTAGACAAAAGAGTCTTTGTTTTATAAAGCTGACTTCCCTGTCCCTAATTTAAAGGGAAAATAGGCAGCTTCTCCCAAATTTCTCATTAGCTCAAGTTTGAATGGTTTTGCAAATTCTTGAGCAGGCTTTTATAACCTTTTTTCTGTAAATTATATTGCATTAATCATTTCAAGATGGCAGGAAAAAGAAACCAGTGGTGAAAATTATTTTGTCTATGAAAACAACAGGGTGGATAGGCAGTGCCCTATGCCAACATCTGGTCTAATCTGTACTGAGTTGTTTTAATGAATGATTTGCTGTGGTATCAGTACCCAGTGAAGGAAGGGGTGCCATTTTTCAACATAAAATTTTGATGAGAAATTTGTCTTTGGACATATTTCTGATGCATGCTTCTAGGCCCTCAGCAGAAAGCTGGTGGACATCAGGGGTTAAATAAGACATACATTTTCAAACATTGCCAATGTGTGGTTTGATTTTGCTGAATTATATTTGTTGCAGTGAAGTGTTTTATTGCAAGAGGGAGGGGAATCATTGCAAAAAGACACTAAGAAAATATTCTCCCTTCCCCAAGAAATCTCTTGCAAGAAGCCACGTAGTAACTGAAATGCCGATTATGTTTGTCTCCTTAGCCGTGGTGACCAAATCCTGGAAGCAGATTCCATCAGCCTCCGCCATGCTGCATTAAGTGAAGCTTATGCCATCCTGAGTGAGTGTGGCCCAGGACCGGTTAGCCTCATCGTTCGTCGGCATCCAAACCCAAAGGTGAAGTATGGAATGTTGCCCCTTGGGTTTAAAGAGGGTCTATTGTGGATTTCCCAACCAAAAGGTTTATGCTTGGGCTTACTTAGTCAGGAGCAGTGGTTAATCAAGCCTGCTCCCTTCACATGGAGTGAACTTGCCAGGTCCCCATTCTGACCAACAGAATTATCCTGAATATTCTATGTAAATGGAAGAGTTACCTTTTGTTTCACACAAAAGTGTGGGGAAGGGGACAGGTTGGTGGCAGAGTTGATAGAGCATGGGCCTTGGAGTCAGAGGACTGACATCAGACACTTGACACTTACTAGTGGTGTGACCCTGGTCAAGTCACTTGACCCCATCCCCAAAAAAGTAAGGGGAAATAGTACAGTAACCCCAAATCCAACTGCCATTTTTAAAAAAGGAGGAAGTCAGAGAATATTCCCAAAGTTGTCAAGAGTATAAAAACACCAGATCTGTGGGGCAGGCAGACCCAATTGAGACTAGTTCGTTTTGAACCAATAGAACAGAACAAATATAACTGGTCCTATGTTGGGGTAAAACTTAGACCTTGGTCTTATCGCACTCTGTTTGGTAGAGGGGAAGTAGATGAAGATTGATGGCCATCCAACTTTTTTTTTTTGGCTAGGCAATGGGGTTAAGTGCCCAGGGTCACACAACTAGTAAGTGTTATGTGTCTGAATCCAGATTTGAACTCAGGTCCTCCTAAATCCAGGGCTGGTGCTCTATCCACTGTACCACCTAGCTGCCCTCCAACTTTTTTTTTTTTAAGCACACAATAGTTTGGCAGTGCTGATAATAATTGCAGAATTATTGCTGCCTTCTTGGGAAAGAGCCACATCTTCATAGCAATTTGCCAGATTTTTCACATAGGTCAAATACACTAAATTATGCTTAGCAGTAAATAAAAACATTTTCGAAAGGTTACAGAAACTTTCAAACTCTCTATTTCACACTCTATTTTTCCAGAAAGAGGGATTATGACTGTGGTATTGTAGTTACTAATGAGAGGCAGCAGGCAAGTCTGGTATAGCACATAGCCAACTTGCCCTAAATCTGATACGACCTAAGTTGAAGTCCTTCCTGTGACACAAACAGGCTCTGTGATTCTGAGCAAGTCACTTAATCTTTTGGACAACTCTACACAACCTTCTGACCATGAAGAAGGTGTGGGCCTGCATTGGTCGAAGGAGTTTTCTCACAAAAAGTACTCCTTTCCAAAGGTCCAGTCCCTATCTTGAGTAACAATTTTTTCAGGATCAAATCTGTGGTAAATGGTGACAAGCAATGATCCTGTGAGGGGAGGCATAAATAAATGGTCAATGAAATAAGAGCTGTAACTAGAGTACTTTTTTCATAAGATTTATGCCCACTGTTTGGAATTTAATTTCATCTAGGTTCCCGGGGTTAAATGATATACTTGATCCAGTGAACTATTGAGCATTTTTATCTTTCTATCTGGGCATTTCTCTAGCACTTTAGGGCTAAGTTCATAAAACACTCCTATCAGAAAGAGAAATCTTTTTGAGTTTGAAGAAAAGAGGTTTCCTTCTCCCAAGGACAATTTCACTTTTTTGTGGAGGACTTAAAGTGTATGATCAGGAAATGATCAGTTCCTCTTTTGAGGCAAGTGCATCTCTGCCAATTTAAAAAAAATGAATGTTGGTTTTGTAAGCTATTAAACTCTGGACTTCAAATCTCTTGGATTGTGGGTCTTACGTCCTCTAAACTATGAATGCAATAAATAAAACTGGGCCTTTCCAATAAACTGTATAGAGAAGTTTGTTTTTAAGATCATTTACAAAGTAATCCTGGAGAAGTATAAGTGAAATAATATGAGGCAGCTTCTTTACCTGTATGATTGAAGAAATTCTTGTGTTTAATTTTTAAAATTCATATTGGAAATCTTCCTGCTCATCAACAGAGAGGTATCACTGGATGTAACTAAGCATCATAATGCTGTATTAAAATTCTAAAGACCACAAAACACATAGGTTAGATTTACATTCTCCTCCACAGACTCTTCATTGTGCCCCTACATGCCCTTCCTAAGAATAGGGTTCTTTAAGCCCAAAGGGCTAAATAAAAATGTGCATACTCTTTGCCAGCAATAGCACTTCTAGGGCTATATCCCAAAGAGATCATATGAATGGGAAAAGGACCCACCTATACAAAAATATTTATAGCAGCTCTTTTTGTGGTGGCAAAGAATTGGAAATGGAAAGGATGCCCATCAATTGGGGAATGGCTGAACAAGTTGTGGTATATGAATGTAATGGAATACTATTATGCTATAAGAAATGATGAACAGGCTGACTTCAGAAAAACCTGGAAGACCTGCATGGTCTGATGCTTAGTGAAGTGAGCAGAACCAAGAGAACGTTGTACACAATAACAGCCACATTGTGCAATGACTAATATTGATAGACTTAACCCTTCTCAGCAATACAAGGATCTAAGACTTTTCCAAAGGCCTCATGATGGAAAATGCTATCCACATCCAAAGGAAGAACTATGCAGTTTGAATGCAGATCGAAGCATAGTGTTTGCTATTTTTTTCCTCTGTTGTGTTTTGTTTCCTCTTTCTGGTGGTTCCTCCTGTTGGTTCTAATTCTTCTTTACAACATCACTAATGTGAAAATATGTTTAATAGGAATGTATATATATAACCTACATCAATTGTGTGACATCTTGGGGAGGAGGGGGAGAAAAATTTAAAACTCAAAAGCTTATGGAAGTGATTGTTGATGATTCAAAATAAATTAATTTTAAAAATAGGGTTCTTTTTAACTTGTTTATTGAGAACATCTTCAAGGGAATGGGAAAAAAAACTGTTGATGTTTCTAGGAGCACAGATTCAGAGCAGCAAAGGACCTTTATTTATTTATTAGGAACATCTCAAAGGAAAGAACAAAACCTCTACAGATATAAATTCCTGATCCTAGAGCCAGAAGAGACCTTTGAGGTCATTAACACCTATCTCTCAGGGCCATTTTGAGGATAAAATAATTAGAAGGATCCAAATGTAAAGCAATTTTTAAACTTTTAGGCACTATATAAATGGTAGCTATTATTATCTGGCCTAATCCCTTCCTTTTATAGATGGGGAAATTAAGGCCCATAGAATGATTTCCCAAGGTGATTTCCAATGATAGATCCAGGATTTGAACCCAGATCCTTTACCATTGATAGGATAGTGACAGGAAGTGATAGGAAGTACTAATGGTGATAGGAAGTACTAATGTATTAGTGATCAATAACCATTTTCTATTTGAATAGACATTTAAATGATTAGACAATTGTGAACTTATTAGCTATAATTTGGAGCAGGTCCTAAGGGTATTTCTTCCCCTTCTTTCTTTCATGTTGAGGGCTTCTAGGTTCAGCATCAGAACCTTATCACCCAGAACACTGTTTCAAGTGATACTGGTACTGAAAAAAGTGGGAAAGAGATTCAGAAGTGTGTGTGTGTGTGTGTGTGTGTGTGTGTGTGTGTATGTATGGCAAGGGGGAGGGCATGAAGAGGAGTGTTGGCACAGTGCTAGAGGAAGGTAAAAAAAACAACACTGGTTCATAGGATTTATCAAATTGGAGGGAACTCTCTCATTTTATAGATGAAGAAACTGAGACCCAAAGAGCTACAGTGACTTGCTGGGTTCATAGACCCAGTCATTAGAAGAACCAGGGTTTGACTAACCTGCCTGCAAATCCACTGCCCTTTCCACTGTGAAAAGGAGGCGAGGGTATATTGTCCATCCTATTATCATGTTTCCAACAGAATGGAACTATAATCTGCAAAGCAATGTGTAACAGGGAAAATGTCCAATATTTTTTGACCATGTTATGAACTGAGGACAGATCTGCGGTCATATCAGCATGTGTACTCCTTTCACCATACAGATACCAGTCCATGGATGCCTTAATCATCTCCATTCTCTGATTATTGGCTTTCACATCTTTGCAAATAGTGTGAATTTCTGAGAAGCTCTGTCACAACCTCCCAACCCCATCCCTATCTCATTCCAGAGAATATTAGATTTAGAGACAGAGAATCTGGATTCAAATCTTGACTCTGGTACATACTACCTCTGTCTTACCAATCAAATTATTCAACCACTCTGGGCTTCAGTTTCCAGAGGGGAAGGACCGGATGACCTCTAAAGGCCTCTTCTAACTCTAAATCTTAGGATCTATCCAGTTTGCTGCTTCTGATCTGCTGTGGATTGAAAAACCAGATGTCTAAGATTGATTAAACTGTGGGTAAATGCCAGACTAAGTAGGGTTTCAGCAAAGGTCAGATGTCCATTAAATAAAGTACATGAGCTTTCCAGCATTGCTTTTGGATTCTCAGAGGTCTTTTTGGCTTACTTCTAATTCTTGGATGAATTGTGGTTACGTGAGGTTGCTAGATAGCAGATTTCTAGATAGGCAGACAAAAATGCTGTATGAAATAGGAGATCCATGGCCCTTGACTCCTTTTCTCCCTTGAATTCCCTTCAAGCTTGCTTATCTTTCTATTGATCAATCTTTTATACTTTGGTCCTCTTGGCTCTGGACTCAGGAAGACCTGGTTAAAATCCAGCTTCTGACACTTATTAGTTGTTTGATTCTGGACAAGTTTCATCTGTAAAATTACAGTTTCACCTGTAAAATAGGGATAATAATAACACCTACCTTCCAAGGTTGTGAGGATTAAATGTGACAATATCAGCAAATCTTTACAGCATTATGTAAATGCTAGCTATTTTTTTTTCTTGGCAATCATCATACTCAAGAATTCTGCCTTTCTCATCTGACTCCTTTTTGATCAATCTACTCTCCTACTGCCTCTCTGTTTCTCTTACTAACAGTTTTGGTATTGCTCACCCTCATTGCTCAGATCATTGATGGAATGGCTTTCATTTGTTCCAGGAGCCTGTCAGCTGTCAACCTAACTCTAACCAGTCACATGGCTATCATCACCCTTCAGAAACAAGCTTCATTTTTCCTGACCAAGAAGATTTTGTTGTTGTTCAGTCATTTTTCAGTCATATTTGACTCTTCAAACCTATTTGGGGTTTTTTTGGCAAAGATACTGTTGTGATTTGCCATTTCCTTCTCCAACCCATTTTACAGATGAGGAAACTGTGACAGAGTTAAGTGACTTGTCCAGGGTTACGCAGATAAAAGTATCTGAGGCTGGATTTGAACTCAGGAAGATGAGTCTTCCTGACTCCAGGCCCAGCACTGTATCCACTGCACCACTTAGCTGCCCTCCACTAAGAAGATATGACTTAGCTATTACACTCTTCAGCAAAAAATGTAGGTTGGACTTCACAGAACTTTCCAGGAGAACACTGAACGATGCCTGATTCTGAAACTCAGCTCATCTTAGAACACTACAATAGTTTGCCAGTATCATGAAACTGCTTTAGCATTTCAATTTCTTTTTTTTATTAATTTATTTTGGTTTATCAACAATCACTTCCATATGCTTTTGAGTTTTAAATTTTTCTCCCCCTTCCTCCCCAACACCCTCCCCAAGACGGCACACAATCTGATATAGGCTATACATATACATTCCTATTAAACATATTTTCACATTAGTGATATTGTAAGGAAGAATTAGAACCAATAGGAGGAACCACCAGAAAGAGGAAACAAAACTCAACAGAAGAAAAAAAAATAGCAAATACTATGCTTTGATCTGCATTCAAACTCCATAGTTTTTTCTTTGGATGTGGATAGTATTATCCATCATGAGGCCATTGGAGATGTCTTAGATCCTTGTATTGCTGAGAAGGGTTAAGTCTATCAATATTAGTCATCGCACAATGTGGCTGTTATTGTGTACAACATTCTCTTGGGTCTGCTCACTTCACTCAGCATTAGACCATACAGGTCTTCCAGGTTTTTCTGAAGTCAGCCTGTTCATCATTTCTTATAGCACAATAGTATTCCATTACATTCATATACCACAACTTGTTCAGCCATTCCCCAATTGATGGGCATCCTCTCAATTTCCAATTCTTTGCCACCACAAAAAGAGCTGCTATAAATATTTTTGTACAGGTGAGTCCTTTTCTCATTCATATGATCTCTTTGGGATATAGCCCTAGAAGTGCTATTGCTGGGTCAAAGGGTATGTACATTTTTATAGCCCTTTGGGCATAGTTCCAAATTGCTAGTCAAAATGGCTGGATCACAACTCCACCAACAATGCACTAGTGTTCCAATTTTCCCACATCTTCTCCAACATTTATCATTTTCCTGTTTTGTCATGTTGGTCAATCTGATAGCTGTGGTGTAGTACCTCAGAGTTGTTTTGATTTGCATTTCTCTAATCAACAGTGATTTAGAGCATTTTTTCATATGACTATAGATGGCTTTAATTTCTTCATCTGAGAACTGCCTGTTCATATCCTTTGACCATTTATCAATTGGGGAATGACTTGTATTCTTATAAATTTGACTTAATTCTCTATATATTTTAGAAATGAGGCCCTTATCAGAGAGATTAGTTGTAAAAATTCTTTCCCAATTTTCTACTTTCCTTCTAATCTTTTACATTGGCTTTGTTTGTGCAAAAACTTTTCAATTTAATGTAATCAAAGTTATCCATTTTGCTTTTCATAAAGTTCTCTATCTCCTGTCTGGTCATGAATTCTTCTGTTCTCCGTAAATCTGATACGTAAACTATTCCTTGCTCTCCCAGTTTTTAGTATTTCAATTTCAATCCTTAGAATGACCTTGAACAAGCCAAGTAAGGTCTGTTACCCACAAATGCATACTAGTTCATATTTCTAGTTCCAATGTGACAATTTCTCATGGTGGTGCTGGGATACCTCAGTACAAGTCATCTAGTGATAGCTCAGAAAAACTCATAGTATAACTCAGGAAAATGAATTCTTTTCATGGGCTTCATCTCCCTAGAAAGTCAATATGATACTCTTAGCTGTAATGCTATCCTGAATTTTTATTACAGTCAAAGTCCCATTTTTTTTGTTTAATATATTTTCATGTTGCCCCAGCTTTCAGGACAATAGTACATTCTGTTACTGAACATTTGGATCTCAATATTTTTTGTGGTTTTCCAAGACAAATACCACAGTGATTTTCTTTTCTTCTGTTACTCATAGTGGTTGCTGAGTTGCATTCTGGGATTAGTCAAATTGTCTGAGGGCAGAGTGGCTGAGGTGCTGGACCTGTTTCTGATGTTACTTCTATCTCATGTGAAGTGAAATAGGCAATACTTATAAAGTGTTCTGGAATGAAGGGCAAGTGGGTGGGTCTCTCAGCTTGGTTAGAACTCTATAAGAAGTAGTTCATATGTTTAAAAAAGTCAACAGCATTATTATTTTTTCTATTTTTCATGTCAAAGAAATAACTCTTAGACTTGCAAATGTTAAAAGTCTGGAATCATGGTAAAACCAAATCAAGGAGAAAACCAGCCAGTGTTTCTAAGGCTGATGTTTTTCCTGGCTCTTTCATTTAAAATTAGATTTTGCCTTAACTTAGGGTTGTATACTTAAGGAAGTTACTTTTTAAAAAATACCTTCATAAGTATTTTCTATCAATTTGAATAAGAATATCTGAAATATATTATGTGAAAGTCAAGATATGATTATCATTTTTTCTTCGGTGGTCAAACTTCACATCTAATTCTATTTAAATCCACATATTCAAAGTTAAAGCCCATTCCTGGATCTTTCTCCAAAGTATCACTTTTACTGCCACATATATTATTTGGGCACTTGAAAAAGCTATGTATATAAGTCAAAACCACATCCCCACTGCTTTTGTATTCAAAAATCAGTTTCATGGGAACTTTCAAAAAGTTCAAATACTAAACTTTTAAGTATGTGAATCATCATGATAAGCATGAAAAAAAAAATTGTCCCAAATGGAATTGACTAAAAATTAGTCTACTGAAGATAAATTTTCTTAGGTTCCACTAAAAAGACAAAGATTCAAGGAATAAGGAGCTAATTGTATACGCTATATTTTGCCCCAGTTAAACAGTATTGTGTTCATGTCTGAGTGCCACATTTTAAAGACATTAGAAAGCCATAGGGTGTCCAGAAAAGAGCAACCAGAATCAATCAGTGAGCAAGTATTGATTGAACACTTACTATGTACCAGACATTCTTCTAAGTGCTAAAGACATAAAGGCAAAAAAACAACAATAACAAAAAAAAAATAATAATCTTTGATCTCAAGGAATCATATCTTATATCTATCAGAAATATAAAAGATGATGAAGGGCCTTTAGGTCCTGCCATAATGACTGTCACCTGAAGGAACTGGGATATTTAGAGATAACTGCCTTCTTGAAGATCTCTCTCTTAGAAGAGGGATCAGACTTATTCTGCTTGGCCCCAGAGAAGAAAAGAATTAGAAACCATGGAGTAGACATGTAGGTTCATTTAAAGGAAAACTTCCTCAGGATTAAAGCTATCCCCAGATGGAATAGACTTCTTACAATTGGCATTGGGTTTCCCCTCATTGGAGACTTCTAAGCAAAAGCTATAAATATAACTACTTGTGGGGTCTCCTGTAGAGAGAATTTTTTCTGGGATATAGGTCAGACTGCTCTTTACATACAAAACAACCCTGTGAGGTCAGTACTGTAGGCAACCACCACTTTACAGGTAAAGAAAACAAGTCTCAAAGAGTTAAAGCGACCTGGCCATGGTCACACAGTAAATGTCAGAGGCAGGATTAGAACCCAAGTCTTCATGATCCTCCACTCATTGCTCCTGATGAGCCCTCCAAAGCTCGGTAGATCATAACCAATAGAGTTAGGGGTGAGGGTGGGGGTAGGGTGGGGTAGGTGTTTGTCTCCCATCATCAGCTGCTTAAATAGCAGGTGGGGAAAAGAAGCTCATTTTTCTGTCTGTAGTGGCTCCTGGAGGTAGCATATAGCAGCAGAAGCTAAAACTGATTGAGCATACAAAAAAACTCAGATTGACACACTCCACTACGGACCATACTTCCATGTAAGCAACTGAGAGGAAATGTGGTACAGTGCAAGAGGGCTGGATTTGGAGCCAGAGGAGACAGGTATAATCAGCCTAGAGCTAGCACAGACCCGGTGAGTGACTCCGAGCCCAGAGTCACCCCAGTATTAAGCTTCAGAGGCAGGATTTGAACCTAAGTCCTCTGACTCCAGAGCCAACTGCCTGAGTTTGAATCCTGACTTCTACTTAACTATTGACCTTGGGCTTCCGCTCAACCCTTCTGGGCCTCGGTTTCCTCATCAGTAAAATCAGAGAATAGATGCCTTCCATACCTCTCTCTCTCCCTCTCACTCCCCTTGCTTTCTCTCCCTCTTCCTTCCTTTCGAATTCTCTCTCTCTCTCTTTCTCTCTCCCTCTCTCTCTCTCTCCCTCTCCCACTCTCTCCCCCTCTCCCTCTCCCTCTCCCTTTCCCTTTCTCCCCCTCTGTCCCTACACACACACAGACATATAAATCAATACAGATTTTCAATCCTAACATGACAATATTGGATTAGTGATGACCCACAAATAGTAGACAAGAGCATTCAGGTCCTTTCAAGTCATGTTGGCTCAGGCAGAGGGAGTCCATTCCATGTTCCAAGTGGGAAATCAATGTCAAATGTTATGGGCTTTCCAGGGCACAAGGACACATTCACAGACAGGACTAAATAAGACTATGGGTGGGGGCAGGGCAAGATCACGGGAGGAGCTAGTACTATGGAGGGGCCCAGCAGGAGAGCAGGCAGTAAGTTTGAGGTCCAGAAAAGACAAAAAGGAAGTTTACCAAGGCACCTGCAGTCAAAATGCTTTAGAGAGAACCTAATGACAGAGGAAGATGCTGGTGCAGCCAGAGTCTTCCTAAATCCAGTCCCTTAGGCCAGGAACTAATGCCAGGACTTGAGTAACCCTGAGTGAATAGGCAGGAGCAGCTATCAAAATAAAGAGAGAGCCACTGAAGGGAGATCTTAACAGTTGGAGTCAGATACCAAGTTCATTCAGTGGCAGGTCAGCAGGATAGTAACTAGAATCCCAAAGTAGGGATTTTGTGAAGCCATCTGTTAATCTGTCTTTATCTATTTACTTCTCATGTGTCACTAAGTTATTAAGATGAAGAATGATTGTGAGGTTTGACTCTGCCATGGATTTGCTTTATCCTGCAGAGCCATTGCTCATTCTCTGATCTTGGCATCTTGTATTGAGCAAAAAAACCCCTAATTTCTGCTTTCTGCTTCAATTCAGGTTTCTGAACAGGAGATGGATGAAGCAATAGCTCGTTCCACTCACCGGGAGAGCAAAGAGGCCAGTTCCTCCCATATCTTAGGTATGGCAGCTGCACATTCACCTCTGACATTCAGATCATTGCTGATCATTTCCCCTGTGGGACTGCTGCATTGTCAGAGTCTTTGTGATTACCCAAGCTAGGAAAAAGTAAGTTTTGGGATGGTAGGACCATTCTCTTGGACAGCCACTTGTGAATTTTGAAGTGATGGTTGGTATGCCTCAGTTTAAGAAGTAATCACATATGAGCACCTACTGTATGCAAAGCCTTTGTATTGCATATATAAACCAGTCTCAGTTGGAGATGGGATTTCAGGGACAGAACCCCTTCATCAACCCCAGCTCATTGCCATCCCTCATTACTATCTCACTCAACTATATTCCCCCAATATCCAGATTTCCCTGTATCTTCCATTGTGCCCCTCCCCACCCACAATATCTGCTCTACAATTAACAGATGTCCTTTCGTTATACACTGCCTCTTCTCTCTTGTTCCTTATATCTTCTGGCATTTACTAAGACCTGGCTCTCTCCTGATGACATGATATCCTTGACCAGGGCTTCTTAAACTTTTTCCACTCATGACACCTTTTGGCATTTCAGTAGCATTCTTTGCTATTGAATGGCCTGAGGGCATGCCCTACATAAAGTGTGCACTTTTTGTGTTCAGATCCATGCAGTGAAATTGCACGATGCAACACAGGCAAGCACTGCCAGAAACACTTCACATTCATTATGCATTTGATTTTTTATTAATTTTTGATCATTGCACGTTCAGAAACATTTTACTACTGCCAAATTTTTCATGACCCCATATGGGGTCACGACTCACAGTTTAAGAAGTGCTGTCTTGACTACTCTTTCCAGTACTGGTTGTATATTACTCACACCCCTCTAGCTATTGCTATTCAGAATTTCAAATTTACAAAGATTTTATATACAATATATACATATATAATGACAACATATAAATACAACCTGCCCTCCATAAATAAACTGAATCTAGTACCTGTCTTTGTTGTGATTGTCACTGTGGAAAAAATATAGTATTCTCAATTGATGAGAATAAAAGTTCCCAAAATAAAAAAAAAAGAATTAATCACATAAAAGATTCTAGTATCTTGTTCTCAGTAACATTTTCCATAAATGAGTCTTTTAGCCATTTTACACGTGATACATTTGAAATGGGACAGGTAGAAATAAACAGATGTGGAAATGATTGTTCTTCAGTGCCTACAACGTACTTCTCCTGTGTAGGCTTGGAAATGCCTCAAATTTATCGACACTTAAATCCCAGTGAACTGTGATAGCTAATCACATGATTTCCACTTTACATATGAAGGGATGGAGACTGAGGATCTAGCATAAAAGAGGAATGTGAAATCAAACCTTGAGCTTTATAACAAAACTGTTTTGCAGGCTTATGGGGCAACTTACAGGACTTCAGAGCTAACCATTTTGTTGATCTGTATAAGGTAACAGCACTTGAGAAATGATAAGTTTGTTAAGAAAAGAAGAGACCATTTTTACATACAATGGAGGAAAGAAACAAAATAATATTTAATAAAAAGAAAGAAGAGACCTAGAACCTTTTAGGTACCAAAAAAATTCCTGGTTATCTATAACTAGGATTAATTTATTTAAAATAGATTCATTGCACTGATTAGCCCAATGCATTATTCAGACCTATCTTAGTACCACACTGTCAAAATCTTCATGTGCATTGTGATAAATTTATAAAATTTAATGTAATTTCATTATAAATTTAAAAATTTATTAAAATTACATTTATAAAAAGTATAAATTTATTTAAAATTATAACTTAATTAGAATAAATTTAATAAATTTGTATAAAATTTAATTTATATAAATTATATAAAGCATAATTTATAATTTATAAATAAAAAATCTTCAGCACTTACAAAGAATTTGATTGTCATGCTGCTTAAGATTTGGGTGCTATTCATCACATATCCCCTCCAGCCTTAGTTTGAAATCTGGGTTTTTTCCCTCTTGGTTAATCCCAAACTGAAGACATCTCCAATGCATAGAATTTCCTGACTTTCACGGTCTGCTTAGGTGATATTTACGCATTCAGCCAACCAACACTGATTGAGCTACTACATGCAAAGCACTGTACTGCACTCTGGGAGAAAGGTGGGAACAAACATGCAGGAAACATGTTCCCTGACCTCAAGGAGTTTGCAGTCAAATAAGGGACAAAAGAAACGTATTCAGGAAGGCCCCACCTAAGGCTCCTTTGAAGAGATTGAGAAGAAGGGTCCAGGGGTATGAAACACTGCATATAAGGTCAGATTTTTTTTTTTGCTAAATTGATTAATTTTGTTGATTTTACTCTCTTTTCCTTTTTTTTAATTTTAAATTCTTATATGGGAGGGGCCCAAGTTTTTCCATAAGGAAAAACTTCTTAGACCTTGTTGGTCCATTTTTTTTGTTTGTTTTTGTTGTGGTGGTGCCAAGGAACAGACTGATGAGCCATGAATGTCACATGGTACACAACAGGCACTAACCTTATTATAGATGTGAAGCAGAACTCACAGCTCAGAAGCAGCTCTGAAAATGTCCTAGCCATGCTTTTTTTGATGAAGAAAATGTATCCAGGATTATTAGGGAAAAATCTGACATGACGCAGACATCTAGATAGAAGCACACAATGGCCTTCAAGCTCAATGACTGAGTGCCTGGAAATGTCATTAAGAAGATAGGCATTGGAAAACTGGGTGATTTCTAAAGGTGGAGCTACCTTGGTCTTTGGGTTTCAAGTCCCATAGTCTTTGTCCCCATGTCCTCAGCAACTATGGCCCAAGCATGTTGGTAACTTGGGCACCTTGACCTCCTATACTTGTAGGAGTGGCCTGGCAAATGCTATGTGCTAATGCTTCCTTGCTGGTGTTAGGTAGTGATGAAAAGAGACTGCCTCTGGTGTCATCACACTTTAACTCCTGGCAATAGGGTGTTTACTGCCAAACCAAGAATTTGGCAAGGAAATAAAGGCTATAGCTTACACACCAGGAGAAGGTAAGCTCTGTAGGGGAGGGAACTATTATTTGTTTTAGTTATTTTATCCCCAGCACTTAATGCAGGTCCCCAGTGGATGCTTAATGGAATTCTTGCTGAATTAAATCAAGTCATGTTTCTAGAAGTTTGTTTTCAACATAGACTAAGGTCTGGGATTGCTGATGAAGAACTCTCTCTGGGGCAGCTAGGTGATGCAGTGGATAGAGCTCCAGCCTTGGAGTCAGGAGGACTGAGTTCAAATATAGCCTCAAACACATGACACTTACTAGCTGTGTGACCTTGGGCAAGTCACTTAACCCTGACTGCCTCACCAAAAAGGCAAAAAAAGAAATTAAAAAAAAACTCTCCTTATCATTAATTCACTGGTTGTATTACCACCCTAGGAGCTGAGACAAATGAAAATAGATTGTAACAATAAGAGTCATTTTATGCCAAGTAATAAATTAAATCTTGTGGTAGCCCATTACATCCTGATGGCCTAGTTAGTACATTCCTGTAGGCTCTAGATGAATATTAACTTGGTCTTGCTTTGGATCATTAGGGGATGAAATCCTAGAAGTGAATGGAGAATCCCTACAAGGACTGACCCACCAAGAAGCCATTCAGACCCTTAAGGTAACAGAATTATAGCAGAGACCTGTATATCTTTTTTTTTTAATTTATAATTAAATTTCTCTTTTATTATGAACTTAGCAATCATCAATAAAAATATTTCATTGGACAAAGAAAATCAGAAACCTGAATAAGAAATTTAACTTCTATTACATAAAGTTTGTTTTTAAGAAGCATGTATATAGGTATGTGTGTATATATATATATATATATGCACGCACACATACGATATATAATTTAATAAGACAGTAACAAAACTGCTCTGTGTGTCTTTTTCACAATTCTGTTTTTTTCTGTGAATTTTTAAAAAATGTTTTATAATTGCTCTTTTGTAAACAACTTAATTTTTCCTTATTGTTTTCCAATTTTGATGGCATTGTTTCCCCTTTTTGGTGTAAGTTCACTCTGTTCTCTAAGGTCCCTTCCAGCACTAAATCAATCTTATCCTATAAATTTTTCATCTCAAATTACTAATTTAAAAAAAGAAAGGTGGGGAAAGGGTGGAAAAGGCAGGGAATGTACCGTAGATTATTTCTAGGGCTCCTTTCAAGGCTAACATTTTATGGATCTGAATGGAGAAAGTTAGTTCTAAAATAATTCATGATCATTTCCTTTATGGATAATCTGTATTTTAGTTCTTCCTTCTGTAGCCCTGCTCTGGCCATGCTATCCCACAGCATGTCAACCAGAAAATGGGCAGAACAAAATTCACATTTGTCATCCGCCTTCCTCCCTCCTTTTTTTTTTTAAGCAACTCTGCTAAAAGTTTTTATTTTGTACTTTTGAGATCATATTTTTGTTTATGTAGCAAGATCCTTGCAGGAATTTTGTTAATTTTTTTAAACTGTTCGCTTTTAGGAAAGTTGAGGGGGGGAAGAATACCATTCAGAAAAAATAAATATAAAGAGAGGAAAACTCAACTTTTCTTTTCCCTGGGGTTCTGCAGTATACTGTGAAAGAATGCTGGACTGACTTACCATCTGTGTGTCCTTAAGCAAGTCACTTCCCTTCTCGAAGCCTCAGTTTCTCATAGGTAAAATAAAAGAATTGGATTAAATAGGCTCTAAGGTTCCTTCTGGCTTTAAATCTATGATGCTATGATTTAGAGTGTTTATCTGTCTTAGTTTTAGACTGTAAAATGGGAATAATAATCCCTGCAGTACCTCCTTTGAAGAGTTGTCATAGGATCAGATGAGATGATGTACATAAAGGACTTTGGAAACTTAAAAGTATTATATAATTAATAATTATAATAATAGCTATCATTTATATAGCACTTTACATATCAGCTTCCTGAGGCATCCTGTTGCATCCAGATGCCATAGAGTGCTAAAGTCAGAGTCAGGAAGATCCAAGTTGAAATCCAAACTTGGTCATACTGGTTATGTGAAGCTGAAGAAGTCACTTATCCTATGCCTTAGCTTCCTCATCTATCAAATAGGTATAATAATAGCATCTACTTCCCACAGTCATTAAATATTTGAAAACCAAATGCTGCTTATTAGTATTATTACACTGGGATTACAATAGCAATGAACAGATCATAAACCAACTGGACATTGGGAGCCCTGTGGGAATTAGGCTAACTCTAGTACTTGGGAAAATGACTAATTCGCTTGATGTGAGTTTTCCAATCCTTTCCCCAACATTTAGCACCTTTTTGATCATGACCATATCTCTTAATGTCAGTGAACTTCAGTATTCTCATCTGTAAAATGGGGGATAATGATATCTGGAGCAATTAACTCTCAGGGTTGTAATGAGGATAAAATGAGATAATTTATATAAAATGCTCTGCAAACTTTGAAGTATATATAAACTTCCACTAACTACTCTTTTAAATTACCATTTAATCACTGCATGTGCCCTAAGAACTTGTTCTTCTCAGTTCTTTCAGTGACCCCCTAATATTTATTTAAAATTACTTACAAAAAATTACTTTTACATATATAATCTCACACAACTTTATGAGCAGAGAAGACAAGTATTGTGTTCCCTTAAAGCAGATGGAAAAACTGAGTCAAAGCAGTGAAATGACTTGCAAAACATCACACAACTGGAAGATCTAGTACAAAACTATAGAGCTTCTAACTCCTAGTTCAAGTGTTCTTTGAATACGTGATACATATACATATATATATATACACATATATACATATATATATATATATATACCCCTCAGCACTTTTGGGGGCAGCAGAAAATTGGAAACAAAGTAGAAGGCAATTTATTAAGGAATAGCTAACAAAATGAGGTAACCATAGATACAATGAAATATAATTGTACTGTAAGAAATGATGAACACATCAAATACAGAAAAGCATGTAAAGACGTACATGAACTGATGCAATGTAAAGTAAGCAGAACCAGGAAAACAGTATGCACAGTGACTACAACAACATACATGGAAAAAAAATGTTACAAAATTACAAAGAACAAGCTTGGTTCCAAAGAGATAGGAAACAACATCTGCCCTTACTCCTTTACTGAGATGGGGATTCCAGAGGTGTAGAACATTGCATATATTGTCAGATTTTTTTCAATTTACTGATCAGTTTTCATCATCTCTTTCTTCTTCCTTTTTTTTAATTTTGAAAATTATTTGATAAAAGAGATAACTCTGGGAGTACATAGAAGAATAGAGGACGGAAATTTAGACAATATAAAAACAAGAGTTATCAACAAAGTTTATTTTAAATTTAAACAAAATTTATTTAAATGAGATTTATTTTATGATCAAATGAAAAATAATGTAAAATTATATATAATTATTATATATAATATATTATGCTTTATAATATAAAATTTGTAATAAAATAAATAAAAATTTGTTTTAAATTTATTTTAAAAAATAAATAGGTATGATTTTAAAATTAAACTTTATTCATATATTTTGCTTATATCAACTTTATTTCCACATATACCCCTCTTTTTCCCCTACCTCAGTCAGCCACCCCTTGTAAGAACAAATAAAAAGAAAAAGTGAAAGAAATAGTAGTTCAACAAAACTAATTGACACACCAGCCAAGTGTGATAGTATGCGCAATATTCCATACCCATAATCTCCCATCTCTAGTAATAGAGGAGGGAGGAAAGTAGTTCAAAAGTTGTTTCTCCTATGCCTCCTGAACTGAACTCCTGATTAGCTACTGTACTTAGTACTGAATGAAATTCATTAACAATAGTAGGCATTTCTATGGTGCTTTAAGATATGCAAAGCACTTCATATATATCTCTTTTGATCCGTGCAACAGCCCTGAGAGGTAAGTACTATTATTGTCCCTATTTTAAAAATAACGAACCTGAGATAGGCAGAAGTTTAGTGACTTGCCCAGGGTCACACAACTTGTAAGTATCTGAGGCTGGATTTGAACTCAAGCCTTCCTGACTCCAGGTCCAGAGCTCTAACCACTAAGTCACTTAGATGCCTCTCAGAACTTTTAGCTACAGGTACTCTGGCTTGGGTCTTTGGGTCTGAATTCCTTAGGATAACACAAATACAATGCAGTCAGTGCACTGGTACATAGGCTCTCCCAGTGTAATATTGGTCCAACTGATCACATAAAACAGCTCCCTTAGATTGCATACTTTTTAGTTTTTCTTTCTGAGAAAAATAGCTTTGAGTCTCAAGAATTAAATACTGCTCTTGACATCTCACTGACCAGTTAACAGAATAAAAAGTATTACTTCTGTCACAGATAAAGATTTTCAATCCTAGAAGTTGACTTTGAATATTTTTTTTCCTCCAACAAGTCAGGATATATTTCTTATCATTTCACTCATATTTTTTGATGCTCAAATGTCAGCTACAATTCCAGTGTTGGTCAGATTTCACACATTTAGTATGCAATCCTTCCAATTGTTTTCTGCTGACTATCATGGTTTCTGGAGAAAACTTTTAAGCCTCCTAGATTTCCTGTTCTTGTCTAACCTCTTTTCCTATGAATAGGAGCTTGTACATCTAGAATGTATTGCTTTGTGCTTTATAGCAGTTAACTGCTTTAAGAAAGGATATTTTTCTGGTCTTTTTGTTTGTTTTGTTTTCTTAATAAACACTGAATAAAAGCAGATTATCTCTTATTCAGATTAAGCCTGAATTCATTTTCATTTGTACTCCAGTTCATAAATTTGCTATTGGGGCACTCAGGAGTAAGGCAGAAATATATTCCACTCCCAGGGTGGGAAATTAGTTGCACAGCTTCCAAAGTCATTGAGAGACGTCTGCTTTGTAATTCTTTAGTCTGCTTACTCAGCACTCACTGTTTGTTTCTACTCACAGGTGGTGCTGCAGAACAAGACGGGACAATTGAAGCTGGAGATGAAATTCTTGCCATTAGTGGAAAGTCACTGATGGGCTCATGCAGTATTTTTATTTATTATTATATTTTAATATTACTGATATAGTATAAGATTTATTTAATGTATTATTAATATATTGATATGTTTGTTTCATAATTATTACAATAATTGTTTAATAAGTTGTTCATTAATAATTAAATGCACAGAAGAGCAGTAGGGTTTTGCAAACTTGAAGTGTGAGCTATTTAAAAAAAATTATTTTTCTTAATAGTGGTGGTCAAGTCTTGCACAATGATGGATGAAGAGATTTGGGCTTATACAGCAGCTGGGAATGATAAAATGAGCAGGTGATCTTTTCTGAAACTCCCAATTCCTTACACTTGGGAGTTAGAAGGAAAAAGCTTGTTTCCTAGGTAGATTGCTATCCTTTGTAAGCTCAGGCATCAACATTAGCACGGCCCTGGAAAGAGCCCTTGGCTTAGCTCTAAGGGAAGGAATGATGCAAAAGGTATGATTGGTTTGGACTTGGAAATAGAAACTACTGGTTTTTGTCTTTTCCACAAGTTGGTCATTCACAGAGAGCCTGTCGTAGATAATGTGTATAAGGGCAGGTAAAATGTAACCATGAAAATATTTTGCAGAGTTAAAGTAGAAATGGATGGGTAGGTGCAACTGGAACCCAATCTATTTCAATTTCATGTGTTTGGCTAAATTTATTCCAAGCCTGTTGTATGACATTGTACATTTATACTTTATAAAAATAAAATACCCTGTATATTATTAAAATATGAGTGCAATGATAGTAAGCAGACTGTACATTTTTAAAAGATTTTGTTTTCTCTAAGTTATGTAAATCTGCATCTCTGTAAACATAGGTTTTTAAGTAATTTAAAAAAAATAAACATTGTGCTTAGACTTCTTCATTTAGAAGTTTCTGAGTCAAATAGAAGCAACTTCTTCCTAGAAAAGTCAACAAGTATTAAGCACAAACGCCTTGCATAGTGTTTTAGAAATTATTACTAACATAAATACATTATGTATATAATAAACACTAATTGATTAATGATCAAGACAAACCTGGAGCCAATTTTCAACTAAAATCTCAAAGATGAATATTTTGAAAAATACTTTTTATCTTAAGCTGATAGGGAGAATTTAAGGAAAAAAGGAGATTAAGATTAATATTCATTGCTCATACTGACTAATATTAAAAAAATTTACAATGTAATGTATATGCAGAATCTCAAAACTCTGTGAGGAAAGAACACAAATACTGTCTTCTCCTTTTTTCAGAGGGGGAAACTAAGGCTCAAAGCAGTAGAAGTGCTTTGTCTAAACTCACACAACAAAATAAAATCTAACCAATTCATAAACTATTCATTTGCTAGGTCTCATTCTAAATCCCTGTGAAGCTCCATGACCTCAAAGAGTAGACAGAGTTGCCTATGTAATGTGTTAGGTGGCAGGGTAATACTCACTAACAACCTCCCCTATCTCTCGCTGAATTCTATGGTATTGAAGATTCCATGATTAACATGAAGAGGTAAACAGGAAAGAGAAAATCATAAGAGACTTATTAAGGTTGAACTGTTTACATTTCTGCATGGAAAGATGATATTTGTAACTCATGAGACCTTTGTCAGTATTAGGGTGGTTGGAGGGGAAAAATTATATGTACATATATATAGATATAGATAGATAGATGGATAGATAGATAGATAGCACAGGGTGAGCTGAAAATGAAGGGGTCATATCTGGATAATAAAATTAAGGGGTAGAAGAGGATTATACTAGGAGAAGGAGAAAGGGAGAGGTAGAATGGAGTAAATTATCTCACCAAAAAAAAAAAACAACAGAGAAGAAAAGGCTCTTACAGTGGAGGGGAAACGGGGGAAGGTGAGAAGGAATGAGTGAATCTTATTCTCATAGAATTTGACTTAAGGAGGGAATAACATACACACTCAAATGGAAATCTGTCTTACCCTACAGGAAAATGTGGGGGGGGAGGGGACAAGGGAGTAGGCGGATGATAGAGAGAAGGGCAGATTGGGAAAGGGAGTAATCAGAAGCAAGTACTTCTGAGGAGGGTCAGGGTCAAAAGAAAGAATAGAATAAATGGGGGGGTGGAATAGGATTAAGGGAACTAGAGTTAGTTTTTCACAGCATATCTACTATGGAAGTGTTTGGCATAACTGCACACATATAACCTATATTTAGTTGCTTGCCTTATCAATAAGGATGGGTGGAGAGGGAGGAAGGGAGAAAATTTGGAACCCAAAGTTTTAAAAACACATAAAAAGAATACAAAACCAAGAAGATTCCATGATTATTGACATATTCTGTGCCATCTTGAAGGCTTTTCTGCCTTTAAGAGTCCCTTATTAAGATACCTGAGATGTAATAACTATTCTAACCAGGCATTATCTTTTCTGGGATGATGTGATTGCTGAGAACTAGGAAACTGACAAAAGACAGGGAAAAGAGGGACCTGAATTTTGAAGTATGAAACCTTTCCAAAATATGGCCACTTTCAGCACATCACTATCCCACCATCCCTCAATGTCCTTTCCTTTTTTCCAGGTCTATGTAATCCTTTCCATCCTTATTTCCATTATCTATCAACTTCCAGAAAATTCTTTCAACTTATTTTGTGACTCTATTACCTGGTTCAAGTTCTTCCTGTCAACATTATATCTATGTTATCATCATTGGGAACTTAAATATTTATATTGATAGTCCCTTTAATAATTTTATCATACAATTCTTTAGCATTCTCAACTCTGATGACTTCCTCTTCCACCCCAGACTGGCCACACATCCACACTGCCACATCTTAAACTTCAGCTCTCAATCTCAATCATCTCGAAGGTGCAAACCTGTGAAATAGCACTTCTTCACCAGATATTGCTATTGTACCTTCTCTCTTCTCTCTCATATCAAATTTACCCATCCTTGTTCTCTTAGTCCATCCCTCCTAGGCTTCACCTGCTTCCACACCAAGGTCTGTCCTTGTCCTTTACCATTTTTTTGTTTTACTCACAATTCCCATAATACCCCCTTGTTACCATGGCCTTCTTTTGTCTCCAACTAGTAAATCGTCACCCTTGGATAGCTTCACAATCAGTTTTCCCTGCTCCCACTCCAGAACTGCCCAGTGTCACAGTAGAAATTCATAAAATTAAGCTAATTTAATCTAATACAGATTCATCTTATGTAACCCTAGCTGGGCCCTTCAAACATCCCACTCTACCCTTAGCAAATTATCTAAACAATCATAGACATCTGAGGATTGGGAAGAGATTTTGTGGTCCTTCTAGTCCAACTCACACAGGAAGGGAATTCCCATTATAACATACCCAGCAAGAGGCCACCTAGCCTTAGCTTAAAGACCTCTAGGGAAGGGAAACCTACCACCTCCTACAGCAGCCCTTCGATCTTGGACAGCTCCTCTTGTTAGGAAAGATTATTTTCTGACCTCAAACCTAAACTGATCTCTTTGCCTCTTCCCCCTACTGCTCTTAGGTCTAACCTCTGGGGGTCAGACAGAATAAGTCTAATCCTGCCAGATACTTGACAGGGAAGGGAAGTGAAGAGAAAGGGAAGGAAATAAGCATGTATATAGTGCCTACCATGTGCCAAGCACTCTGTTAATTACCTTTTTTTAAAACAAAGATCTCATTTGGTCTTCACAACAACTCTAAGATGTGTTATTAATTTTCCCATTTCAAGGGGCAGCTAGTTGGCACAGTGGATAGAGCACCGGCCCTGAAGTCAGGAGGACCTGACTTCAAATCTGACCTCAGACCCAACACTTGACACTTAACTAGCTGTGTGACCCTGGGCAAGTCACTTAACCCCAACTGCCTTAAAAAAAATTTTTTTCCCCCATTTTATACTTGGGAAAACAGAAGCAAGCAAAGGTTAAGGTTAAGATGTTAAAGTTAACAGAGGTTGCCTGGGGTCACACAGCTAGTAAATGCCTGAGGTTGGATTTGAATCCAGGTTTTCCTGCCTCCAGGCCCAGTGCTCTATCCACTAAACCACCAGCTGCCTCACTGGAAGACAGCTATCATGTCATTCCACCCCCTTCCCTTCTCTCAGGTAATTATGATCCCTCTATCCAGTCCATTTCCCTTCCAGTCCAAAGTTGAGAGAAAAAGTTGTCAACAGTCCTCCTGATGCTTCTGCTTCACTTCCTGTTCTCCCCTGATCATCCTCCTGGCTTCTGCTTCTACCACTCTACTGAAACTGCCTTTTCAAATGACCAAACAACACATCCAATGATTCTCCATCCCTCTCTCCCAAATAATAAAGCTTTTGACACCAGCTTCTGTCACCACTGATCCCCCTCTCCTTCTTCCTTCTCTCCTCCCTCTGCCTTAGGCATCACCCCCTTTTGGTTCTCCTCCTACCTCTCTAACTGGTCCTGCTCTAATCCTACACATCTCTAACTGGTCTGGTGCATATTTCCCAAGAGTCTATTCTTGGCTCTCATCTCTATTCAACTCAATTCAAAGACAATACCTATTAATCACCTATTATTTGCCAGGTACTTTAGTAGGTGCTTGGGGACACCAGAAAAAAACCAAACAATCCCTGCTCTGATTCCAAAGATTTATTACCACCTCTGTGAGCTTCTGTAATCTATGGCTACAGTTCTGACCTTTGTTCTGAGCATCACAGATATTTCCACAAGGATATCCCACCAGCATCTGAAACTCGAGACATCCAAAATTGAGCTTGCTGCCTTTTCCCTTAAAACTGTTCTCTATGAATGTAGAACATGGGAAGACTTACATGAACTAATGTGGAATGGAGTAAGCAAAAGGAGGGAAACAACATTTATAGCAACTATAACATAAATATAAAAAACACAAAACTGAAATTGAATGCTGTATGCAGTTATTCCTAGAAAGATGTGCCAAGCATGCCAGCAGAGTGTATTTATTTTCCCTTGGTTCTTCCCCACCTTAACCCCTCCAGGTTCCCCTTATAGAAGTGACTGGTACAGGAACATAGCTTTCTAAGATCTTGTAGGCCCCTACTCCTATGTAACTATAATGACCTAACTTAGACCTAGAAAAGGATTGAAAAAGTACACCCCTCCCTTCATTTGCAGAGTTGGGGGATTATTGGTTAAAAATGCGGTGACGAGAGATAGCTGGATCAGTTGGTTTTGTTGAACCTTCTCCTCCCACTTTTTTCATCTTTTAAGAGGGATGACTTTTAGGAGAGGGAGGGAAAGGTGCAAATTTGGAAAAGAATAATTTAAAAACAAATGGTATCAATAAAAATAAAATTTTTTTAAAAATCTTAAAAATGCTCACTCTTTCTTCTGACTTCAATATTGATGTCTGAAGCACCATGATTAACCCAATCTTTTATATTTATAATACTGGGGTTATCAGGGGTTATTCCCTTGCCCTCACCCTTTACTTCTCATTAGTTAGTAAGTACTACTGATTCTATCTCTGCAATATCTCAAGCTTCCTCTTCTCTATTCTCACTGCCAAGTAAAAATCTCCATTGCTACCTTCCTGCACAACTGAAATAACCTCTTTAAAGATCTCACTGCCTTTGATCTCTCCCCTCTCCAATGAGTCTTTCATGAGAAAATAATCTTTCTTCTCTGGAAAGTCAACTCCCCACTCAAACAGACATCCTCAGTGGCTCCTGATTGTCTTCTGAGTAAAGGTAATACCTGGTGAGCAAACTTCCCCACTAGGTGGCACTAAGCAGTTTTCTGATCCTACCTTCATACACACTTCCCTCCACAAGACCCATGTACCTGCTAACAAATTGTTCTGTCCTCTTGCCCCAGGCATATCTTTTTTCTCTCTTCTCCATTCTGAGGCTGTTCAAAGCCTGAATCCATTCCTTCATTGACTGCTGCCCTCTGACACAGTATGTGAAACCCAACTCAAATTCCACCTGTTCCAGGAAGCCTTCTCTATGTTCTTTCTACCACACCACATGACTAGCCTTCGAATACCATGCTGCCTCCATTAGGCAAACTCCCAGATGGTCAATATGATGAGACAGCTTTATCAGAAATATTTCAAGCTTTGTGTGAATTGACGCAAAGTGAGGCAAGCAGAACCAGGGAAACAGTACATATTGGCAATGACTAACGATATAAATGGAAAGAACAGCAAAAATAAATTGAAACTGAACAAGACTGCAATCATAATGAACAAACTTGCTCCCAAAAAGAACATCTCTCCCTCCCTTGTTTGCAGAGATGGCAGACTATGAGTGTGGAACACTATGTATACTGGGTTAGTTTTGCAGAACTCTTTGTTTTCCTCTTTTTTTTTTTTAATCTTTTATTCTTTGCTACAAAAGATGGTTCTGGGAACAGAAGCAGTGTTGAGAACTGGATGAAAAAAAGAGACATCAATAAAAATATTTAGGAAAAAAAGCACTTTGGGTTAATATATCTCCTTCCACTTACTGCATGGGTAGAGAACTAGGGTGTGACTAGGTGGTACAGTGGATAGAGGGCTGGGCCTGGAGTCAGGAAGACTCATCTTCCTAAGTTCAAATCTGATCTCAGACACTTACTAGCTATGTGACCCTAGGCAAGTCACTTAACTCTGTTTGTCTCAGTTTCCTCATCTGTAAAAGTGAGCTAGAGAAGGAAATGGCAAACCACTCCAGTATCTCTGTCAAGAAAACCCTGAATAGCGTCATGAAGAATTGGACAGGACTGAACAACAACAAAGGGAAACAAGGAGTGTGGAATTTTGCATATACTTTCAGATAAGATTTATAAATTAATTAGTTTTGCTGAACTGCTCAGTAAACACTAACAGAAAGGATTCAGAAAACCTGGGAGGAGTTGTTTAAACAGCTACAGATTGAATAAAACTGAAACAGGAGAACAGTTTACATAATAATTCAATGCCATAAAGGAAAAGAATTGTGAAAGACATAAGAATTATGTCAATCATGACCCCACAGACAGATAAAGAGCAAGCTTCCCACCTCCTAGAAGAGGTGATGGACCAGAGGTACAAAAGGAGGCCAACATTTTCAGTCGGTCAATATTGGGTATTTGTTCTAATTGAGTATACTTATTTGTAACAATGGAGTCATTTTATTTTATTTAATGAGGAAGAGTTGAAGAGGGAGTGGGAATAATAGTGATTGAGATGCAAAAGAAAGGGAAAAAAAGCATTGATGAAACATTTGAGAAATACACAGAGCAGAAGGAAGTCCAGAAGAGGGTATGGACAAGCAGGGCAGCATTGGAATTGATACTTTTTTCAAAAGGAGATTCATAATGCCACATCTTATTTTTCTGTTCTGTGTAAAAGGTAATGTTCACACTTGTTAAGCTCACAAAAATTATGAAAGAAATTTTTTAAAAAGGTGAACTCTGATCAATTAAAAAAACCAGGGAAGGTCTTGGAAAAAAAGGGAATAAACCTCCCTTGGTACAGAGGAACTAACAACTCAAGATAGTGTATAAATTATTATACCAGGTCTCTGGATTACATAGCTTTGTTTAATTTTTTTATTACAGTATAAAGATAGATCAGAAATGACTGTGACGTAAAGACAAACAACATCAACAAAATATATTTCAAAAAGAAAAGAGTTAAACCCTAGATACAGACATAACTAGATATGGCCTTATTGTCTACTCTACTTCTATGTTAATAATCTTTGTCTTTGGAGTAAAAAAAGGTCTTAGGCTAACTCAATCCTAGAGATTCAGGTGCTTCAAGGTTTGGCTAAACAAGTGAAACTAGATATTTTGAAAATATAGAAGAGATAGAAAAGGGTCTTCCCTGGGTTTTCTAATCAGAAAAACAGAGATAATACTAGCACCTACCTCCCAGGATTACTGGGATGGGAAAAAAAATACTGGGAAGCCTTTCTGAGCAAAGAAACCAACCTTTATTAAGAGAAACAAAGGAGGAGTCTACAGTTCCCCTAATGTGGTCTGAGACCCCAAGTCAAAGAATTCATATTTATAGTTCTCTTGATTCATGTATAGTACAAACAGGTCAGCTCGTGGTACGAATGGTCAGTGCCCTTTTATTCAAGCAGGCCATAATGTCTCAAGCAGACCCCTTTTATATCATAAGATCAGGGCAGCTCATTATAATTTAATATAAAGATGATTAATATGATTACATACTTAAAAAACACTTTGTGATGATTATGGTCATACTCTTAAGATTGGCTGACACAGGTATTTACCTGGGACTACTTCATAGGTTCATTTACACACAGGTTTCACCCAGGACTATATTCTTACTATAAATCACAGAATTACTCCTTATCCTATCAAAAGGATAATAGCTGTTAAGTGATTAGCAAAGTAATGCAATGCAAGGTACTCAAAACATTGACTATTGATTTTTCCTGTTACAGAGAGAATAAAAATGAGATACTTGTAAAGCACTTTACAAACTTCAAAAGTTATTGTTTATTATAAATTTGTTGTTACAGGCTATACAAAAAAAGGCTATATAAAAAGCTATTGTTATTGTTAAAATCACACTTCTTTCCAGAGGTGGGGGACTATGGGTGTGGAATACCACATATAACTTTTTTCAATACGTTGATTTATTTTGTAGAATATTTTGTTGAATATTTTTCCCTTAAAAAAATAATTATGAGGGACGCTGAGGGGGGGGATGGAGAATGGACGAGATTAAAGTGGGAAGTGTAGGTGATATATATGTATATCAACACATTTTTTAAAAAGAGGCTTTCCTCACAACAATGTGAAATAGATCATGTGCATACTATTAATATCTTTTCAGACAAAGAAAGTGAGGCACAGTGAAGTGACTTTTCCAGAGTCACACAGTGAGAGCAGAGACTCAAAAGTAGGTCTCCTGACTCCCCATCCAATGCCTCGATAATGTATATAAAAACAGAAATATAACAAGAAAAATTGAAATGAAAAAAAGTTCCTACCCTCAAGAGGCTTACATTCTATGTAGGAGAAAAGAGGGATAATGAAGATGTGGCATGCGCGTACCAGCGAGTATACTTACAAAAGCAAGTATAATTTGGTCAAGAAGAGGAAAGTATCAGTAAGGGCCTCATGTAGCAAGTGATGTTTCAATTAAGCACCAAAGGAAGCTAGAGATTCTAAGAGGTAAAGATAAGGATGGAATTCATTACAAACATGCAGCACAGCTTATGCAAAAGCATGGAGATAGGGGGTGTAAAAGTGGAGCTAGGTGGTACAGTCAATAAAGGGCTGGGCCTTGGAGTCAGGAATACTCATCTTCCTAAGTTCAAATTCTACTTCAGCCACTTACTACTACCTATACGACCCCGGGGAAGTAACTTCACTCTTTTTGCCTCCATTTTCTCATCAGTAAAATGAGCTGAAAAAGGAAATAGCAAACTACTGCAGTATCTCTATCAAGAAAACCCCAGGAAAATGCTATGCACATCCTGAGAAAGACCATGGAATTGGAATGCAGATTGAAGTATACTATTTGCTCATTTTTTTTTTCTTCTGTTCTGTTCTGTTTCTTTCTTGTGGTTCTTCCTATTGGTTCTAAGTCTTCTTTACAACATGACGAATGTAAAAATATATTTAATAGGAATGCAAACATAGAGCCAATATCAGCTTGCATGCTGTCTTGGGGAGGGAGATAGGGAAGGACAGGGAGAAAACGTAAAACTCAAAAGCTTATAAGAAGTGAATGTTGAAAACTAAAAACAAATTAATTTTTAAAAAAAGAAAGAAAAAGAAAACCTCAGATGGGTTCACAAAGAGTTGGGTAGGACTGAAAATGAATGAACAAGAGAAGATTAAGGTCTTGTACAGAGAAAGATGAGCAAATTGATTTGGCTGTATTGTAGAGTATGTAAAGGAATGTAGGGTAGTATGTAAAGGAATGTAGGGTAGT